>NW_006408662.1:7928391-7959644 GCF_000296735.1 Chrysochloris asiatica
GAGATACCCTCTCACTCCAATGATAATAACAAGGATCAATAAGACAGAAAACAATGAGATACCCTCTCACTCCAATGATAATAACAAGGATCAATGAGACAGAAAACAACAATGAGATACCCTCTCACTCCAATGACAATAACAAGGATCAATGAGACAGAAAACAACAAATGCTTGTAAGAGTGTGGATGGAATGGTAAAATGATAGAATCTTTGGAGAAAGCAGTCTGGCACTTCCCTTAAAAGTTGGAAATAGAAAATGCATCTGATCCAGCAATCTCACTATTAGGAATATATCCAGAAATAAGAGCAAAGGCATGAAAAGATATATAATACCCACATTCATCACAACACCATTCACAATAACAAAATGATAGAAACAACCTAAGTTAGTCAATGGATGAACGGATGCACTATGGTGCATACACACAATGGCATACTGCTAGTTAAAGAATAATGATGAATCTTCAAAACGACTCCTGGCATGGATAGACCTAGAGGCCATTATGCTAAGCGAAATAAGTCAACCACAGGACAAATATTGTATGAGAAGACTGCTATTAAAAAAAAAAAAAAAAAGGTTCTTACACAGAAAAAACACTCTTTGATGGTTCTCTAGGATGCAGAAGGGTGGGGAGAGGAAAAGGAGGGTAAATCATTAACTAGACATATCTGAACTTTGGTGAAGGGAAGGGAGTATGTAACAGGGAGAGGTCAGCACAACATGACACAGGCTAAGGATCACTCAAACCTCAGATTTTGTGACCCTGAGACCAAAAGAACTAGATGATACCTGACTTCCACAACTGACTGCTCTGAAAAGGATCCCAATAGGAAATTCTGGATAGAGTGGGAGAAAAATGTGGAATGAAACTCAAAATCACTAAAAAAAAGATCAGGCTAACTGGTCAGCTAAGAATTGGCTGAACAAGCTAGGTTCAGAAGAGGATGTTGTTGTTGTTGTTGTCGTTGCTAGGTGCCATCAGGTCGGAACCAACTCACAGTGACCTTATGCACAGCAGAACAAAACACTGCCCGATCCTGGGCCAACCTCACTATTGTGGAATGAGGGATACAGCATTGCTGATTTTACATGGATCTTGGCTGAAATCAGAGAATACCAGAAAGATATCTATTTGTACTTTAATGACTATGCGAAGGCAGTCAACTGTGTGGATCATAACAGATAACATTGTGGATACTGGGAATTCCAGAGACAATGGCCCTTAGTCACTCTTCAAGTCGGAAATTGAACTCACCCCCATGGCGGAACTTTCAGCCAAATAATACACCCCAGTCAGAGTTCAAATCAACAAGTACAGAGTTCTCATATACTTCTAGGAGAATAAAAACTGGAGAGAATCAATATTTGGGGGATAAAGACAGAGGGCCTTCAGTGACTCCTTCACACATGACTTATTCATGCCAAATGCCTTGTAAGCAGAAAATGGGGGAGGAGGAGTCACGCTCCTCTGATCCACAGAGGCAGGGGTTAAGAGCTGTGAGCATTTGTGGTGCTGTCTGTCCAGCCTTCTTCTCCTCATCCCTCACAGCCTTTCTCACAGCAGTACCCACCTCCTCTGGAGAGCTGCCCTTCCATAACTCCGTATATCCCTAGCCCAGATTTGACTTTGATCTGCTCCATCTCATGCCCAGCACAGGAGCACCATATCTGGCCAGGGATACAACCTGATGTTTCCTATGTGGACATGGAAAGTTCTTCCTTGTTCTGGGTTCTTAGTTGAGACATACTTAGCACATGTATGCTGCACAGGGAAGAAGATTGTTCCAGGAGGGGCAAGCTGCGGGAGGAGGGAGCAGACAAAAGAAGGTCCTGGCCACATTATTTGAACCCAAGGGCCTGATCAGCCCAAGGCTACAGCATCCTGTCCTTCTCAGTTAAATCAGGCAATAAAGTCCCTTTTCCATGAGCTCATCTGAGGGAATTAAGTGTTTGCTTGCAGAAGGAAACACCCTGACTGGCAGGGAACAGCATCACCCTTATGTCTGAGTAGTCAGACGCCCTAAGTTCTACACTTTGGACGCTTCTCCCTGGCTCTAGGGTATCTCATGGCACCAATGGGTTTTGCACTTGACTACCACCTGAAATGTTATCAGTTTGAAACCATTCAACAGTGCTGTGGAAGAAATGTCTGGCAATCTACATCCATAAAGATTATAAACCAAAACTTCATAGAGCAGTTCTACTCTGTAACACATGGGCTTGGAATTGACTCAAAGGCAATAGGCTCCCCCCACCTTTGCCTCCTGCCCCCCACTCTGGTCTAGCCACTCTGATACTGGTGTGGGAGGAGTTTGTGGGTCAGGGGACACATATCTCCCCTTCAAAACAGACTCCAAGGTCGCCTACTCCAAAGCCCCAAGTCTTCTCCTAGGCCTACCCACGTTTCTTCCCAGGGTCTATCTTCCAAAGAACAAAATGCACCGTAGGCATTTGAACTCCTAGCTGGAATGGTAACCAGGAGCTAACTGTCTACAGGGGCATGCAGCCTGGGGTGTCCTTCATGTATACATGAGTCCCCCATGACACTGTGGAGTCAGGGCCAGAAGAGAAGTGAGCAGACATGAAGGTGGAGACATTCATCCGTAGTTTCCTGGGCTCACAAGGCTTGGAAAGGGGTTTGTGTCATTCACTTAAACCTCTCGATGATTTATGGCATCACTAACATCACCCCATTTAATGGACTAAGCTACAGAGGGGTTGAGTTTTCAGGAGAGAAAATAGTATCAGTTATGAGGCCTTGGAAAATTGGGGACATTCACTTGGATATTTGTGATTCAGTAGCAAGACAAACATGTCTGAGTTTCCTGAAATAACAGAGCCCCCCGGCAGAGACCACACATAGAATTTCAAGGCACCAGTATATCCATCTACCCTCTCCAAACTAGCTTCCAAGGCAATGGGAACAGACAAGACATGACCAGACCCCAGGTAGCAGATGCCCTGGGTTTCCCAGGCATGCCCATGGTCCTTCCCACATTCCCCACTGCCCTTTCCATGCCAGGTCCCAATATGTTCTCCCTGAGAGTGAAATTTTCCACTTTCGCCATGTTTGCCAGCTTGCTTGTATAGACAATATCCTGTGACACTCCTCACATGACAGCAGGTGATTTGTAGAGTCAACAAGAGCTAAAGGAACAACCCCTGATTTCCCCGGATCAGTCCCTGAAACCACACTCCTGTGGGTATAGGTAAACTCAGTCTGTACAGAAAAGTCACTGACATGGCAGCAAACTGTGGGCAGCAGCGCTAGTTCAGGGCATGAACCATATCAGCAGAATGAATGCCCCAAACCGGTGCCTGCCCACACTTAGTTAAAAACATGGAGCTCCCACAAGTGCACCACACACACACTAATGACTCTCCAGAACTTACTTGTAGAGTGTCTAGGAAATGCCATCTTCACTCCTCTAGAATAGCTTAGACTGGCTATGGGGGATGAGCCAACATACCATGTTACTACCCCACCCAAGGCTTTTTCCCACCAGCATACCCCAGGGCCCTGGGAACACGAAGGGTTGGGCACTAGTGCCAACACCCCAGCCAGAAATAAAAGGTTATACCAAGCTACAGGCATCAGTGCCTGGACACTGGGGACCGTTAACCTTCATTCTGGCACTTGGTCATGGGAGCGGTGATGGGCAAGCAAGAGAGGCAAACACCGCGTGGCAGGTGCCGTGTGGGCACCTCAAGAACCCATCCTCAAGGGCATCTAATCATTGAAGACTTCCAAAGTAGCCTCAGAGGAGTTCTAGGAGAGCTGTTCCCACTCTACACTCTGATTCTACCTCTGGTGGGTGACAAGCCCTGGGAGTCTGGAAGAGTCACCCTGTAGCCAGTCTTTGGGCCATTCCATGTCATGGAAAGTGCCCTCCTTTCTCAGGGAATTAGTGCAGCACAGAGCCCTCACCAGGGAAGGGTTCTTTGCTGCTAATACTTAGGATCACTATCAATGAACATTGAACTCCAATAAGAAACTTGTGGAAGTGCAAACCATTCACCTATCAGGGAATGTTAACAAAGAACACCGAAGGACCTTAGCTCATTGATTTCAGGAACTTCAGTCTTGGAAAGTCACTCTGGTACCCAGGGTTCTTGCAGTGACTTTCAGAGATTACTCATTGTCCTCCCCACGTGGTTACATAGCAAACAGCAAGAACAAGCATGTAATAAAATCAACCTTTCCAATGGGAGTCAAAGTCCTGGGTAGGGCTCCTATATAATCAGTCTCAAATGCCTGCACAATCTAATAAGATTACAGGTGAAGTGATGCAAACAGGAACTCAAGAGACCTAAAGAATTCCAGAAACCTCCAAGACACCACCATCTTTGCTAAGAATTAATATTAATTAATAAAGTAGCTAAAATTCACACTGGACTTATCTCCAGAAACTTCAGTGGACACATTGCATTGAGTCACAGGCATGTACATGCATAAACACCCATACAGGAGTCCTACCTGTGAGAGACCACACCTCATGCATCCCAGCTCAGAGTTCAAATAGAATTTCTGAGTCCTTCCCTGCTGTTCCACTCTCACTGGCTCTGAGCAAGGCTTGGGTATGGACCTTACTGCCTCCCCAGCAGTTCCTGTCTTAGAAAACACATTAAAGAAACACAGTTGACATCATTTAAGATTCTCTTAAGGTAGAAATCTGGGAGGAGTGGGAAGACCAGGGTCTTGCAAACACAGTACTCATGATTCATCATTAAACACAAATCATTGGTCTGGGACAAAAAAAAAAAAAAATGTTAATACAACCATGTAAGTCAGAGTCAATACGAATAAGTAGAAATCAAGGCTTATTTTTCTCTCTTTAAAAATGGCGGTTGTCTGGATGGAGCTGATGAAAGGAGATGGGGATAAGATACTTGTGGTTCAATAGTGAATGCTTGCTATCAGGACTAACTGTGAGTGTTGGAAAGGTAAAGGTAGACATTTTGTATCAAAAGGAGGGGAGTTACAGATTTTGCAGTCCAGGAGCGGAGGTCCCTGGGACCATGAAGGGAGAAGAGCGGAGTGCGGGACCCTACCCAGAGAAACAGTGACCCCAGAGATGGAGGCAGAGATGATGTGGAGAGATGGAGCAGCTGGGGATTTTAGACTCAGTGAGGGAGAGGAGCTGTGTGCTGACAGTTGGGGAGCAGGCTTGCGGGGTATACCCTTTGGTTGTTTGATGATGCATGCATGAGATTGTAATCATTGCAATGAAACGAAATAAGACAGGATGAATGTAAAGCTAATGTCCCCCCATGTAAACGATCACATAATTTACAATAAAAACTTTAAAAAAAAATGGTGATGGTTATGT
Source organism: Chrysochloris asiatica (assembly GCF_000296735.1). Lineage (NCBI taxonomy): Eukaryota > Metazoa > Chordata > Mammalia > Afrosoricida > Chrysochloridae > Chrysochloris > Chrysochloris asiatica. The sequence goes on from NW_006408662.1 coordinate 7,933,726, forward strand.
GCCATGCGGCAGTCAGTTCTGACTCATAACGACACCCCCACACACACACACCCACACCCTGGTATAGGGTTTCCAAGGCTGTAAATCCTTACAGGAGCAGAAAGCCTCATCTTTCTCCCTCGGATCGGCTAGTAATTAAGAACTGCTGACCATGTGATTAGCAGCCTGACTTGCTACCACGATGCTACCAGAGCTAAAATAGAAAGAAAACAAAAATCAAAGTTCAGAAAGGTAAAGGTTTTATTTAAGGCCACCCTCAGACAAGTAAGAGCCAGGGAGATCTCCCAACTCTTTCCCTGGCATTTTGAGTCCCAACCACTCTGTTTCAGGACTGCTCCAATCTAAATCCCTGCCAGGTGGAGGCAGGTGGAATGTCACTGTTTCCATGGTGACAGAAGTAGTAAACACATCCAAAGAAAAGTTTGATCACTTGAACATGGGTGTGCCTGTTGATGTCTCAAGGTTATTTCTAAGGTTGAATCTTGGCAGTTAAAAACTCTGTTAAGGAATCTATCAGTCACCAAGACGAAGTTATGCTCTAAAGTTGTGTGTGAAAATGGGTTAAGGGGTGAGAAATGGTTAATATGGGATGCAGCTGGGAGTGGGAGAGAAGGAACTGGTGGAGAAAACAGGACCAGAGAGACAAGTCCAGGGCGGGAAGCTGAACACCACGATGAAGGCACTTCCTGAAACACCAGACCCCAAACACACACATAGAAGCAGGCTCCTTGTGTGGCAGAGACTCGTCCCAACCCAATTTATAAGTGAAAATTGGGTATTTCAGAAGATCAGTGATGGATTCTTTCTTTGAAGAAGGCTTTAAAAATTAGCAAGGTTTGTCTATAAGGAAGTTACCTTATTTGGCTCCGCTGAACTTTTAGGTTTGTTTGTTTTGTTTTGTTTTTTTTCTTAAATGTTTTATTGTGAATTATGTGATAGTTTACATGGGAGAACATTAGTTTTACATCCAGTCTATCTCATATCATCTCATTGCCATGGTTACAATCCCCTCCATGAAATCCTTACCCCGTGCCCCCCAGGTCTTCAGCACACAGTCGCTCTCCCTCTCTGGATCTAAAGTCTCCAGCTGCTCCATCACTCCACATCATCATCTATGGCTCCATTTCAGGCATCACTCCTTCTCTGGGTAGAGTCCCGCTCTCTGCTCTTCTCCCTTGATGGTCCTAGGGACCTCCGCTCCTAGACTGAAAAGTTAATCACTCTCCTTGCTATAAAACGTCTACCTTTACATTTCCAACCCTCACAATCAGTCCTGATAACAATTATTCACTATTGTATCACAAGAGACCCGTCTGCATTTCACTGCATCAGCCCCACCTAGACAGATTGGATACTACTCACTGGAGATTCTACCTTCCTCCAGGCCCTCTAGATCTAGGGTCCCTCTTGAAAGCTTGTAAGCCAGTCACTTCTTGCACTTTTAGGTTTTTGCATAAGTAAGTAGCCATTCAAGAGATTCTTGTAGATCTGTATCAGTTTTGTTGCTGTTGCAAAAAGGAAAACAGTGGTGTTGAATAGCAATATGCATTGTGAAGGTATCATGTCGGATTATAGCAGCAGGCCATGTGGTACAGCACACAGTATTTTCATGAGTCTTGTGGATAGCAAAATAGAAGCCAGGATAATAAAGGATGAACTCACAAGTCACCTTTAAATATACTGGAGAAACTAAACCATTAAAAAGAAATTTGATAGAGACAAGTGCAGGGCATTTGGCTTGGAGAGAAAAGGGAACTGTAAGACACAAATAAGAAACCCTCAACTGTGCTGTCAGATATTGGAGGTCCCGTGTGTGAATTTGGGACGCCGTTTGTCCTTCCAGGTCTCAATCCCTTGACTGGTAGCACATACTGTTGTTACATGGGGTATATACAATAGGAAGCATTTTGTGGGATGGGTTGCATAGTACTTCTTACATATTTTATTTCGAATTCTCAGTGCTGCTGAGAAGAAGGTATCAATATCCTCTCCATTTAATAGATGAAGACTCCAGGGATCAGCTGGCGTTCATGAGGGAATTTAGGGAATTTTAGATCAGGCTAGGTCACAGCATCAGGCTCCAGGGCACAAAGGAACAAGAAGATATGTTAGGAGGAAGAATGAGAGTGACTAAAAACCTAAATGTTGTTTTTGTTGTTAAATGCAGTCGAGTCCGTTCCAACTAATAGTGACCTTGTAAAGGGTTTCTGAAGAGTTACTGGTGGGTTTGCACTATGGACCTTGTGGTTAAGAGTCCAGATCTTATCCTACAACGCCACACATATTGAAGTAAACAATGGAAAATAAGGACATTTGGCCAGTAGACAAGTAAAATCAAGAGAGGATCCCACACAATTGCAATTAGTATATATCCAACAAATGTTGATGTTAAGTGCCTTCAAATGGGTTAGACTTAGAGACCCTACATAGGGTTGCTGAGGAGCAACTGATGGGTTTGAACTACCAACCTAGGGGTTTGTAGTTCAGTGCTGATCCTACAGTGACATACCAGGAGTCCAATTGTTGGAAAATATGAAACAAATAAGCAAATAAATGACTTAACATCTGTTTTTAGGAGCTCTGGTAAAGTAGTGGTTATGACTTGGGCTGCTAACCTCTAGGTCAGCAGTTCAAAACTACTAACCGTTCCACGGTAGAAAGATGAGGCTTTCTGCTCCTGTAAAGATTTACAGCCTTGGAAACCTTATACATGGTCGCTATGAGTCAGGAGTCACAAGTAGAAGAGAGGAGGAATGGGTGTTCAGGACGAGAACTGGATGAGGACTGAGTCACAGCACTGTCTGCCATTTGGGGCATTCCGGCCCTGTCAAGGTCTCTCTCATGAAGAGTTCTCCACGGAAGAGACTCAGTCCTCAGGAGAATGCCATATTCAAGCAAGACAGTCAATTCACAAATGGTTAAAGAGCAGAGAAAGGGAATACCTGTACTGATGACTCCAAACGGCGAGGTGGAGAAAGTTCTCCACAATCCACATAAGGAGAATGAAGTAGAAAAGGGAGCATAGTTTTTGCTTTGTTTATTTTTGTTGAGATTCAGTGTTAAAACCAATTCCTCATGTTGTACTCCTTTTAAATCAAGTGTAACTTAGTCACTGCTGAGTTTTCCTCACTGTCATGAGAATATCTACCAGGCAAGCTGTTGGGTCTGGGGAGTGGGGTAAAGAAGGTAAACTGCAGAGGAGGCCGGGCTACCAGAAAACTCCTCAGTCTGCTTGCAGTGACATCTGTCCCTAAGAAAATGCAGCAGGCAGCAGGATATGAAGCCAGTTCTCTGGAATAACCACATTTTAGAAATTAATGGGTAACTATAAAAGTTAGACACACATTCTGTTATCTGTATGCGATTCATTGGGAATAAACAATGCACAGGAACACAGAACTGAGTTATTCAGTGACTCGATGGCAGCAGTCCAATCAGGAAGCAATCCACCCACACGTATTCACTGAGTGCTAGTTCTGGGGAGGACAAGCACTCGACTGCAAGGTTGGTTCCAATAACAAGGTCAGTGGTTCAAACTCACCAGCTTCTCCTTGGAAACCCTATACAGGATTGTTATGAGTTGGCACTGACTTAACAACACTTAGCAACAGCAGTTCTGTACAAAGCATTGGGGACACATCGAGAGTAAGAGCTACACAGTCCCTGCTTCTGAACAGCTCACGGGCCAAAGACTGAACAATCACAAGATAAACAGGGTGACTGTGTGAAGGGCTGTTGGGGTGGAGGGACTCCCCATCTACTTCATGCTGTGAAAGGACTGCTTTCTATAGATGGTTCAGGTCACTCAAGAAAATGAGATCACTGAGTGAGTTAGGGCTATCTAGACTTCTCCTAACTGCACCTCTGCTGCCTTTCAGGGGGGCCAGTTATGTGGCTTCTGTTTTCATTTTTGTTCAGTATTGTTGTTGTTAGGTGTCATCAAATGGATTCGAATCATAGCAACAGTGGGAAACACTGCCTGGTCCCGCGCCATCCTCAAAATCATCCCTATGCTTGAACCGGTTGTTGCAGCCACTGTGACAATCTGTCTCATTGACGATCTCCCTCCTTTTTGCTGACTATTTACTACCAAGCATGACATCCTTCTCCAGGGACTGGTCCCTATTGATAACATATCCAAAGTACATGCGATGAAATTTCATCATCCCCCCTTCTAAGGAGTCTTCTAACTGTACTTCTTCCAAGACAGATTTATTTGTTCATTCGTCTGGCAGTCCATGGTCTATTCAATATTCTTAGCCAATATCATCATTTGAAAGCATCTATTTTTCCCTGGTCTTCAGTGATGTTCAGCTTTCACATGCATATAAGGAGATTGAAAATACCATGACTTAGGTTAGGCTCACCTTAGTCCTCAAAGTGGCATCTTGGTTGGTGAGGATTATCAAATAGAACTGCCTTTCTCCTTTTGCAAATAAAGCTGGAGAGCTACACCTGTGGCTTCCTATATGAATCGCCGTGCAGTGAATTACTTGAAATTGCTCTTCCAGCCACAGTCTTTGTAACTCCCACTGAATGACAGGGTTCGCTGGTTGCTAAATGCCATTGAGTCCATTCTGACTCATAGTGACCCTGTGTAGGGTTTCCAAGGTGCCGCTGATGGGTCTGAATCACTGGCCTTGTGGTCAGCAGTCCAACCCTTACCCTCCAACGCCACTGGTTAGGACTATATATTTGGAGGTGTTAGTGTCCCACCCAGAAGACAGTGGTGGTGGTGATGGTGTGCGTGGAGTCAGTTCTGACTCATAGCAACCCTGCATAGGTTTTCTGTAAATCTTTACGGGAGCAGAAAGCCTCATCTTTCTCCTGTGGAACTGCTGGTAGTTTCGAACTGCTGACCCTAAGGTTAGCAACCCAAGAAGACAGGATAGCTTGCTCATAATGTAAGTCAGAGATATGGCACCAAAGTGGAATGGGAATACACAAATAATTACCTATGTGTAAAGAACTCTAACTTTGGGATTGGTTGGTTTTGCCATCCCACTAGGTTTAAAACGAGCCATCTTGCAGGTAGAAACAGTGCTCTCACTCTCATCAAGAAAGGAGAGCTAAGAGTGGAGGGCATCCTTTGGACTCCAAGATATGTGTGAACTGAACCTAGCTGATGCAGGAAATGTGGAGCTATGACATCCAACAAGCAGCAGAGGAGTGGCAGAGATGTGGTGGCTTCAAGGGCAGCAGAATCAATAGCAAGAAACAGAGTCCTGGTTTGTGGACCGAAAAAGCTGAGTGCCTTCAGGCTCAAAGATTGTGGGTGAAGTGGGGTACCTCCAGGCACTTAACTGGGAACTAGGTTTGGAGGAAAGCTTGTTGACCCACAGAGCTAGAGCTGAGTATCTTTGAGTTGAGACTTATTGGTGGAATGGAGTACCTCTGAGCAGCTTTGTAATATTGCCTAAGCAGGGCGGAGGCTAAGGGCTGTTGGAACGAAAGGCCAAGGACCAGAGAAGGGCATTCCTTTGAACATGGCTGAGAAGAGGCTGTGCTGACCCTGACCAGAGAACTGAATCCTAAGCATTTCTAATGCTAAATTGTAACATGTTAATATCCCTAATAAACCCCATTATCATGAGTATGGTCTGAGAGTTCTGTGGAGCCAAAGCAATGAATTACCAAACCCAGCAGAGAAATAAAGAGTGCTTTCAAAGGAATGGTTGGTGTCAGAATTGGTCAAGAAGGTTGGAGGGTGGAGGTATGTCTGACAGCTACCTCACAAGAATCAGCCAAGGGTCGATGCTGACTTTGATTTTCCTTCCACATTATGAAGTCCGAGGAGGTCTAATGTCGCCTTCACACCACTGTTATACAAGTACACAAAGATGCTTATCTATGGACCCTTTCAGAATCTAAGCTGTTTAATAACATCATGGAAGAACAAGTTAATGAAGTACCTTAATCCCCACCCTGATAATCTACTTTCTTAATTGGCCTTGCTACAGATTTCTGTCACATCAAAGGAACAGTTGAAATTAAAAAAACATTTTAAAAGGAGCTTGATGATAATAATTAAAATAATAATTAATAATAAATGCTATGCACTAAGCTGGAGTCCTGGTGTGGCACTCTAGGATAAGCAATGGACTGTTAACAGAAAGGTAAGCAGTTCAAACCCAGCAGTGCTCCTTGAAAACCCTCTTTCGGTTGCTATGAGTTGGAACCAAGTCAACAACACATTATAACAATAACAGGCACTAAACTAAGTACTTTTCACAAACTTCCTCATTTAAGCCTCAAAGTTGTCTTGTAACATAGGCATTGTTTTTGTTGTTGTGAAGTGCCATCGAGTTGGGTCCGACCCATAGCAATCCTGTTTAGGGCTTCCAAGGTGCAGCTGGTAAGCTTGAACTGCCGACCTTGCAGTTCAAACGGCTTTGCAGTCTGGTGTATTAACCCACAGTGCTACACCAGGACTCCAAGGTAGGCATTGTTTTTGTTGTTAGGTGCCATTGAGTCGGTACTGACCCATAGCGATCTTATGCACAGCAGAACGAAATACTGCCTGATCCTAGGCCAACCTCACTACAATTGTCAAGCTTGAGTCCATCGATGCTGCCACTTGGCCAATCCATCTCGTTGGGGGTCTTCCTCTTTTTCTCTGACCCTCCACCTTACCAAACATGACATCCTTCTCCAGTGACTGGTCCCTCCTAACAATATGTCCAAAGTATGAGAGATGAAATTTGGCCATCTTGGCCTCCAAGGAGCACTCTGGCTGCATTTCTTCCAAAATAGATCTATTGGTTCTTTTGGCAGCCCATGGCACTTTCAATATTCTCCTCCAACACCATAACTCAAAAGCATCAATTCTTCTATGGTCTTCCTTATTTATTGTACAGCTTTCACATGCATATGAGGTTATTGAAAATACCATGGCTTGGGTCAGGCTCACCTTAGTCCTCAAGCTGACATATTTGCTCTTCAACACTTTAAAAAGCTCTTGTGCAGCAGATTTGCTTAATGCAATATGTCGTTTGATTTCTTGACTGCTGCTTCCATGAGTGTTGATAGTTGATCCAAGAAGAAGGTAGGCATTACCATCTTTAAAGTAGGAACACAAGTCAAAAAGTATTGCTACTAGGGTTCCAGTTTATACATGCATGAGTTTACTCCAAACAAAACATGCTTGAACAACATATGCAACCAGTGAATGGTTGCTGACCAATTTTCTCGGTAATACACTTTTCTCAATCTTGCTAGGGTGCCTTCAAAAAAGATCCAATCAAAGCAATGACTTCCAATGGGATCTGCTGGGCCAGTTAAACTCAAGGCAGAGAAGTCAGCTCAGAAAGTTATGGTTATTGTCTCTTGGGTTTCCAAGAGCTAATCTGGGTAGATTTTCTTGAACTTTACAGAATAATCAAGGGAGATTATTATGAAGAAATTTTAAGAAAAGTTTAAAACTTTCATTAAAAAGTGTTTTAATAAATTTATAATGTATTAAAATGAAATTGATGAGGAAAAAGCCAAGACAGTTGTGCTGAGGATTTTTTCCATCATGACAATGGGTAGTAATGACTGTTCTATGCGAATCTGGCTGGACATCTTGCTGTTGTTGTTAAGTGCTGTCAAGTTAGTTCTGACTCTTAGCAACCCTGAATAGAGTTTCCTGAGGTGTGGATGGTGAGCTTGAACTGCTGACCTTTTGGTTAAAAGCAACCTTATGGTCCAGTGAGTGCATTATCCTACAGTTCCACACCAGGATTCCTTACCACATCCAAAAACCTAAGCCCTGATTTTACTCCTTCAGATGACTTTTTGTTCCCAAATTTAAAGAATATTTTAAGGAACCCAATCTAAGTCCCTCCGATATTCCAAAACCACTGTTTTGATGTGGTATAAAATGAAGAACACAGAATTCTCCAGTGAAGGGTTAGAGAGATGAAACATTAAAATAATTGACTTTGTCTTTTCGGACTGCCCCTTGAAAGTTTCTGTTCAGTTCTTCAACTTCCTCATTTCTTCCAGGTGCTTTAGCTTCTTTACATTCAAGAGCAAGTTTTAGAGTCTCTGCTGACACCCATTTTGGTTTTTTTTCCTTCTTTCCTCTCTTTTTAATGAGTTCTTCATGTATGATTTCCTTGATGTCATCCACAACTCTTCTAGTCTTCAGTCATTAGTGTCTAATGCATTCAATCTGCTCATGGACTTATTTTAATTTCATTCCGCTTCAACCTGAACTTGCATTAATGGTTCCACAGTTGGCCCCAAAGCTCAGTTTTGGCTGATTTTATTGAGTTTATCCATAATCTCTTTCCACAGATGTAGTCAATTTGATTCCTGTGTATGTCTCATCTGGCGAGGTCCATGTGTATAGTCACCTTTATTTTGTTGAAAAAAGGTACTTGTGATGATTGGTCAATACCTGGAGTACTGGTGTGGCACTATAGGATTAGCAATTGACTGCTAACCTGAAGGTCGGTGCTAACCACAAACCCACCAGTAACTCCTCAGAAACCCTATACAGGGTTACTATGAGTCAGAACTGACTCCAGGGCACTTAATAACAACAAAAAGACTATATTATCAATTCTTACATATTCCATTTCATTTTTCATGACTTCTGACTTTCCTAGGTTCATACTTTGTACATTCTACGGTCTAACTGTTAATGGATGGATATATCTGTCCTCCCATTTTGAGTTGAATCCCATAAGTCAATAAACATCCTGAAAGCTTCTCTCCTTCCACATCATTAAAGCCAACTCTACTTTGAGGAGGCAGGCTTTCCTCAGGTTTTCCCCCAGTGCCTTCCTACTTGAGGGGTTCCTCTTTAGGCACTATATCAGAAAATTCTTCACTGCTACTCATAAGATTTTCAATGGCTAACCTGTTGTCTGATATAGTGCCAGAAGTGAAGACTTTCAGATTGGAAGGCACTCGAAATACCACTGGGGAAGAGCTGGCTCCTCAAAGTAGAGTTGACCCTAATGACAAAGATGTAGTTAAGCTTTCAGGTCCTTCATTTGTTGATGGAGCACAAATCAAAATGGGAAGAAACAATGACAAATATCCATTAATAACAAGAACATGGAATATATGTAGCACGAATCTAAGAAAATTGGAAGTCACCAAAATTGAAATTTAATGCATAAATATGAATATTCTAGGCATTAGTGAACTGAAATAGACTGGTATTGGCCATATTAGATCAGACAATCATATGATTTACTACACAAGGAGTGACAAATTGAACAAGAATGACATCATATTCATCATCAAAAAGTGCATCTCAAGATCTGTCTTGAAGTACAGTGCTTTCTGTGATAGTTTAATATCCATATGCTTACAAGGAACACCAGTTAATACCACTGTTATTCAAATGTACACACCAAGCACTAAAGTCAATGATGATGAAAAAAAAGTATTCTACCAACTTCTTCGATCTGAAATTGATCAAAAATGTAATCAAGATGTATTGATTATTACTGGCAACTTCAGTGTGAAAGGTGAGAACAAAGAAGAAAAAGCTGTATTTTGAAAATACGGCCTTGGTGACAGAAATAATGCTAAAGATCACATGACAGGAATTTGCAGGATCAATGACTAACTCATATTTGTTATTGTTAAGTGCTGTCAAGTAAATTCCAACCCATAACAACCCTATATAGGGTTTCCAAGGACTTATTCATTGCTCTGGTAGCGTAGTGGTTACGAATCAGGCTGTGAACCACAAGGTTAGCAGTTCGAAACTACCAGCAGTTCCGCAGGAGAAAGGTGAGGAGTTCTGCTCCCGTAAAGACTTACAGCCTCAGAAACCCTGTGCAGGGTCACTATGAGTTGGAATCGACTCCATGGTACTTAACAACAACAACAACATTCATTGCAAATACCTTTTTTCAGCAACATAAAAGTGACTAACCACTTACATCTTACCAGATGGAATGTACAGGCATCAAATTGACTGCATTGGTGGAAAGAGATGGTGGAAAGCTCAATATCATCATCCAAAACATGGCCCTTCAATTGCTTGTATGCAAGTTCAGGCTAAAGCTGAGGAAAATTAAAATAAGTCCTCAAGACCCTATGACCATCAATGGAGAAGAGCACAAACTGAATGTGAGACTTTATTCAGAGAAGCAGCGACACCAGAAATGGAGGGAGAGATGGGGACATGGAGAGAGGGAACAGCTGAGGACTCTAGACTCCTGGAAAGAGTGGGACTGAAAGGCAGACTGCAGAATGTTCTCTTTGGTGGTATAAAGTATTATATATGTCTGAGTGTTTTAAAAAAAAAAAACAGAGCTAAAGTGAATAGAGAGAAATACTGTTAACTGATGGTACGTGAAGGGGATTATAATCATTGTAATGAAACAAGGTGTATGTATAATTTGTTGAATGTAAAACTGATGATTTGCCCTGTAAACTTTCACTCAATCCACAATAAAAACCTTAAAAAAATAATAAAATAAGTCCTCAAGATCCAAAATATGACCTTGAATATAGCTCACCTGAATTTAGAGACCATCTCAAGAACAGATTTGATGCATTAGACACTAATTAACAAAGATCAGTGGAGTTGTGAGTTGCCATCAAGAACATCGACATGAAGAAAGAAAAGGGTCATTTAAAAGGCAAGAAAGAAAGAATAGAACAAAAAGAATGTCAGAAGAGCCTCATATACTTGCTACTAAGCTCAGAAAACCTACAGTGACTGAAAGAAATGACAAAGTAAAAAAATGGAACAAGAATTTTAAAAGACAGCATGAGAAGCAAAGTATTAAAATGAAATGTGCAAAGACCTGGAGTTAGAAAATCAAATGGGAAAAACACACTCAGTATTTCTCAAATTTAAAGAAGAAAAAAATCAACCCTCAACTTGCTATATTGAAGGATTCTATGGACACAATATTGAATGATGCCAGAAGTATCAAAAGATGACAGGAGGAATACACAGAGTCAATGTACCAAAAATAATTGATTCATGCCCAACCATTTCAAGAGGCAGCATATAATCAAGAATCGGTACTGAAGGAAGATATCCAACCTACAAGAAAGGCATTGGCAGTGAAAACAAGGCTTCAAGAATTAAAGAAAGTCAAATTAAAATGTTTTAGCAAACTGACATAGCTCTGGAGTCACTCACTCATTGATATAAAAAAAGAAAGAAATTGGAAGACAGCTACATGGCCCACCTATCGGAAAAGGTATATATTTGTGTTCATTCCAAAGAAAGGGGACCCAATTGAATGCAGGCATTTTTTAACAATATCATTAATACCCTCACAACTGGACCAGTAAATAACATCATGATAAATGGAGAAAACATTGAAGTAGTCAAAGACTTTATTTTGATTGGATCCACAATTAACATTCATGAAAGTTGTTTTTGTTGTTAGGTGCCATCAAGTTTGTACTGACTCATAGCGACCCTATGTACAACAGAATGAAACACTGCCCGGTCCTGGACCAACTTCACAATTGTTGCCACGCTTGAGTCCATTGATATTATATATAGGGACCCTATATAGCATTTCCGGGGAGCCACTGGTGCATTTGAACTGTCAATTTTATGGTTCGCAGTCCAGTGCTGATCAGTTGTTTTTAACATGCTGCTATTCCATTTCTATTTATTATATTTTTATTCTTTGATCTCTCTATTGGTGCCTTGGTACAGCTCAGCCCAATTAATGATCACTCCAAGTGAAACAGAGAATAAGAAACTTTTATTAGGAAGTCAGCTGATGGAACATCCTGACAGCAGTCTAGCTCACTTCATTTTTATATATAAGTAATATTTATACTATTTCTTAGCAATACTAGTCACGTACTACATACATGCAGGCTACCATTCTAATGTTCATATTAAATCATAAGGGAGTCACAGACCCCAATAAGCATCTTAGAGGAAGACATGATTAACCATCTTGGCATCTGGATGTCCAGATGATCACTCCTTATCAGATTTGGTGCAAACACGAATCAGTCTCCAAGTACTAGGCAATCATTAACATTGTGACCTAAATTAGCCAAAACATATTCTAAAGCAATAATGTCAGGATGTGTGTGTGTGTGTGTGTTAGCATACATCCGGGTAGGTTATGTTTGCTCAAAGCTAAAGAAAAATGGCTGCTAGAATGTTTACATATTCCATTACTAGTATAGGGGTATTATGAGCTATGAAATAAGCAAGGAAACATATTTAATTCACTCCAAGTTTTATCAAGCAGATGTTTCTATAACCGCTGTAAGTTTTATCTTTAGCCTAGTGGAGGAGACTCCAACTGAAGTACATCCAGTTCTTCTTCAAGGCTGAGCTCTTTAGGAATGTTACATGTTAGAATATAGCATTCTCGGCACTTGGACCTGGGGATTCTATTATCATAATAATTTTATACATTGAGCCATTGAGCCAAGACAGGTTTGTTTGTTCTTTTGTCAGCCCATTTTTTGTCAAACCAGTTCCAACTCATAATAACCCTGTCAAAGGTTTCCTAGGAGTGGCTGGTGAGCTTGCGCTTCAAACTAACTTTGTAGTCTAGTGTATTATCCTACAGTATCACACCAGAACTTTATATATTCTTCACCAATACTATCATTCAAATGCATTGATTCTTTACTGGTATTCCTTATTCATTGTCCTGATTTCACCTGCATATGAGGTGATTGAAAATACAATCAGGAACACATTATTTCTCTAAGTGACATCTCTGCTTTTTAATACTTTAAAGAGGTCTTTTGCAGCAGCTTTGCCCAGGGCACCATGTCCTTTGATTTCTTGACAGCTGCTTTGATGAGCATTGATTGTTGTTGTTGTTAAGTGCCAAGTCAATTCCTACCCATAGCAACCTTTATATAGGGTTTCCAACGAGGGACTGGTGAGCTTGAACCACCAGCCACCGCTCACCTTGTGGTTCCAACTGACTTTGCAGTCCAGTGCATTAACCCACAGTGCCACACTGATTATATTTCCAAGTAAAATGAATTCTTTGACAACTTCAATCTTAACAATCAAATGGATGGATTGTAATATTTTATTCTTATGTAGCACTTCCTGTCTCTCCTATAAGCCTCACTATAAGCATGTTACTTTTTTTTTCCACTGTTCATGGTTTATTTGGTGTTATAATTGGTATGACAGATAGTTACAATGTTTATATGGAGATCTTTTTACATTATATGGCAATGTACACTACTCTGATAAATACAGCACACAAAATAAGATCTTTTAGGAAAATTATGCACAAGACATGCAATATTGGATTTACACATTGGAGCCCAGGATGTGATTGGATAAAGACATTGGGCTAGTCATGCTGAGTGTAAGAACCAGAATTGACAAACACACAGTAACCACCTTCTTCTGGTCTGAAGGGCAGTGGCAGGATGGCAACATTGGCAGTGGGGTCTCAGAGATGGTGGAACTCTCATATACTAACAAAATTACAACTACACCAGGCTTAGTATTATCCACCAGCAGGTGATAGCTGTAGGGTTTTATGGACCATTCCTATATCTGACTTTAGGAAAACAGATGTTCTTCCTGGGTCATAATTTTACTGCTTTAATCACAGATTTACTTTGTCTCTCATACTTCGGACATATTGTCAGGAGGGACCAGTCGCTGGAGAAGGATATCATGTTTGGTAAGGTGGAGGGTCAGAAAAAAAAGGAAGACCCCCAACGAGATGGATTGGCCAAGTGGCAGCATTGATGGACTCAAGTGCGGCAACAGTAGTGAGGTTGGTCCAGGATCGGGCAGTGTTTCATTCTGCTGTGCATATGGTCGCTATGAGTGGGTACCGACTCAATGGTACCTAACAACAACAACAACAACTATCACAGATCAGATTGAAAAGGACAAAACACACAAGCCCCCAACTAAAATCCTTTGCAGCCTAGACCGTGAAGTGGTATGACAGCAGATTTAAAACTGTAGTTCTTTCTGTCTGGATGTTCCACAGCGTATCTGCGCTCTTCTTCAGACGGGCCTCTTCCTCAGGAGTCAGCACCACCTTCACAACATCTAAGACCCCATTCTGTCCCAAGATGCAAGGAATGCAAAGGAAGACGTCATCTTAAATCCCATAGAGTCCCTTAAAAATGGTGGAAATTGGATGTATCCATCTAAGATTCTTCATTATGCTTTCTGCCAAGTCTGCCACAGAGAGTCCAATGGCCCAGGAGGTATAACCTTTCAGTCTGATCACCTACCTTATAAGCACTGTCAACCACCTGTTTTGTGAACCTCTTTCCCCTGTTCCTTATCTGCATCAGTGCCTAAGTCAGGGTGCAGATGTTTCAGGGAGACATCAGCAACGTTCATGCCACTCCACATGGGCACATTAGAGTTCCCATGCTCTCAAAGGACCCACCATGACAGCTTAGTTGGTGAACCCCCAGCCTCTCCCCCATTAGAAAACAGAACCACATTGAATCCCGATTGCAGCCACTACCAATAACATGGTTTTGGGGAAAGCCATTTATCTTCCAAGCCACATAGGTAAGGATATCCACTGGATTAGAACCAACAAGCAACTTGCAGTCTGGGCTGTATTTCACACCATTAGGAATGATGAATTTAAAGATGTTCAAGTTACACTGGACCAAATTAAGACAGCTTTCTCCTTCCTGCTGACGTGCTCCAGCTGTGATAATAACCCACTTGGAATGTGCAATGACATTAGAGTCTTTGCCAGAGACAATTTTTGGCGTTCGAAGGAAAAGGCTGCCATGGTGAAGAGTCATCATCTCGCCCTTCAGTTTGTCTTCCATGACATCAACAAGAGCAAGTTCATCTGCCAAGTCCTTCATTAAGATGCTGATGGCACATGCCATGCCAACAGCACCAACCCCAACAAGTGTAATCTTATTCTGGGGGGGATGGAGGGGTGGGTGTCTGTTCTTCCTCAAGAAGAGTCTGAGTCCGCTGATCCTTGAGAGTTGCCATGCTGGTTTTGGAAGAGCAAAGAATCAAAGAATCGGGAGTGCACGTCTGACAGACAACCATCAGCAGCAAAATCCGGATCGCAGTAGCAGCTCCAAGACCAAGCATAAGTTACTTTTGTATAAGGTTTAAATACAGTATTAAATTTCAAAATCATTGTACAAAACAGAATGCAAAATATAATAAACATCTGTACTTCTCTATGTATTACTAGACAGAAAGAACAGAGAAATAAGCCAGGAAGAAGTGCTCTGAAATGTTTAGAACAGTTATCTTTGAGTTACTTGCAGATTCTCTTTTCATCTCTTTCCACATTTTACTTTATGCAACAAGAACACACCATCAAACTGTCTGTTGTTAGATCCAAAGCACAGCAGATGATTCGCCTGCTCTGTATCTTAGAAGGGTAGGAAGGCAGTGACCCAAATGCCCAGCAGGCTTTCAGTCTCCTGAGGCAAGACACAGCTCCAGGGAGCCATCAACATCCACTACTCTTTCAGCTTTGCTTATACTCCAAGATCCGCCTTTAGTGCCAGGTTAAGGGGCTACAGAGGGGAAGGCTTGAGAGGAAACAACAAAACAGCTGCCCAACAGCAGCTATCCCTGCAGCAGGCTGGCCTCTTGCAGTGACAGCCCAGGAACCCTGTGTCTAAATGACAAAGGAGACTAACCTCAAACATCTCCAGGACACAAAAGAGAAAAAGAGAAAGGGCTGTGTTTTCATTCATTTTGTTGAAGAGGAAGATTAATAACAGACATCTTCCCTTTGACTTCAGGGTTTCTCTTATCCACAAAACCAAATATTAACCGTAAAATGTCTGCCAGAGACTGCTCTGTTGTTGTTGTTAAGTGCCATTGAGTTGATTCCGACCCATAGGAAATCCTGTATAGGATTTCCATGGAGCAGCTGGTGAGCTTGAACCACTGACCTTGCAGTTCAAAGGACTTTGCAGACTGATGCATTAGCCCACAGCGCCACACCTAGAGCAATAGAAATTTGCCCTTTCCTGTAAGAAAGGATTTTTGTCAAACAATTACCTCCTTATTTAAATCTCAAAACACTTCATGATTGCAGGTGGCTGGAGGGCCAAATGAATATCACCTAGGCTCTGGTAGCATAGTGGTTACAAATCCGGGCTGCTAATCTCATGGTCAGCAGTTCAAAACTACCAGCAGTTCAGTGGGAGAAAGATGTGAGGCTTTCTGCTCCTGTAAAGATTTACAGCCTCAAAAACCCTATGCAGGGTCGCTATGAGTCGGAACCAACTCCACAGCGTATAACAACAACAACAAAGACCCATAAGTAAGGAGCTCTGGTAGCCTAGTGATTATGAATCATGCTGCTAACCTCAAGGTCAGCTGTTTAAAACTATCGGCTGTTAAGCGGGAGAAAGAGGAGACTTAGAAAGATGAGATTTTCTGCTCCCATAAAGAGTGACAGCCTCAGAAACTCTGTACAGGGTCACTATGGGTCAGAACCGACTCCACTGCACAACATCATGCCAAAAGTAAACTGCTATCAATGGATCTCAGTAAAAGGGGACCTTGTACAAACCACAAGGTCAACAGTTCAATGCGACCAGCTGCTCTATCCCAGATACTTCCTAGGTCCCTCTTGGTTACTGGCAGGTCAGTAAACCCCTGAGACCCCAATGGGTCTCCAGAGGGAGAATTGGGGAGGACCGCCTTATCCTATATGAGGTCGCCAATGAGTTATCACGAGTGCTTTCTGACAAACACAATCTGTACTTGTTTTAGACAGAGTGAGGAATTTTTTATTCAATTTTGCAAACTCAGATGCCAAACCCAGAAGACGCTGGAAGATGAACTCAGTGGCTGTTTTGCAAATAATTTTATCTCCTAGATCAAATGGCCTCCCGACCCCTCCCCTGACCCCTCCCCACCCCAGTTCCTGACTGAGTACTATGGGGTTAACAATCTTCCCAGATGTCACCTACTTTCCCTTGATGGTTGCATTCTTATTTACAGCTCCTACTTCTCCAACAAGTTCCTTTCTGCCTCCACCAATTCAGCCCACTCACATATCCCAGAGGCTCTGTTGTGATAGCAGACAACAATTTCAGTATCAACTTCCTGCGCCCCCTCATTACTGAAGCTGGACCACCCTAAGAAGTATTTCTCATACTCAGAAACCCTACACAGGGTCACTATGAGTCGGAACCAACTCAACAACACTTAATAACAACAATCGATCACATTAAGAACTGCCAATGGTTGATCATCTAGAGTTCTCCCTCCTCCTCTCTTTATATACCCCATTGAACCCAGCTTCTTCAATCCATTTTTGTTTTCTTCCTGAATCAAAATAAAGCTATACTCAAATTTTGGTGAGTTTTTGATTATTTTTAACATCTTTCTTTTGCTGTTCCCACAACTCTCCTGTCATAGCCTAAAATAATTCCTGTTCTCTAAAAGTCCCTTGTCTATGCTGACTCTCTTTCTCACCAACTTAGTGACTCTACAAACTTCCAGAACAGACACAGGTGAACCTACTTTATTTTCTTCATTTTGATACTTTGCCGGTACTAATGCCCAAAGATCTCTGCCAGGACTGAGGCTGGGAGACCCTCAGGTCCACTGCTGGCATTGCATAAAGTGGGAAAAGGGGAAAGGAACAAAAAAGAGTACCAAATTTTAGTTATTGTGACATCATTGCAACTCCTGATGGTGTTGTATTGTAGATGTGTATTGTAGGATAAGCACTGGACCGACCACAAGGTCAGCTTGAATCGCAATGTCGGCAGTTCAAACACACCAGCTGCTCCTTGGAAACCCTATACAGGGTCAGTATCAGTCAGAAATGAATGGACAGCACTTAACAATAACAACATTAAGGCTTACCCACCACTGAAGCTTCCCTCTCCTATCCTCATTCATCCATTTGGGGTTGGGTTTCTGCTGCAAGTCAACATTTACTAAGATCTATATGGAAGTAAGGAGTCTCTGCATGGCACACATGGTTACGCACTCCACTACTAACTGAAAGGTAGGCAGTTTGAACCCACCCAGAGGGATCTTGGAAGAAACCCTAGTGATCTATATGTAAAACATCAGTCATTTGGAACCACTGCCTCTGTTGCCATAAGGCCAGAGAACTGGATGGTGCCAGCTACCATTACTGAACATCTTGATCAAAGAGTCAAAAAAGAATCCTTATCAAAAGGGAAGACATACAGAACAATTTTTTTTAATTCTCATCAAATTCAGATGTTATTGGAGCCATGGAAGCTTGCTCATTTTGAGTGGGGCACAGAACAAGAAAAGGCTTTGCAACAGATTCAAGCTGTCATGCTAACCGTTTTGCCACTTGAACCATGAGATCCAGATGATCTTGAGTTATCAGCAGACAGATTCTGCTTAGAGCCTTTACTAGGCCTCTAAGGAGCTCTGGTAGCTCAGTGGTTACAAATCGGGCTGCGAACCAAAAGGTCAGCAATTTGAAATTACCAGCTGCTCCGTGTGAGAAAGAGGAGGCTTTCTGCTCCCGTCAAGATTTACAGCCTCAGAAACCCTGTTCAGGGTCACTATGGGTCGGAACCGACTCGACGGCACTTAACAACAACAACAACATTGGTGAAACACGGTGCATATCCTTATCTTCTGGAGCAAAGTCCTGCCATTCTCTGCAGATAACTACTCTCCTTTTGAGAAACAGCTTTTGGTTTGTTACTGAGCTTCAGTAAAGACTAAACATTTAACCATGCACCACCAAGTCACCATACAGCCTCAGCTGCCCATTATAAATTGAGTGTTGTCTGACCTATAGGGTCATAAAATGAAGCATGCACAGCAGGACCCAACATTAAATGGAAGTGGTATACAGCGATCATGCTCCCCCGTTCCATATCCTTTTCTGAATCCGGCTTGAACCTCTGGAAGTTCTCTGACAATGTATGTTGCAGCCGCTTTTTAATTATCTTTAGTAAAATGTTGCTTGCATGAGATATTAATAATATCATCCAATGATTTCCACATTCCATTGGGTCACTTCTTTTTGGAATGGGCACAAGTACAGATCGCTTCCAGTCAATTGGTCAGGTAGTTATCTTCCAAATTACTTGGCATTAATGAATGATTGCATCCAAGGCTTTGTCACTTTTTGAAAGATTTTAATTTGTATTCCATCAATTCCTGGATCCTTGTTCTTTGCCAATGACCTCAACATACCTTGAATATCTTCTTTCAGTATCATTGGCTCTTGATTGTATGTTGCCTTTTAAATATCTGAACATTGACCATTGCTTTTTGGTACAGTGACTCTGTGTATTCCTTCCATCTTCTTTTGATGCGCTCTACATCATTCAATATTTTGACCATTGAATCCTTCAATATTGTAAGCCTAGGCTTGAATTTTTTTCTTCAGTTCCCTTAGCTTGAGAAACACTGGGTGTACTCTTCCCTTCTGGTTTTCTAACTCCAGCTTTCACAAATTTTATTTTAAAATTTGACTTTGTCTTCTCTAGCTGCTTTTTGAAATTTTCTGTTCAGCTCTTTTACCTCCTCAATTCTTCCATTTGCTTTAGCACCTCTATGCTGGAGAGCAAGTTCAGAGTCTCTTCTGACATCCATTTTGGTCTTTTACTTCTTTCTTGTCATCTCCATGACCTTTTGCTTTCTTCCTGTAGGATGTTCATGATGTCATCCCACAACTCTTCTAGTCTTTAGTGTCTAATGCATCAAATCTGTTCTTCTGGGATCTTTAAATTCAGATAAAATATGTTCAAGGTCATACTTTTGCTCTCATGGACTCGTTTGCATTTTCTTCAACTTCAACCTCAACTTGAATATAAGCAATTGATGGTGTGGTCCACAATCTGCCCCTGTCCTTGTTTGGGCTGATGATATGGAGTTTTCTACCATTTCTTTCCACAGATATAGTCAATTTGATTTCTGTGTGTTCCATCTGGTGAAATCCATGTGCTCAGTCATCTTTTATGCTGTTTATAAAAGATATTTGCAATGAAGAAGTCATTGGACTTGCAAAATTCTATCATGGGATCTCCATAATCATTTCTATTACCAAGGTCATATTTTCAAATTACTGATCCTTCTTCTTTGTTTCCAACCTTTACATTCCAATTGCTAGTAATTGTCAATCACATTTTTTTGGTTATTTATAAGTTTTTATTGTGAATTGAGTGATAGTTTACATGGGAGAGCATCAGCTTTATATTTATCCTATCATATTTTGTATCATTGCAATGATTTCAATCTCCTTCATGCATCATCATTCAATAGCATTTGCTTCCAATTCCTCTAGGTTTATTTATTTATTTATTTATTTATTTATTTATTTATTTATTTATTATGTACACCAAAGCACTCAGGAATATATAACCATTCAAACAACCAAAGGGTATACCCTGCATGCCAGCTCCCCGGTTGCCCGCACACAACCCTTCTCCCTCCTTGAGTCTAGAGTCCCCAGCCACTCCGTCTCTCCATGTTATCATCTCTGTTTCCATCTCTGGCATCACCGCTTCTCTGGATAGGGTCCCACACTCTGCTCTTCTCCCTTGATGGTCCCAGTGTCCTCCACTCCTGGCCTGCCAAATCAACCACTTCCCTCCTTTTGCCAC
Source organism: Chrysochloris asiatica (assembly GCF_000296735.1). NCBI lineage: Eukaryota > Metazoa > Chordata > Mammalia > Afrosoricida > Chrysochloridae > Chrysochloris > Chrysochloris asiatica. The sequence continues at coordinate 7,954,231 of NW_006408662.1, forward strand.
AAAATGTCTACCTTTATACTTGCAAAATTCACAATCAGTCCTGATATCAATTACATCTTGATTGCATGTTTGATCAATTTGACTGAAGAAATTGGTAGAATTCTTCAATTTCATCTTTACTGGCTTTAGTGGTTGGTGCAGAATTTTGAGTAATAATGGCATTAACTGGCCTTCCTTGTAGGTAGTGCATTGATATTATCTTATCACAGACAGCATTGTATTAAAGACAGACCTTGATATGTTCTTTTTAATGATGAATGTGATGCCATTCCTCCATAATTTGTCATTCCTAGCATAGTAAACCATGTGATGGCCTGATTAAATATGGCCAATGGCAGGCCATTTCAGCTCACTAATGTCTAGGATATGCATTCCATTTCATTATTTACAATTTCCAATTTTTCTAGATTCATACTTTGTACATTCCATGTTCTGATTGTTAATGGATGTTTGCAGGTATTTCTCTTCATTTTGAGTTGTGCCCCATCAACAAATAAAGGTCTAGAAGGCTTTACTCCATTTGCATCATCACAGTCAACACTACTTTGAGGAAGCAGCTCTTCCTTAGTCACATTTAGAGTGCCTTCCAACCTGACAGGCTCATCTTCTAGCACTATATCTGATAATATTCTGGTGTTCTTCATCATGTTTTAATATTACATATTCTGCTGCTGACAGTGTTCCATTGTTAATCATAAGGTTTTCAGTGACTAAATATTTGGAATTAGTCTATCTCTCCTTCTTCCTCATCTGTCTTCATCTGGAAACTCAGCTGAAACCTATCCACCTTGGGTGACCCTGCTGGTATTTAAAATACTCATAGCATAGCTTCCAGAATCACAGTAACATGCAAGCCATCACAGCAACATACAAGCCACCACAGTATGACAAACTGACAGATGAGTGACGGAAATAAGTTACTCGTCACGCAAAACTCTATCATGTAATTTCCAATATCATTTCTCATACCAAAGCCATATTTTCCAACAACTGATCCATCATCTTTATTTCCAACTTTTGCATTCCACTCACTAGTAATTATCAATGCATCTTGATCACATGCTTGATCAATTTCAGACTGAAGAAGCTAGTTGAATACTTCAATATCATTATTACTGGCTTTAGCAGTTGTTATACAAATTTGAATAATAGTGGTATTAACGTGTTTTTCATGTAACTGTATGCATATTACCCTATCACAGACAGCAATGTACTTCAAGTTAGATCTTGAGAAGCAGCAAGATGGCAGGCTCAGTAGTAAAGCTATGCAGACCCGCTACAATAAAGATAAGGTAAACCAAGTGAAACAGATGCAGACAATAGTTCTGGAACCTTGAGCTTCAGATGAAGGGATAGAGAAGTGGCTAGAAAGCTCACTAGGAGAGAGAGCTGAACAGTCACTGCAAAAAAAAAAAAAAATGAGACAAACTGGTAACGTGTTCCCACCGAAAAGACACGATGTACACAGCTTCAACTTTTATGAGCAGCTTCAGAGACAACACAACATATTAGCATTGCAGAAACATACTGGTAGCTCATGGAGCTAAAGGTATGATTTATTCTTGTTCACTACATTCCCCTGGTGACCAGCAGCATTGCTGGCAGACTCATGCAAAAACATCCAACAAAGCCCCAGCAATCCCTACAGTGAGAGCCAGAGTTGAGTGTGGTAATTGTGAGCCCATTCCAAGTGAATGGGGAGCTATCCACACCAACCCCCAGGCCTGGATTCAGATGATCCCTGCTCTAAACCTGCAGAGCCTACCCTGGTTCTTTCCTCATTTCTCGTTCTCTCTAATTGTGTTTAATGCTTTGTCTTTCTTTTTATTTTCTCTCATATATTGCCTTTCTGTGGGCTTTTATTTTTCTCTCCCTCTTTTCTCTTTTTGGTTATTGTATTATTTTCTAGCTGTTCCCTGCATTTTTCTTCTTTTTTTTTTTCCCCCCCTTTATTATTATCTCTTTTTAACTGGTTGCTGGCTTTTTATTTTTTGTTTTTTTCCCTCTTGTGTGTGTTTTCTCATCTCACCTCACCTAATGGGGGACAGAAGCCATGTCCATACAGTGCAGCCACCACTGTGCCGTCTTCAGCCTAAACCACTGGGCAGGAGTCAATCCCAGTTGCCATGCACCTGACCAATGATGGTAACTAACATCAACCAAACCAACCCTAAACTGAGCTGTCTGAATGCTGAAAAGACAATGGTTCACACACTTCCATTCTCTAATCACACCTACCAGGAGGCAGTTGGTAAATGCCTAAGAACACACTAACATACAATCATCAATTAAATAAAATTTTAATGACATCACAATGTCTTATAGGCAACAGACAATTTCTGTTCACACAAAGAGACAAGACAGAGTGACTCAAACAACTGACCAAGAGGCAGAGCTAGAAAACACTTTTGAGGGGGAAAAAGTCATTGACACTACTTGAACTAGAATTCAAGAGAATGATTTTAGGTACCTTCAAAAGACGGAAAGAAAAGCCAAGGAAAACAATAAAGGGATAAACAAACAAAATAGCTAAAGGAATAGAGACAATGCAAAGTGTGAAAACAGAAATTCAGAATAATACTGAGATTTCAGAAATGGACAATACATCAAAAAGGCAAAAGAATGCAATGGAATCAATGGAATCTCAGATTCGTGATCTTCAATATGTATCTCTCAATACCAGTAGCTAGAATAATCAGTAAAAAGAAGGGAAAAATCCAAGAAAAACCTAAGAGTCATGTGGAATACCATGAAGAGGAATAATTTATGAGTGATTAGAATTCCAGAACAAGAGGAGACAAAGAAAAGCACAGAAAATATAAATGAGTTATTGAAGAAAAGTTAACCTAACATCATGAAAGAAGAGAAGATAAGCATTCAAGATACCAAACAATCACCAAACAGGATAGGCCCCAAAAGAAAATCACCAAGACATATCATAATCAAACTCTCCAAAATCAAAGACAAGGAAATAATCCTGAAAGCAGCTCAGGACAAACAGAAACTTACATACAAAGGCGAACCAATAAGATCAGCGGTGGATAAGAAAACAGGATCCTTTAATATGCTATCTACAACAGATATACCTTACACACAAAGACAAAAATAGATTAAATATGAAAAGATAGGAAAATATACCAAGCTAATGGAAATAAAAAATGAGCAGAATTGGCAATATTAATTTCTCATAAAACAGACTTTAAAGCAAAATCCAGAGGGGGCCAAGAATTGATTAAAGGATCAGTTGAACAAGAGAGCATAACTATAATATACACCTATTCTTCCAATGAAGAAGCATCAAACTACATAAATCAAACTCTAATGTCAATGCAATCAGTTAATAATAAGATAAACCGTGTGAAGGAATGGGAGAGAGTCCGTGGCCACTCTGTGTACTTTCTCAACAATTTTCCTGTAAACCTAAAACTGCTCTCATAAAAATAAAGTTTATTAAAAATTAAATGAAAAAGACTACATGATAGGTATATCTGGCTCTCTGGGGATAATTACAATTATAGACTAGTAGATTATCAGATTTGAAGGAAACTCAGTCATCACCTAGTCTTAATTTCTCATTTTCATGTGAGAAAATAAGAGTCCATGGAGGGGAAGTAAATTGCACATCATACAGCTACATAGACACAAAGGATAATTCTCACTATATAACACTCTGGTTCCTAAATATCTTGCAATTAAGAATCATTGATAATTAATAACACCAAAAACAAATAGAATTTTTGCTGATGAGGCTGTGGGAAAAATTGCAACCCTTATCAATTGCTGGAGGGAATGCAAAATGGTACCAACCATGTGGAAAACAGTTGAAGGCTCCTCAAAAAATGAAAAATAGAACTATCATAGGGCCTAACCTTTCCACTCCTATTTTACTGCAGCTGGTATGTCACTGTGGGTTAATGTGTCAGACTGCAAAGCCGTTTGAACTGCAAGGTTGGCAGTTTAAGCTCACCAGCTGTTCCTTGGAAACCCTATACAGGGTCGCTATGGGTTGGAACTGACTTAATGGCACTTTACAACAACAACAACTCACAATAGTCAAAAGATGGAAACAAACCTAAATGCCCATCAACCCATGGGTGGATAGACCAAATATGGTACATACATACAATGGAATGCTACTCAGGCAGTAAGAGAAATGAAATCATTATGTTCTTATTAAATACCCTAGAGTCAGTTCAACTCATAGCAACCCTGCATAAGATTTCTAAGGAGTGGTGGGTAGGGTCGAGTTGCCAACCTTATGATTGGCAGTTCAATCATAAGTTCAGTACTTTTCCTACAGCATCACACCAGGACTCTGTAATGTAGATGGAGCTTTAGAACATGCTGATTGCAATTGTTGTTCCTACAGTTCTATCAACCCCATAGGGTTTCCAAGGAGCAGCTACAAATTAACGTGGCAGTCTAGTGCTTCATCCTACAGCACCGCACCAGCACTCTTGAGTGAATGTAATGATCCCCAAAGTACAAAATGTGGCACTGTGGGTTAATGCACCAGACTGCAAAGCCATTTGAACTGCAAGATCGACGGTTCAAGCTCAACAGTAGATCCTAGGAAACCCTATACAGGGTCGCTATGGCACTTAACAACAACAACGAAAGTACAAAATATTGTATGCCCTCACTTGTATAAGACAACAGATGGCATATGTATCGCAAATAATGTTTACTACTGGCTACTCAAGGCAGGAAAAATCATATTGATTAAGGATAAAGTTGCAAAGATAATCAATGTAATTGGTGTTAACAAACTGAGTACTTGTAAAAAGTTGAATTGGCAGAAACCGTGTGATAAATTCATTATAATGACCAAAAAACTGAAAAAACAGAGTAGCTTCAGATGCTGCTTAAATATAACCAAACACTTCATGGGATTTGATTCCTTGGTTTAGAGGTTTAGGGTCATTGTTTCTTGGACATTCCAGTTAATCGGCAAATAATGTGTTTAGTGCTTGTATTTTAAAAGCTAGTGCTTATATTCTGCTGAGATAATCTTTGATTCTTTCATAACTGCCAAACCAAGACTCCACATAGAAGTTTTATAACAAAAACAGGGGAGTGGTTAATCTTACCGTCCAGAAACAGAGGACCCTAGGACCATCAAGAGAGGAACGCACAAGCAGAATGCGAGACCTTATCCAGAGAAGAAGCAGCACCAGAGATGGAGGCAGAGCTGAGGGTATGGAGAGGGGGAGTGGCTGAGGACTCATGGACTAAGAAGAGAGGGACTAAGAGCTGGTGGCCAGGAGGCAGACTTGCAGAATGTGCCCTTTGGAGATGTAAATTAATATATATGTCTGAGTGTTGGTTTTTTTGGTTTGTTTTTTAAAAGCTACATGGATAGAGAGAAATACTGTTAACTGATGGTACACGGAGGGGATTATAATCATTGTAAT
>NW_006408662.1:7971891-7975682 GCF_000296735.1 Chrysochloris asiatica
GTGGCAACAATAGTGAGGTTGGCCCAGGATCAGGCAGTGTTTCGTTCTGCTGTACATAAGGTTGCTATGAGTCGGTACCAACTTGATGGCACCTAACAACAACAACATATGTAAATTCAAAGAACAAGTCAGAGCAAACAAATATTTGTCTTGGAAGAAGTACAGCCAGATGGTCTTTAGAAGCTAAGCTGGTGAGACTCGTCCCTCATTCTTCAGACATGTTGCCTGGAGGGATCAATATCTGGAGAAAACTGTCATGCTTGGTCAGGTAGAGGGTGCCGAGAAAGATAAAGACCCCCAATGAGATGGAATGACACCATGGCAGCAACAGTGAGCTCAAACATAACAACAGTTGTATGGTGGCAGGGGACTGGGCAGTGTTTCAGCATGTTTTTCTTAGAGTCACTATGAGTCAAAACTGACTCAAGCCACCTAACAACAACAATACACAAGTCAAGGAGCACTGGTGGCATAGTGTGTTATGTGGTAGGCTGTTAACTGCAAGGTCAGCAGTTTGAAACCACCAGATGCTCCACAGGAGGAAGATGAGGCTTTCTGCTCTCCCAGAGAGTTCCAGCCTCAGAAGATTTAGGAAGTAGGTCTGCTCTGTCTTATAGGGACGATGAGTTGAAATGGCTTGGTTTTCCTTCGATCCAAGTTGCACCAGCTATTCCACAGGTAAAGTCAAAGAGGAACCATCAGTGTTCATGATTACAATCTACTTCATTTGGATCACTGGGAATGAGACAAGAAAGATCCACAACTTTCAGTCTTGTTCAAAGAACAAACAGTAACAGCAACACGACTACCATTTGCTGTTGTTGTTGTGTGCTGTGCTCCATATCCATTTGATATTAAAAAAGAATGTTGGTCTCATATGAAAGGGCAAAGGGACTGCCCAAATTTTATAAGCTATGTTGTTAATGTTACTAAGTGCCATCCAGTCTGTTCTGACTCACAGCGACCCTGTGTAGGATTTCTGAGGAGCAGCTGGTGAGTTTGAACCACCAAACTTGTGGTCAAACCAATCTTATGGTCCAGCGCATTAACCTACAACATCACACCAGGACTCCTTTATAAGCTATGTTGTTATTGTTGTTGTTAAGTGCTGTCGAGTCGGTTCAGACCCACAGCTACACTGTAGAGGGTTTCCAAGGAGTGACTGGTGAGCTTGAACCACCAACCTTGCAATTCAAACCGACTTTGCAGTTTAGTGCATTAACCCACAGCGCCACACCAGAACTCCTTTATAAGCTATTTGTTGTTGTTAAGTGCCGTTGAGTTGGTTCCAACTCAGAAGCAACCCTGTATAGGGTTTCTGAGGAGCAGCTGGTGAGCTTGAACCACCGACCTTGTAGTTCAATCGGCTTTGCAGTCTGGCGCATTAACCCACAGCGCCACACCCACAAAAATGGGATCCACTCCTGTATATAGCAAAATCTTCTACAATGATTCTATCAAAGAAAATTAAATTTAAATCAAAACTATTAGTTTTGTAATTTTGTTTTCAAGCAGGGGAAAACATCAACCTGACAGAAGCATGCCAATTACTACTTCGCCTTGAATTTTTCTAAACAAAGTTACAGACTGAAGGAGTTTTTCCTTCCCTACACTCCCCCCTCGCCCCCTACTCACCCTGTTTGTTTGTTTGTTTAACATTTCTGGATTCTTGCTAGTTTTCTAATCCAAAAAAAAAAAACACTTCTCTGGCTTTCTCTTTAGCAGATATAGCATAAATCCAGTCAATGTGGTTCAGCAGTCTTCAGCTAACATAAAGTCTTTGCTGAAGGCACAGAGTACAACGGGAAACCCACACTAACTAACAACTGAGAAAATCCATGTGCCCAGTACCTATAGCTGCTCCCTGTTTCTCATATCCCCTTCCAGAATGTTACACTGATGGAATAAACACCATCCAAGTAGACTTCTTCCTATCTGAAACCATGTTAAACACATTTTGTTCCATCATGTTCATCATAGCAGCTGTCAGGAAGTTAGCCTCGAACCCTTCCCTGGTGACCCCATGAGCAGTGGTATCATACTATTGCGATCCATAGGGTTTTCAGTGACTGATTTTCCTACACTTAAATTTATTCTTTTACTAAATCAATTGACCAAGTGTTACATAAAGTTTCTTTCAGAATTTCTATAATAATTCAAATGAAAAGTTTGTTTATTCCCCCCGATACTTTTCTTAGAAAAGACCCCTGATAGTATAGTGCTTACAAATTGGGCTGCTACCTGCAAGGTCAGCACTTCAAAACTACCAGCCTCTCTGCTGGAGAAAGATGAGGTTTTCTGCTGCTCTAGGAAAGATTCGAAGCCTTGGAAACCCAGTGGAGGGTTGCCATGAGTCAGAACTGATTCCACAGCACACAACCACCACCCACCTTTTTTTAAGAAGAGTTAATGGGGGCATAAGCAAAATATTCTTGTACTTTTTTATATTTGTTGTATTGCTAAGTACCATTGATTCAGTTCGGACCCATAACTATCCTGTATAGCGTTTCTGAGGAACAACTGGTAAGCTTGAACCGCTGACTTTGCAGTTCTAAACCAATTTTGAGGTCCAGCACATTAACCCACAGCACCCCACCAGATGTTGTATTGAGTTTATGAGGCTGTAAATCTTTGCAGGAGCAGAAAACCTCATCTTTCTCCCAAGGAATGACTGCAGGCTTGAACTGCTGACCTTTGGTTCACAGTCCAGTGCTTATCCTCTATAGCCACTCTGTTCCCTTCTTTATATTGTTGTTATTGTTAAGTGCCATCAAGTCAGTTCCAACTCATAGTGACTCTGTATAGGGTTCCCAAGGAGTGGCTGGTGAGTTTGAACTGCCAACCTTGCAGTTTAAACCGACCTTGCAGTCCAGTGCCACTACGACAGAGGGCCATATTTATTGGGTCAGGTAATAATAAACCAAATGAAGAAGGGAGAGCCAGGCAAGAAAAGGACCTTAAGAGAAAGGACTCCTCTAGCCCAAGATAGCCAAAGAGACCTTTCCAGAATGATGCTAAAAACCCATCATTCCTCATTTCTATCCAAGTCTGCACCCTTGGAACACAGGGCTAATGATCTGTGAGGTAACACCTACACATTTGGGTGGTTTCTCCTAACTACACTACTACAGGTGGTAGGTGGTGGAGGTGTGCCGTGGAGTTAGTGCCAACTCATAGTGACCCTGAGTAGGGTTTCTGAGGTTTCATATCTTTATTGGAACAGAAAGTCTTACCTTTCTCCAATGGAACAACTAGTAGTTTCGAACTGCTGACCTTGAGGTTAGCAGCCTGACTGAAAACCACTACGCTACCTACTACAGAAAAAAAAGCAAAATCTGAAAAACAAGAAGAGCTATCACTTATTGAGCTAAGAGCTGAGATCATTGCTTTTCATACATTCTATCTTATAACCTCTCCCCCAAAAAATACCACCAGTTGTTGTTGTTAGGTGCCATTGAGTCGGTACCGACCCATAGTGATCTTATTCACACCAGAAGGAAACAATGCCTGATCCTGGGCCAACCTCACTACTGTTGCCACGCTTGAGTCCATCGATACTGCCACTTGGCCAATCCATCTCATTGGGGGGGTCTTCCTCTTTTTCTCTGTCCCTCTACCTTATCAAACATGATATCCTTCTCCAGTGACTGGTCCCTCTAGACAATATGTCCAAAGTATGCGAGATGAAGTTTGACCATCTTGGCTTTTAAGGAGCACTCTGGCTACACTTCTTCCAAAACGGATCTATTGGTTCTTTTGGCAGCCCATGGCACTTTCAATATTCTCCTCCA
>NW_006408662.1:7977198-7994675 GCF_000296735.1 Chrysochloris asiatica
TCTCGTGGACTTGTTTTCATTTTCTTCAGCTTTAGTTTGAATTTGCATATGAGTAATTGATGGTCTGTTCCACAGTCTGCCCCTGGCCTTGTTTTCATTGATGATATGGAGCTTTTCCATCGTCTCTTTCCGCAGATATAGTCAATTTGATTTCTGTATATTTCATCTGGCAATGTCCATGTGTATTGTCAGCTCTCACACTGTCTAGAAAAGGTATTTGAAATGAACAAATCATTGGTTTTGCAGAATTCTATCATGTGTTCTCAGGCATCATTTCTATCACCAAGGCCATATTTTACAACTACAGATCCTTCCTCTTTGTTCCCAACCTTTGCATTCCAATTATCAGTAATGATCAATACATCTTGATTGCATGTTTGATTGATTTCAGATTGAAGAAGTTGGTAGACTTCTTCTATTTCATCCTCACTGGCTTTAGTGGTTGGTACATAAATTTGAATAGTAGTGTTATTAACTGGGCTTCCCTGTAGGCACATGGATGGATGTTATCCTATTACAGACTACGGTGTACTCATAACAGATCTGGATATGTTCTTTTTGATGATGAATGCAACACCATTCTTCTTCAATTTCTCATTCTTGGCATAGTAAACTATATGGTTGTCAGATTCAAAATGTCCAATACCAGTCCATTTCAGCTCACTAGTGCCTACGATATCAATGTTATTGTGTTCCATTTCATTTTTGACAACTTCCAATTTTCCCAGATTCATACTTTGTACATTTCATGTCCCGATTTTCAATTGATGTTTATAGCTGTTTCTCTTCAAGTTGTGCCCCATCAGCAAATTAAGGTGCCACGGGCTTTACTCCCACAAACTTTACTTCATTCACGCTACCACAGTCAAAATATTTGGAAATAGTTCGTCATTCTTTCTTCCTAGTCTGTCTCTCTGGAAGCTCATCTGAAACCTGTCCACCATGGGTGACCCTGCTGGTATTTAAAATACTGGTGGCATAGCTTTCAGAATCACAGCAACTCATGAGCCACCACAGTATGACAAACTGACAGACTAGTGATGGCCATTTGTTTTTTAGTGGAAACTCACTTTAAATTTCGAGGAGATCTGTGTGCATATGTAGTAGAACCCTCCAGGGGTGGGAGTGGGGTGGTGCTGTAATTTTGTAGATTTTCTGAGACAAATCTTGCACTATTAGGAAGGCACAGAGCAGGTCTCTGGTCCCAGTAGTTCCATGCTGATGTCTGTGCCCTCACCACGGCCATAATTTGCATCTGTTCCTGTTCCTGAAAGTCCAAGTAGCCTGAAAGAGTTGTCAGGGCCTAGTTAAATAGTTTCCAGGGCAGCTGGTTAAGTTCAAACACTAAACCTCTCCCCTAAATCAGCAGTGATGTGACAACAAATTAGTCAGTTCTCGTATTCTGTAATATGAAATGGAATGTGAACCCAGAAATTACAAAACCAGAGTTAATGTTGCTAAGTGCCATCGAGTCTGTTCTGACCCATAGTGACACTGTATAGGGTTTCCAAGGAGCAGCTGGTGAGCTTGAACCACTGGGTCAGTGGTTCAAGCTGACATCACAGACCAGTGCATTAGCCCACATCACCACACCAGGACCATAGTAAAGGCTAAAACTTCTTCAGGGGACCTCCATGAGGGTAGCTGTCAATACTGACAGCCCTGAGTCTTTTTCTTCCATTAGCCACTTTCACCCCATCCCACTTCTGTAGTGGGTAGTGACGGTGTCATGCATGCAAACCCCCAGAGGGAGACAGCACTCAGAAAACAACTTAACTATGATCCTTCATTCTTGACAAGACACAATTACCCCAAGGCTGTTTACACCTTTGTTGTTGTTGTTACGTGTCGTGGAGGAGTCGATTCCAACTCATAGCGATCCTGTACAGGGTTTCTGAGGCTATAGATCTTTACGGGAGCAGAAAGCCTCATTTTTCTCCCGTGGAACCACTAATAGTTTTGAAATGCTGACCTTGAGATTAGCAGCCCAACTCATAACTACTACACTACCAGAGTTCCTAAAATGTCTCTGAAATGTCACCACTTACTTGATAACACAATCTATTGACATCTGAGTGCAAAGTCCACATCCTAGTGGCAACATGAGATCACATCCCCATACTCTTACATAACATCTGTGTTTCATGGACGCCTCGGCCAGGTTTCCCAGGTCTCCCACAGAAGGCAGAGGTGGGAATGTCCAGAGGCACCTGCGTGTACCCAGACAACCTCCCACCCAGGCTCACAGCACCCAGGGAACCAGTTCCAACTGTGACATTTAAGATCAAGTGCAAGAAGGAAGGGGCCAAGTAGAGAATGCTCAAAAGTAAACATTACAAAACTTCCCAAACCAGAAGCCCAGAAGCACATTTTCTTTGGGGATAGGCCAACTATTTGTTCTTCCAGTGGAGGTTGTGAGGTTTATTTAACTGGCAAAGAGGACATAATTGTGTGTGTGAGAGAGAGAGAAACAGTGAAGGCCATGGGGCAGGAGGAGACCTCAGTATGTACCTCATCAGAATTTCTGATCTTTGGAGTCAGACAACAGGCTAGCACCATAAGACTGAGAAGAGACGTGATCTTCCTCTGCATTTGTGTTCATGGAAAGAAAGGGAAAACAGGTACAAGCAGACAGAGTTACATGCCTACTCATATAACTGGGTAAATGCTAGCTAGACCAATGGCTTTTATGAAACGGCCCAAAGTAGGAAACCCACACACACATACATGTTTCATTAGAATAACGCTTACCTTACTACATGTGAGACATTCTGACACTTTTTTCTATTTCTTCATATTTAAATATTTATTGAGCTCTAACATACTACTGGAGTCCTGGTATGGAACTATAAGATAAGCACTCAACTGCAATGTGGGTTTGAACCACAAGGTGGGCAGTTCAAATCCAGCAGATGCTTCCTTAGAAACCCTATACAGGGTCACTATGAGTTAGAACTGGACCCACGGCACTTAACAACAACAACATACTATAAGGAGCCCTGATGGCACTGGGGGGTTAGGTTTTGGGCTACTAACAACTGCAAGGTCAGTAGTTCAAATTCACCAGCTCATCTCTATGAGAAAGATAAGGTTACATGCTCCCATAAAGACTTACAGACTTCTCTAGAAAACCCGGCCTAAGAAGTGTGTTACTGAAAGAGTGGGGTTCTAGAGAAACAAAATCACGAGGATAAATTGGTTCTCCAGTCTGACTATCGTAAAGGCATAGGGTGAAGGCATGTCTGACCTCCAATACATAGTAATCAACCTTGGGCTGATTTTGAGTTTGGTGCTTTTTCTCTTGTGGAGTCAGAGAAAGTCAGACATGGTCCCCACTTGGTTTAAGCAGTTGGCGCTGTGAGCAGGATTCAGTGCAATGGATCCAGACCTGTGAAAGTGTGAGGGTTTGTGGGAGAAAGAACCAAAGATCATGGGATAAAATATTTCAGTGTACGGGAAAGTAGCAGCTGCTGGAGTTGCCTGGAGCCAATATCAAGCTGGACAAAAAAGAAAGCTATGGTCCTGGCCATAGTCCTAATCCTAGTTCCTGACTACTTCTCTCCCTCAAAATTAAATAAGTAAAAAAAAAAAAGAAGAAGCAGGAGTCAGTTACTGAAAGTTAACTATACTATGGACTTCACAAATATTTTGAAAATCACAGTATGAATACTTTAAGGAAGCCGTTGTTTTGTCTGACTATCAGTTAGAAATACCTAACTGTTTTTACATAGTTTATATCAGAATTCTTTTTAACTGATTAAGGTATTTGCATTTTCAAATAATTAAATAAGTTATTTTAAATTAAATGATCATACAAAAGAAAAAAAACTGACACTGGACCTGGGCTTACTGGAATCTACCCTGCCTGAAGGCCAAGGTAGATGCATATAAATGCATATAAATGGGAGCAAAGAGCTCAAATTTGAGTGTTATTAAAAGGTTTATGTGTTTGACTGCCTTATTGGTTTCTCCTGCCTGTTATAGTAAATTAGACACGCATGTGTGATAGAAATGAATATTGGAAATTAGGATTACCAATCCTAATTAGGAAATAAATATTGGAATATTGGAAATTAGAGAATTTGTAAACTCGCCTTCAGCTTATTTGAATGGAATTCTCTAAAAGGGCAGTTAGAATTTGTCCTGAGAAAAATAGCCTTTTGGGTTTAAGCCTTTATAAAGTATGGGGCTTTAGAGGGAATCCTGAGCCCCACCCAAAGCCTTCAGAGTTGGTACATTTGCATTTGATTCAAACAGAGAAAAAGGCAGTGTTTAGTATTTTGAGTTTTGGAGGCATCAAAGCAAGGAAAGGTGACCCATCAAGAAAAACCCTTCTAGAAGTGACAGTTAAAGAAAACCAGGCAACAGGAGAGCCGTAAGCTCGCTATTAACAACCTGGGCCTACGTGTGAGTGGAATAGGGGAAGACACAGTAATGAGGACACGGGCTGAGTTTGGACATGTCAGTTGCCCCTGACATCAAAGGAGCAGGTAGGCTGACTGGTTGGAAGTTTAGGGAGTTGTGTCCTGAGCCCACAGGCATTGAGAGTGAGGGTGTCAGCTAGTTTGAAGTGCAGGGAGGTGTGTGCGAACTCCCAAACTTGTAGCAGGTACCCATGTGACTTAACTTGGATGGCTAGGATTGGGCCAACCAGAATCTGACAAGATGATGATAAAGATGTTCGATACTCTGAGCAAGTGTCAATTGCTACTTTTTGTTAGACTAGACTTTTCCTTATGGATGCAGTGGCTCAAAATTGCAACCGAAATGGAGGATTCTTCATATCAAGGAACATGCTTGTCTACTCAGTGCACTGGGTTGATGTTGTTGCTGTTAAGCATCTTCAAGTGAGTTCCAACTCACAGCAACCCTGTATAGGGTTTCCAAGAAGTGACTCATGAATTTGAACCACTGACCTTACAGTTCAAACTGACCTTATGGTCGAGTGTGTATCCTACAGGGCCATCTCAGGACTCTCTGTGTTGACAGAGACAATTTCGACATTGGCTATCGAACATGGGGGTGCTATAAAGTCATGAAGTGGCTGGCTTACAACATTTCATGGCTGTGCTTAGTTATAGAATGAGGGGACAAAGGAGAATTCCATGGACTAGTTTTCCTCTTTTCCAGATGGGTCTGGTGAAAGGGGCTGGGAGATGATGCAGATAGGATTTTAGGGTTCAAATGTTAGTAGGAGTAACTGTAATTGCCAAAACTGTAATTGTCGAGGATGTGCAACTAAAAGGAGGGAGTTGTTTTCTTTCATTTCAGGAACAAACATGATCCCAGGACCATGATTAAGGAAGAACATGAGTGGAGCGTGGGATCCCTGCCTGGAAAAGTGGTGACAATAAAGACGATGACAGAAGTGGTGGCATGGAGAAACAGAGCAGCTACGGGGAGAAGGCTGACTGCCAGAATGTGCCCTTTGGACATTTAAATGGACATATATGTTTTGTTTTGCTTTGTCTGTGTGCATGTAATATTTCTGCTTTGTTCATTTGTGACATGTAAGATGTAAATGGGGCCAGTGAGTGTTTCAGTTATATCTTATTAGTCACAAATTTGGCTTTACAATTTTCTTACGAGTCGGGCTGCTATTCACAGTCAGTAACTCAAAACTACCAGCCGTTCCATGGGAGAAAGAGGAGACTTTCTGCTCCTGTAAAGATTTCCAGTCTTGGAAACCCTGTTCAGGGTTACAATGAGTCAGAAATGACTCTACAGCACATAACCAACCACCACCACAACCAGAGATGATGCATAGAGTTTATAGGTTTCCGATTGACAAGGGTGGAATGTAATGGTTAGGTTTCTGTGTCCCCTAGGTTAGGCCAAGATTTCCAGAGATTGAGCAGTTAGGATGTGCTTATTCCCATGCTGTTGAAACCTAATACAGGCATAGTCAGCTCTTTGATGAGGAGCCAGGAGCATTCAATTAACTGAAGGGATGTTTCCTTGGGGTGTGATCTGCTCCCAATATAATGGACATGAAGGAGGGACTCTGTCTCTCTCTTCTGTGGGAACCTGGGACTCTATAATTATTTTGTTGTTGTTGTTGTATGCTGTGGAGTTGGTTCCGACTCATAGCTACCCTGCACAGGGTTTCCAAGGCTGTAAATCTTTACAGGAGCAGAAAGCCTCATCTTTCTCCTGTGGAACAGCTGGTAGTTTTGAACTGCTGACCCTGAAGTTAAAGCCCTATATGTAACCACTATGCTACTAGAGCTCTTATAATTATAAGATAATAAATATATATATATGTTTTACTGGTTCCACGTCTCTAGAAAACCCAATCTAAGACATGAACTATATTAATTCAGAACTCTGAAATCAAACTCATGACCTAAGTGGGGCTCTGGTAACAGTTTAGAATATGCTTCAGAAGCTACACACTAGGGAAAACACATGCATTTTTTGAGTACTAAATTATCATTAACAAGTAAAATTAGGTGGTGGTGGTTGTGTGCCACTGAATCAGTTCCGACTCATGTTGCTGTTGGTTGGTGCCATCGAGTTGGTACACACTCATAGTGACCCTATGCACAACAGAATGAAACATTGCCTGGTCCTGGACCAACCTCACAATTGTTGCCACACTTGAGCCCATTGATGCTGCCACTTTGTCAGTCTATCTCGTTGGGGTCTTCCTATTTTTCTCTGACCCTCCACCTTACCAAACATGATATCCTACTCCATGACTGGTCCCTCCTGACAATATGTCCGAAGTATGAGAGATGAAGTCTGGCCATCCTGCCCTCCAAGGAGCACTTTGGCTATACTTCTTCCAACACAGATCTGTTGGTTCTTTTGGCAGCCCATGGCACTTTCAACATTCTCCTCCAACACCATAACTCAAAAGCATCAATTCTTCTATGGTTTTCCTTATTCACTGTCCAACTTTCACATGTACATGAGATTACTGAAAAGACCATGACTTGGGTCTTTTAGTCCTCAAGCTGACATCTTTGCTCTTCAACACTTTAAAGGGTCTTGAGCAGCAGATTTGCCTAATGCTACATATACGTAGTTTGTTTTCTTGATTGCTGCCTCCATGAGTGTTAATGGTTGATCCAAGAAGAATGAAGTCCTTGACAACCTCTATCTTTTCTCTATTGATGAGAATGTTGTTTATTGGTCCAGTGGTGAGGATATTGTTTTCTTTACATTCACATGCAATCCACGCCGAAGGCTATGATCTTTGATCTTCATTAGTAAGTATTCTAAGTCCTCCTCATTTTCAGCAAGCAAGTTGGATGTATCCAACTTATAGAAGCCCTGTATAAGGTTTCCAAGGCTGTAAATCCTTATCGGAGCAGAAAGTCTCCTCGTTCCCCCAAGGAGCAACTGGTAGATTTGAAATACTAACCTTGCAGTTAGCAGCCCAGCTTATAACCCACTACATTACCAGAGCTCCTTCAAGTAAATATGTTGTTGTTGTTGTTGTGAAGTACTGTTGAGTCAGTTCTGACCCATAGCAACCCTGTATAGGGTTTCCAAGGAGCAGCTGGTGAGCTTGAACCACCGACCTTGCAGTTCAACCGGCTTTGCAGTTTGGTGCATTAACTCACAGTGCCACACCAGACATATGTTGAAAATTACTACCAAATAATTGTTGTATAAATAATTAAGTTTAAGTTATTGGCTGTGACAAAATACCCTGTCTTCTCTCATATTCCAACCTCCTCAGATGGTGTGAGTATGTGTGTGTGTGTGAGGCCTCTGCGTGTGTGAGTGTGTATGTTCTTGACCTCACCCCACTCTGGATGACCTAGAGATTGGAGATGTGAAACAACAAGAGACCATGAATTATCTAGAGACAGAAGGAAGCAGAATTAACCTACTTGATTCAGAAAAGGCTGTCAGAACCCCAAGGAAAGGAAACCCAAGGAGTCTGGGTTCTGGACCCCTGATGACAAGGAACCATTTGAGACCACCTGACCCCTGAGAAGTTGAACCAATGGCTGATTAGAATGCAGGGAAAGAGCAGGTACTAACTCCCTTTCACTGGGGAAGTCAGTACAACTAAATACATGGATTTTATCCATCTGTCTCTTGGGTTGATGGATGGCAGAGAAAAGTGAAAGTCATTAGAAAGATAAAAGTACATTTAAAACCCAGAGACCAGAACAAGATGGTGTCTGGCTACCATTACCAACTACTCTGAAAGTGAGCGCATTAGAAGGGCCTGGATCAAGTGGGAGAAAATGTGGAACACAACTGAAAAAAAAAAAGACCAGGCTTACTGGTCAGATAGATAGTGATGGAACCTTGAGACTACAGCCCTTGGTCACCCTTCAGGTCTGGAATGGAACTTCTCCTGCATGGCCAAATTTTCAGCCAAGTAATAGGTAGGCATATGAGAGGGATAACAGCATTAGTGTGGTCTGTACATCATTGAATGGCCAACCATTCAGGACCAAAAGGACCACATTTCCCCAAGGTCAAAGTTCAGAGGATTGGGAAGGAGGAGGGATGGAACAGAGCCACAGGGAGGAAGTGGGATAAATGGCATTACATTGAAGAGAATGCAATCAGAGATGAAATGAAGTTGAGGATTTGTTGAATGTAAAACTAACTGATGAACCTTCACTCTATTCACAATAAAAGGTGAAAAGGGGAGGAAATAAAAGTACATTTCAAAATGACTTTTCCCTTTTAATCTAGCCCCATCTTTTCACTGTTGTTTTTAAGTGCTGTCAAGTCTGTTCTGACTCATAGTGACTCTGTATAGGGATTCTGAGTAGCAGCTGGTGAGCTTGAACTGCCAACTTTGTGGTTCAAACCGACTTTGCAGTCCAGCACATTAACCCACAGTGCCACGCCAGAACTAGATATCCTTAAATAACTAAACTAAGTTCCCTTTCAAGATCTCAGCTTCCTATTCGGTGAAAGGTATTCATCTATTCAGTAAGTATTTCTGGAATACCTTGTAACTGTCATCAACTGACACTTTCCACTTCCCCCTAGAAAGTCTGGACTAGTCTAATGTCTGGATAGGTTTCTGGGATTTGTTAAAAAAACATGAACCAGCTCAAATGCTGGACAAGAGTCTGAGTTCAGCCAATATCAAAGAGCTGCGCCTGAGAACCTAGAAACTCCATTACCACCTTGGACTCAGGTCAGCTGACCTGGGCTCTGCTCTCAAACACAGTGTCGTGAGTGTCCTGGAACCAGAGGCGAAAGGTGAGCATGAGTGGCATACACAGGCTCTGACCACAGCAGGGCCTGCCGGTAAGATTCGGATCTTTGAGTCTGCCTCTATGGGGGGTTTGGTGTCTATAAGGGGTTCAACGGTACAGTCTGGTCCCAGAAAACGAACAGTTCTTTGTAGGGTGGCACCTCCCCTAAGCAGTAAACTCTCTAGATGTGGAGTTCTCACACTGAAACATCAGGTGGCAGGGAAAGGTGGAGCAGAGATGGAAGGACAAGGAGTTAGCTGCAGGCCAATAGAAGCTCATGGCCAAAATTCTTGCACCCTGAGATCCAAGTGCCTTCTGCTGCCAATCTCCTTAGGAAATGGGCTCCTTTGAACTTTTCAAAGGTATGAAAGAAAGCCTTGCTTTTTATGAATTCTACTGCAGGCAAAGGAAGTTGTTGTATGTGGAGAACACAGCCAATTAGAGGCAAAAAACCACAGACAGACTGGGCTTGCAGCAACCTGCCCAGGACCAAGACTCCAGCACCTGCTCTAGGGGACAGAAGAAGGGAGAGGAGGGGTTCCAGTGCATACTCACTTGGGATGAGTCTGCCTCTGGCCCCTCGCACTTCTGGACTTGGAAGATCTGGTTTAGCTCACCACCTTCATAAGGTATCATGAGAAACCCAGGGCCCCTGGTGTATCCTATAGCCCCAAAGTTTGCTGTTTCCCAGGGATCTGGCTTGAGATTAAGTTCTTAGATCCCATAAAGTGACCAACTGTCTCAGTGTGCCCAGGACTGGGAGATTTCCTGTGATCCTGGACTTTCCAGACTAGAACCAGGACAGTCCAGGGCAAGCCGGGACAAGTTGGTCATTTTCATTACAAGACTTTATCCCTCCACTAAGAGACCAAAGGTTTCAAATGGAAACGAACTTAACCTATCCCTGGGGACAGAAAGCATCAAGAGTAGTGCTCTAGTACCAGACTATATTATTTGAAGCGATGGGACGGGATCCATGGAAAATTCCAAACCTATACCATCCACCCAGGCATGAAAGATCTGAACCCAGGCTGGCTACTCTGAGTCTGGCCAGCACTGACCCAGCTGGTCTGTGCTGTCCTTTTCCTACCACCTGACTCAGTGCCCCACAAATACCCAGACACTGTGAGAATGGTTACAAGGGTGCTGTCTGCAGAAAGTTCTAGGTCTGTGCATTGGCTATAAACAATACTTTGAGGGAGTTTTTCTACCTTGCTGAAATTCCATAACCCTGGAGAGGTGAGTGTGATGGCTAATTTTACCTTTCAGGTGATGAACAAATCAGAATGCACCTGAAAAAGTAAAGTAACCAGAAAACGGTTTATGGTGACCATCTTTATCTTTCTGGTTCCTTGTCACCTCCTCTAGGTTTTTGCAGGAACCTGACTAAATGATGTTCAGATAAACTTCAGGTTTCAGACCCAGGAACTGGAAGGAAGAGAGGAATGAGTCAAGGAGGAAGTCAAAGAAAAAGAAGGAAGGGGAAAATAGGTGCCAACAGTGATAGAATACTAGAGTTGCCTCCCTGCCAGTCTGAGGAGAGCCTGGAGTCTAAGCAATGCTGTCCGCACCCCCCAATGTCCCGGTAACTCAGGCCTTGGCATCTGTGAGCCACACTTAATTTCCCCAGTAACCACAAGGGACAGGTGAACTCCCTGCTGCCCTGAAATACACAGAAACCATGACTCTGGGGGCCTAAGCAACTTACCCAAGGTAACACAGCTAGTAAATCTTAAAGTCAAATTCTCGTCGTATGCATATTCGACCCCTAAATTTGAATATGTAACTGTGGTACTGTAGGATAAGCACTGGACTGCAAAGTCCTTTTGAACCACAAAGTGGCAGTTCAAACCCACTCCTCAGAAACCATATATAGGATCACTATGAAATCAGAACCGACTATATAGGGCCGTTATGAAATCAGAACCAACTCGACAGCACTTAAAAACAACATAATACATACAGCTACCTGTCTTTTAAACTAATTTTGTATAAGTTCGCAGTAAGTCTTCACGACAAGGAAATGTTGTATCTTCCCAGATGAAAAGTGTATGGTACCATCCTAGGGCAGACACAAGACAATAAGCACATCACAGACCGACACCCTTGTTAACTCTCCAAGTGCTTACCATCGAGTGACTAGCTCCCTCTACTGGATATTCCAAGAATAAGTCAAATAATAGCCGAGGGCAATATGAACAGCAAGCAAGGTTACTTCCCAAAGAAACAAGAGAAGCACACTCACACTGAAGACTGTTTCGTGTTTGAAATAAACCATCCTAGAGGAACGGGAGGAAAGAGAGAATTTAAATGGATTGGCTCCTTAACATCAAATCATTTTTCTGATTGGAAAGTTACAATATCAGTAGATTGAACTCATAGAGCTTGAATTCCATATGCAAAGAGTGAGACTTTATCCTTGCTAAAAACTAAAACCGTCATCAAATCTCCAATACAGACAATCTTAACAAAACAATATTTACTGAGCACTTATTATGTGCTAAGCATACTTCAAAGGAGCTCTGGTAGTGTAGTGGTTATGAATCAGGCTGTGAACCTCAAGGTCGGCAGTTCGAAACTACCAGCGGTTCCGCGGGAAAAAGATGAGGCGGTCTGCTCCCATAAAGATTTACAGCCTCGGAAACCCTGTGTAGGGTCACTATGGGTCGGAACCGACTCCACGGCACTTAACAACAACATCAAGCATATTCAGGAGTGCTGGTGTAGCGCTGTGGACTAATGCGTCAGATTGCAAAGTCGTTTGAACTGCAAGGTCGGTGGTTCAAGTTCACCAGCTGCTCCTTGGAAACCCTATACCGGGTCCGAATCGACTCGACGGCACTTCACAACAACAAGCACACTTCAAAGACTTTGACCTTCATTATTTCACTTAGCTTTCCTAGCAGTCTTGTAAGATGTTATTATTATTCATTTGCCAGATATGTACAATGAGGCACACAGAGATGTGAACTAACATGTTTAAGGTCACACAGCTAAAAAAGAACAGATCAAGGTAGATAAAGTGACAGACTACACGTCCAAGAAACACAACACTGACCCTCTGCGTGTGGAGTGATGTTTCCCGGAGTCATGAGTGCTTGGCAATCTACTGCTTATTCTTGATTCTATTTATGTTGGTGTTGTGAAGTGCCATCCAGGTGATTCTGACCCATAATGACCCTGTATAGGGTTTCCGAGGAGCAGCTGGTGAGCTTGAACTGCCGACCTTGCAATTCAAATGGCTTTGCAGTCTGGATCAGCACTGGATGACAAGGTTGGTTTGAACCACAAGGTCAGCGGTTCAAACTTACCTGCTGTTCCTCAGAAACCCTATACACAGTCGCTATGAGTCAGAATCGACTCAATGGCACTTAACAACAAACTAGATTTGATTGCTTCCATAAAATGTAAAACCTTCTAGAGCAAGAAATTAAAGATAAATAGCTGTTTGGTTTCTGGTGTCAAAGGCAGGGAGTTTGCACTTTTTCAAGGGGCATTAAGGACACTGTGGGGCTGATAGACAGGGGACTGAGTATGGCCACAGGGACTGAGTTAAAACCTTGAAGCTGCCCAGGCCTGGGGTATGTTGGCATTTTTAGCCCTCGCAGCTGACTTCAGATGATAGATCCAGTTGATTTTGTGATCTCCCTGACAGCATCGCCCAGCATTCAGCCAGGGCAAGGCTAAGCTTTTGGCAGCAGACTGGACTGCAGCTGTGCCAGGAACATTCTGTTAACAAAGCACAAAGGGTAGAAGAAGGAACCAACCATTCGTGCCCACTGGGCAGAGTCAGTTGTATTGTGTTTCCACAGCATGAAGCGTTGGTTTCATTAAAACTGTCCCCAGCACCGCGGATGTCCAAGTCAGTCCTCCCTTCAGACCAGAGTCTGAGACTTCCATTACAGCAAGCCTTCTGTGGCTCTGTTCTCAGAACCACCAGCTCTACAAGCACATGGGCGGTGGGTCACTTTGGCAATATCCCCCTCCTTCAAAAACTCATTCCTTTCCACTTGTGTGAGCAGAGTGGGGAAGGGTCTCTGGAAAACAGCAGAAAGGGAGTTTGCTGGGGCTGTATTGTCTCCTGGAATCCTGGTGTGGCACTGTGGGTTAATTCGCCAGACTGCAAAGCCGTTTGAACTGCAAGGTCGGTGGTTCAAGCTCACCAGCAGCTCCTCAGAAACCCTATACAGGGTTGCTATGTGTCAGAACTGACTCAATGGCACTTCACAACAACAACATCAGGGCCAGAATGACACATCCACCCACAACCTATCACCTACTAACTTAGGATCACAGAGCTGTCAGTCACAGTGAAAGTCCTACCAGGACCATTGACCAATGGAAGGCTTCTAGGGCCTTACTGGTCAGCCTGCTCCCCTGCTCTCAGAGACACCCAGGCTACTCTCACCACCCTGACCTCCTCCACTGGACATCAGGCCAATCAGAGGAGCAATGACTTGTTGTCAGCCACTTCAAAGCTGCCTTACCTGAAAATGCATTACAAAAGGTAGAACAAAAAATGATTGACATTATGATTTATCCCCATTTAGTATTACCACTAAGGAGCTCTGGTAGCGTAGTGGTTACGAATCGGGCTGCGAACCTAAAGGTCAGCGGTTTGAAACTACCAGCTGCTCCGCGGGAGAAAGATGAGGCTTTCTACTCCCGTAAAGATTTACACCCTCGGAAACCCTGTACAGGGTTGCTATGGGTCGGAACCGACTCGACGGTACGTAACAACAACAACAAGTATTACCACTGAGTCCCGGGGTGGAGCTGTGGGATAATGAGCCAGACTGCAAAGCCGTTTGAACTGCAAGGTAGGTGGTTCAAGCTCACCAGTTGCTCCTCAGAAACCCTGTACAGGGTCGCTATGGGTCGGAACTGACTCGACAGCACTTAACAATAGTATTACCACTAAGGAGTCTTGGTGGTGCTGAAGAATAAGCAGTGGACTGCTGACTATAATTTTAGCATTTTAAAGTCACCAGCTGCTCCACAGAAGAAAGGATGAGGCTTTCCATTCCTGTAAAGATACACATCCTCACCGTCCTATATAGGATCACTATGGATGGGAATCATCACAATGGTAGCGGGTTTTAGGGTTCGCTAATCTTCAAAGCTACCACCTGCCTCTGTAAACAGAATAAATGTTAAGGCATTAAGCTACCCTAAGTGTGCTCTCTCTTTTGCTTTCTTTCTTTTAAATGAATTCTACTACCACCTCCTGAAATCTCACTGGACTAAAGGAATTCTCCAATTGCCTTGGGCATCTGAGTACATTTCAGCCCACCGCTAATGTACATTTCAGACCAAAGCTTTGAAGACGATTGCAAAACAAACAAACAAACAAACAGCAAATCTTATCATTTTTGAGCAGCTAACGTAGTGGTTACGAATCAGGCTGTGAACCGCAAGGTCAGCAGTTTGAAACTACCAGTTGTTCTATGGGAGAAAGATGAGGTTGTCTGCTCCCGTAAAGATTTACAGACTCAGAAACCCTGTACAGGGTCATTATGAGTCAGAACCGACTCCACGCACATAATAACAACAACTGTCTGGTAGGAGTCCTGCTGTGGCGCTGTGGGTTAATGCACAAGGCTGCAAAGCCGTTTGAACTGCAAGGTTGGTGGTTCAAACTCACCAGCTGCTCCTTGGAAACCTTATACAGGGTCACTATGGGTCAGAATTGACTTGACACCACTTAACAACAACAACAACAACAACTATCTGGTAACTATAGTTAAGAGCTCGCAAACAAAACAGGGAGGGGCAGCCAGTCAGCAAGTAAACCCGGATGACTAGAAATTGGAAGAAGATACTACAAAGCAATATGGTAAGAAGGACGAATGGTGAGGATTTCTTCTCTTAAACCAGAAACTGTATCCCACAGCTAAAGCTAAGGTGATCCAAGAAATCACCAATAACCAGCGCACATTTATAATGAGAGAATAAAGGAGCTAAACAGAGTATTTCAAAGGGCAGCTGGAGAAGACAAAGTCAAGTATCATAATGAAATATGCAAAGACCTGGAGTTAGAAAATCAAAATAGAAGAACAAACTCAGCATTTCTCAAGCTGAGGGAACTGAAGAAAAATTTCAAGCTTCAACTTGTTACATAGAAGAATTCTATGGACAAAATATTGAATGATGCAGAAAGCATCAAAATAAGATGGGAGGTATACACAGAGTCATCATATCAAAGAAATAAAAAAATGGCCGATGTTCAACTATTTCAAGAGGTAGTATATGATCAAGAACCAATGGTAAGTCCGGGCCCACCTGGCCTGCTGTGCTCCATCCCCTGCAGCGACAGCAGCGGCAGCCCAATGCCCTTTGGCTTCAGGAGGTTCCCTAGAGGGGGACAAGGACCTGGCCTGGCTGGTCATTCAGGAACTTTGCTCCCAGGCCAGGCTCCACACCCAGAGCACATTCCGTCCTTGTGCCAGGGCCAGAACCTTCCTGCTTCTTGTGAATGAGGTAGTATCCTCCCCCACTCCTTATCAGCTTTCCCACAAGTCTGAGAAAAGCAGCATTCCAGTTCCTCTTCAGTTTTCTACCAGGTTAAGGGGACTGGAACTGGCTTCTGAGCCCACTGTCTGCTGCCATGGAACCCAATTTCATGGCTGCCTGTAGAGGAAGAGCAGTACCCTTCATTCATTAATTCCACAAATAAACTGAGCACCTACTGTGTACCAAGCCCTGTTGTAAGCACTGGGTATTCTATGGTACACAAGACAGATAAAAAGAAGTGAAATAATTCCAATGAGATTTGACATCTACAGGAAGGTGCCCAAGGACCTCCCATAACCAATGTACACTGGGGACATAAATCAGCTTCTTCAAGTTGAGTATGCTTTCTTGAGTCAAAGGTCTTCACATCTGTGGGGAAGGAAACAGTCCACCAAAGTGTCAGGAAGCATTTCTTACAGACTTTCAGATTAACAGTGTGTGACCATGGACAAATCTCTCTACCTCTCTGAGTCTCAGTCACTTGATGTGATTAAAGGAGATCATACCTGCTGAATGCTAAGTCCTCAGTGCACAGAGACTTTTCTTCTTAACATCCAGCTGACACCAGCAGCAGCCCATGAGGACTTGGGAAGCTGCGTCGCTTCTGTGCTTTGATCTCCAAGGAAGGATATAAGATGAGCATGAAGAGGAAAAGGACTTGTCTCCCTAGCTTTTACCACCCATTCATCAGTGGAGACTTGTGTGTTGCTGTGATGCTGAACCAATTTCAACAGCACTTCCAGACTAGGATGCACTAGGAAGTGACCCTTAGGGTTTCCGAGGCTGTAAATCTTTACGGGAGCAGGAAGCCTCATCTTTCTCCTGCAGAACAGCTGGCAGTTTCGAACAGCTGACAATGCAGTTTGCAGCCTGATTTGTAACCACTACATTACCACAGCTCCATAATTTATGGAGTACACACTGAAATCTTTCAACAAATTGATCCAGCAATGGATGCGCTCAATCATCTATGCCAAGGCATTTGGAAGGCAGCTAAGTAGCCAACTGACTGGAAGAGATCCATATTTGTTTCTCTTACAAAAAGAGATGACCCAACAGGAAGCAGAAATCATCAAACAATATCATTAGTATCACGTGCAAGTAAAATTGTGCTGAAGATCATTTTAAAATGGCTGCAACTGTACACCAACAGGGAACTTCCAGAAACTCAAGCTGGATACAGAATGGGACACATAACCAAGGATATTATTGATGATGACAGATGGATCTTGGCTGAAACCAGAGAATACCAGAAAGATGTTTACTTGTGCTTTATTGACTATGCAAAGACATTTGAATGCCTGGATCTTAACAAACTATGAATAACATTGCAAAGAATGGGAATTCCAGGACACTTAACTGTGCTCATGTGGAACCAGTACATATACCAAGAAGCAGTTATTCAAACAGAACAAGTGGAAACCGAATAGTTTAGAATCAGGAAAGGTGTGCACCAGGATTGTGTTCTTTCACCATAATTACCAATCTGTATGCTGAGCAAATAATCCAAGAAGCTGGGTTATTTGAAGAAGAATGTGGCATCAGGATCAGAGGAAGACTCATTGACAACCTGCAATATACAGATGATACAACCTTGCTTGCTGAAAGTGAAGAAGACTTAAAATACTTACTGATAAGAACAAACAAGATGGCAGATCGGGTGGACATGCAGCAGAGAGCTCCGCCAACAACAACACAGAATACCCGAACAAGCAGGCTCAGGGGCTGGTCCCAGAACTCTGAACCACATATAAAGGAATACTTAGAAGGTTGGAAGGCTCA
>NW_006408662.1:7996475-8000481 GCF_000296735.1 Chrysochloris asiatica
AAAACAAAACAAAGACCACAGCCTTCAGTATGGGTTGCACCTCAATGTAAATAAAATAAAAATATTCACCAATGGACCAGTAAATATCATCATTATAAATGAAGAAAAGATTGAAGTTGTCAAGGACTTCATTTTGTTTGGATCCACTGTCAACATTCATGAACACAGCAGTCAAGAATTCAAATGACATGTTGCACTAGGCAAATCTGCTGCATAAGACCTCTTTAACTGTTCAAGAGCAAGGACTAAGGTGTGCTGATCCAAGCCATGGTATTTTCAATGGCCTAATACGGAGGATCACTATAAGTCGGAACTGACTCCACAGTACTTAACAACAACAACAACAACAATACACATGTGAGGACTCCTGGTGTGGGTTGATGCACTGGACTGCAAAGTTGGTTTGAACCACAAGGTTGGCAGTTCAAGCTCCACCAGCGGCTCCTGGGAAACCCTATGCAGGGTAACTCTGAGTCAGAACCGACTCAACAGCACTTAACAACAACAACAAATACGCGTGTGAAAGTTGGTCAATGAATATGGACGACCATAGAAGAATTGATACATTTGAATTGTGGTGTTGAAGAAGAATATTGAAAGTACCATGGACTGCCAGATGAAGAAACAGGTCTATGTTGGAAGAGGTACAGCCAAACTACTCCTTGGAAGCAAGGATGGCAAGATTTCATCTCTCAGACTTTGGACATGTTGTCAGAAGGGACAGATCACCGGAGGACATTATGCTTGGGAAAGTAGAGGGTCAGCAAAAAAGAGGAAGATCACCAATAAGATGGAATGAAATGGTGGCAGCAGCAATGGTCTCAAGTATAACAACTGTGAGGAAGGTGCAGGACTGGGCAGGGTTTCCTTCTGTTGTGAATAGACAGGGCCACTATGAGTCAGAACCAACTCGATGGCACCTAACAATATCAACCATTGTTTTTGGAAATAGATGAACCTATGAGTCTCTCTAAGGGATCCTGGTGGCATAGTAGGTTATATGTTGGGCTTCTAGCTTCAAGGTCAGCAACTTAAACCCACCAGCTACTCTATGGGGGAAAAGATGAAGCTGTCTGCTGCCATAGATTAATAGTCTTGGAAACTACTGTGTCTTATAGGATAACTATGAGACAGAATCAACTCAATGGCAGTTATTTTATGAGTTTTTTCTATGTTCTTCTAAAAAAAACAAAAACAAAAAAAAACTCTTGTAAATCTAAATCGTCTATATTGCTCATATGCTTCCTGAATTCTCTAGCTAATTACTTCTCCCAAGACCATGGCATGGTTTGTGTGAAATAAGGGATCTCATTCTTGGAGCCCTGGTGTGGCACTGCACGTTAATGCGTTGGACTGCAAAGTCAGTTTGAACTGTGAGGTCAGTGGTTCAAGCTCACCAGCCATTCCTTGGAAACCCTATACAGAGTCTCTATGGGTTGGAACTGACTTGATGGCATTTAACAATATTCCTGGTATCAGTGGGCCAAGAAATGCTCGGCAAACCATTGATTCACCTTGAATGCCAGACTCAAGAGCCTGGATGTTGGTGTAGATTTACTCCTACTCATTTTACTGACAGATTTCCCTCACAACCTCAAACAGGAAGCAGCACTTGTGAGCTACTTCCAAAGAATACAATGAGGAACCAACACCACCTGCAAAACATACTGCCTGAAGACACTAGTCTAAGTGTGATGACCCTTTATTGCCTCCCAGAGAGAGTGATTTTGAGTTTTATTCTAATATGAACAAAGATGTAGTTGCAGTCAGGGCACGTTGTAAAAATGGGGGTTTGATGAGGAGTCCTGGTGTGGTGCTGTGGGCTAATACATCAGAATTGCACAGTCAGTAGTTCAAGCTCACCAGCTGCTCCTTGGAAACCATATACAGAGTCGCTATGGGTCGGAATCTACTCAAAGGCAGTTCACAACAACAAATATGAATTTCAGTCTAGTTGGGAAAATATACATCTGAATAGCTGTGATTGTATGAGCCATCAGAATTGCAGTCAAGCCTGCAAAAGTCAAAACCTAAGTAAGGCAGAAATGAATCAGAGAAATAGTTTCCACTAAAAGAAGGGTTGCTATGGGTCAGAACTGACTTGACGGCACTTCACAACAACACAAAAGAAGAGATAGAAAAGTGGTGAGGCTGCAGGGTGCTAAAGGTAGAAAACTTCACAGACCCAGAAAAGCAAAGCAGTCCCATCTCTGACAGGTCTCACTCTAGACGGAGACACATAAAACAACAAGAATGAAATGGCCAGTGGTAGGAAACAGTGGAATACAGAAAAAGCAGAGGTCAGAGTGAGCAGTACTGGACTCAACCTTCTGAAAAGTACTCAATCATGATGGGTGGGCAGACCATGGACAGACCAAGCAAAGAGGAAATGGTGTGAGACCAAAGAGTTTATAAGGGCAGTATGTTAACCCAAGCCTGTATGAGGGAACAATGGGAGATGAAGTCAAAAAGGTGGGCTAGCACAAGATTTGGGAAGGCCCAAAGTGCTAGCTCAGAAGTTTCACCTCTGATTCATCAAGAATATAGGTGTTATTGGAAGTATGTGAGTAAGCAATCAAAATATTGAATAACCCTTTGGGGAATATCAATCGGTTACCAAAGTACAGAGTTGAAACCTGGTGTGGTGTTGTAGAATAAGCACTGGATTGTTAACCAAAAGGTCAGCAGTTCAAGCCCACTAACCACTCTTTGGAAACCCTATACAGGGTCTCTATGAGTTGGAACTGACTTAACAGCACTCAACAACATCAAAGTACACAAAGGAGAGGATAGAGAAAGAATCAAGGTCATGTGTTAGGAAGAAGCCACATTTAGACCTGAAGTGCTGAGGAACCAGAGATAGAAAGCACTGAATACACTGGATAGAAAAGATATTGTAACATAAGAAAAGGCAAGGTTTCGTGTCTATTATGATTATAGTAGACAGAGGAAAAGTGTCTAAGTGATGTGGAGATTTGGGGGTTCAGTCTGCACTCTGCTACTAACCTAAGGATTAAAACCCAACCAGAGAAACCAGGAAAGAAAGGCCTGGTCTATCTGCTTCCATTCCTTTTGGCACAGTGACTCTGTGTATTCATTCCTTCCATCGTCTTTTTTTTCAAGTTTTTTTTATTGTGGATTGAGTGAAAATTTACAGGGCAGATCATTAGTTTTACATTCAACAAATCATACACCTTGTTGCATTACAATGATTATAATTCCCCTCCATGTAACATCAATTAACAGTATTTCTCTCTACTCACTTTAGCTTTAAAAAAAAACAAAACAAAACAAAATCCACTCAGAAGGAAAACAAGATGGCAGATCGGGTGTAAGTGCAGTGACGAGCTCTGCCAGGAACAACACAGAATACAGGACTGGGAAGCCTCGGGGGATGGTCCCAGAACACTGAACCACATATAAAGGAATATTTAGAAGGTTGGAAGGCTTACAATTGGGGGATTTTGTGACAGAAGCAAGAAATCCATTGCTTTCTAATTCAAGACGTTCAGCTGCTCGAGGAGCCGCCATTTTGTGTGGGGCCAAGTGGGGAAAGGATCGGAACAGCCACGGACGCCTGGCGGATGCACAGAGATAGAGGTGTGGACATTCTTTTTTGTTGTTGTTGTTATCTTTCGTTGGTCCCTTGCTGTCTGTGTACCTCCATTCTGGTGATTATAGGGGTGCCTGAGCTAGTGGACACCCCAGCCCCACCCTTGGAGGGTTCTACTACGTATGTGCATAGATCTCCTTGAACTTTAAAGAGACAGTTTCCACTTAGAACCAAACAACCGACAGATACTCAGCCCAAGAGCAGGCCTTGAACTTTTCTTGTTTGCTTTTTGTTCTGTTTTTTAGCATGGGAAAGAGAAGGAGAGGGCTGTAGGGAGGGAAAGAGAGCTCATATTAGGCTACAGATTTTTTTTCTCACTCTCTTTTTTTTTTTAATATTTAAAAAGTAAATTTTTTTCATTTTATTTTCTTTTTTCTTTTTCTTTTCTCCCTC
>NW_006408662.1:8004306-8014285 GCF_000296735.1 Chrysochloris asiatica
TGGGTCGGACCCGACTCGATGGCACTTAACAACAACAACAACAAGTCGAATTCTGATTATCAAGCCATCAAGGCTATGTCAAATGGGTACTGTCTGCAAGTTTGAGTTTTCTTGTGCACCTCCCTTCACTTCATATTAGCTGGATGCTTCACTCTCAGCTCTAGATTTCTGTGGCTCTGTCCTTGTCCATGGGCTCAAGTGTCTTCAAGTCTCACCATACTTTGTACCAACCAGCCCTTCCTCTTCTCTTTCTCATTTCCAGGACAACAGGAGACAATGGACTGTGGTTGAACTCAGCCCATTTCTTCATTGCTGCCTTTTCCCCTCTTCCATTCATCAGTAGAACAATGTGGTCACTAGGAAGCTTACATGCCTGTTTGTGTGTTCCCTTTGAATTTAAGTCTTAGAGGGGAGTTAGTCCTGAAAGAAGCTGATTGCTTGCCTTGATGGCTTCTTGCTTATTTTTGTAGTAGCCAGTCATGTTGACATTTTTCTTTGGCTTTTTCTTGATGATTTTTCTTTGAAGATGTATCTTTTGTCACTCTAGCTGTTCCAGGCTGCTAGATGTCCTTGCTACCAGCAAGTTTCTGGATGGAACTCAGGATTCTACCTAAGGTTCTATACTCTGCAAGGGCTTTGCAAGAGGTCTATTTCACTGGGAAAGTTCTAGCACCCCTTTTAGGTATTCCAATCAGTTATAGGTTGAAGATGGGTTTTCAAGTTTTTTTGTAATCATGTTTCCCAACATTCCTTTCTATCCCACTCAAGTGTCTATTTTACAACAGTAGGCAAGGGAAACCTATATTAATAAGACAGTCAAGCATTTTAGTATTACTTTTCCCCTTCAAGCTATGCTTAGATCCCTGTATCACAGAGCCCTGTTGTTACAAGGTTGAGTATGCATCACTATTTACCTTTGTCTCACTTAGGCCATGCAAAACTGTCTCAGTGTTCCACTATCTGTCTTGTTCTTTCTCCTCCTCCCCCTTCTTGTATTGCTCTCTCCAACACCCAAACTAAACCCTCCACCCCAACCCCATTGTTGTGGTTACCTTATATTCCATTAACTCTTCCCTCCATTTAAGACAGTCTATGTTATCCTGTAATCTATCTGACCTTCCCCTCACCTGGATCTCTGTTCCACTGTGTTTACCTTCTTTCACATTGTAATTGTTTACATCATAGACTGACCTCCCAGATCCTCTGTTCTTATATTTATTCTGTTCTTGACTCTTTCATTTGTTGATTGACTTCAGGGTGATCCTGCCACATACGGCATTCTCTGGTTGTTGTCTGTTCTTGTTGGTTCTCAGTCCACAGAACTTCCTTTAGGATGTTTTTCATAGCAGGGTTGGCTTTGGCAAAAACCCTTAGCTTCTGTTTATCCTTGAATGTTTTGATTACACCATTGTATTTGATTAACAGCTTTGCTGGGCAGATGATTCTTGGTTGGAAGTTTGTTTCTTTCAGTGTTTTATATAAGTCTCCCCATTGCCTTCTTGTCTGCATGGTTTCTGTTGAGAGATCCGAGCTTAATCTGATTTGCTTGCCTTTGTATGTTACACTTCTCTTTTCCCTAGCTGCTTTCAGGATTCTCTTTATCTTTTACTTTGGAGAGCTTGATTATTATATGTCTTGGTGATTGTCTTTTAGGGTCTATCCTTCCTGGGGTTCATTGAGCTTTTTGAATGCTTATCTTTTCACTTTTCAGGATGTTAGGAAGATTTTCTTCCAGAAGCTTTTCAACTATCTCCTCTGTGGAGTTATGTGATTCTTCCTATTCTGGAATGCCGATATACTTCTTCATGTTATCCAACATGAATCTTAGGCCTTCTTCAGATTTTTTTTATCCTTTTTTTGTGTTTGCTCTTGTATCATAATAGTGTTGAGAGATTTATCTTCTAGCTCACTAGTTCTGGCTTCCAATTTTTTTATTCTACTCCTTTGCCCTTTCAGTGTATTGTCCATTTCTGATATTCTATTATTAATCATTTGGACCTCTTTATGTAGGTTGTGAATAGTTTCCAATGCTGTATCTATTTTATTTGATTGTTCCTGCAGTGCTTTTCTGAATTCTGTCTTATTTTTCTCAACTCCACTGTATAGTGTTTTGATACATTTTATGATCATTTTTCTGAATTCTTTCTCAGGCATTTCCAAAGCCTGTCCATCTTCCATTATGGAGTGTAGGTCTACTTCCAGCTCATTTGCCTCAGTCATTTTATCTCATTTCTGGACATGTGCTGATACGGTCATCTGTTTCTGTTTTTTGGGCATATTCAGGAGTTATCTGTGGCCTTAAGTGCCTCCAGGTAGATGTGATCAGGAGATGGGCTTTCTTTCTTCCTGAGAAATTTTAATATGCTGCTGTTTGTCGTTGTGACGTAACTTAGGATTTAATTTTTGGCCTATTTCCTTTTTAGTTTGCCTTTCCCACTCCACAATCCCCATTCAGGCCTTTTGCCTAGTGATAAACAGTTCTGGGCCAGCTGTGGCCGTTTCATGTTGCCATTTGTTTTTGTTTTTGTTTCCAACTATCACTTTATTTATATTACTATGCTTAAGTTACATGGGAAAAGATAACCAAGCAGTTCTGCCCTGTTTCAGGTAAACTTTCCAATCAACACCAATTATGTGGTGACAAATAACTAGGAATGGTGACATCTTTGGGTCAAGATTGACAAGGAAGAATGGGCTCTGGTGCTACGGTTCATCTCCAACAGGAATATGGCACAATGACCAGCACAAGCCACGCCAACACTGGACCTTTAGCGCTGGTCACACATTCGGATCTCTTCTTTGAAGCTAGCGAACCAGGTGAAATAACTGAGTTTTTAAAAAGGTTTTAAAACGAAGCCTAAGTATGTTTAAAAACCATGCTCTTGACATTATTTTCCTTTCAAAAATTGACATGAAACACTTTTCACTCTAAAAGCCCAGATTTTTGTCCTCACTTAGCCCATTATTATATAGCTGCAGATAGACTACCCTGCCTCAAGATGTAAACATAGGAAAAAACAACAACAAAAAAAAACTTAATGGCATCTGCATAATATTCTCTACACACTGCTGTTGGATGAACATTTTTTAAAAAATAAGAAAGAAAGAAAGTTTCCATCTTAGATTCTCACAAGCTCTTGTTCCGCAGTCCATGAATCTGACTCTGATGCTAAGGTGACAGTGTATGTAAGTAGGTTTTTGTTTTAAGTGAAGGAGACCTGGGAAAAGATGGTATTTCTCTATTTTTCTTCAAGAGTTATCAGATGGTACATGCTCCTCAAAGCCCTCACTTTCTCGAACTAGAGCGCGTTCCAGGATCACACGGCCTTCCTTATAACGCTGGCTGTCTTCAGTGGCAAATTCGTAGATCCATCCCAGTTTGCTATTGCAGTTTTTGCAGCTCACATCTCAAAACATGTGGTGGCCCATAAGCATGACCCGGTCTTGAACTTCACTGTACTGCAGGTTAACTACCTTGTTAAAAATGAATGCCCTGCCGGTGGCACCTGTGAA
Organism: Chrysochloris asiatica; assembly: GCF_000296735.1. Lineage (NCBI taxonomy): Eukaryota > Metazoa > Chordata > Mammalia > Afrosoricida > Chrysochloridae > Chrysochloris > Chrysochloris asiatica. The sequence continues at coordinate 8,007,820 of NW_006408662.1, forward strand.
ACGAGTGGAGATGAGCTCAGAGCGGTTGGTTAGGATCGTGTTGCAGTTCGCACAGGAAAACAGGTGGGTGTCACCGATGTGGTCAAGGAAAATTCTGCCCATCTTTATAGGTGAAGTCCAAAACACATTCATTTGTCCTCTAACTTGTTAGGGTGTAGAAGGGGTTACAGTAGCCCGCCTACCCTCCAGCAGCAGGAGCAGCCTGGGAACTCCTGCCATTTGGTTTTAAGTGGAAAGTGTCACTTTAAATTTCTAGGATATCTGTGTGCATGCATAGTAGAACCCTCTGGGGGTGGGGTTTGGTTGTCCACTCAGGCACCCCCTCTAGTCATCAGAATGGAGGTACACAGACAGCAAGAGACCAATGAACAGATACAAAAAAGAAAAAAAAGAATGTCCACACCTTTATCTCCACAGTTTTGTCAGGCATCCATGGATGCTCTGATCCGATCCCCATTGGTATCTCCCAATATGGCAGCTCCAGGAACAGCTGCGCATCTTGAATTAGAAAGCAATGGATTTCTTCCTTCTGCTACAAATTCCCCTAGCTCTAAGCCTTCCAACCTTCTAAGTGTGGTTCAGAGTTCTGGGACCATCCCCTGAGCCTGCTTGGTCTGGTATTCTGTGTTGTTGCTGACAGAGCTCCTTACTGCACTTCCACCCAATCTGCCACCTTGTTTGTTCTCTCCCATCTTCTTTTGATGCTTTCTGCATTATTCAATAATTTGCCCAGAAGTTCAAGCTGGATTCAGAAGAGGCCATGGAAGAAGGGATATCATTGCTGATGTCCAGTGGATCTTGGCTGAAAGCAGAGAATATCAGAAAGATGTTTACCTGTGCTTTATTGACTACGCAAAGGCTTTCAATTGTGTGGATCATGACAAGCTATGGACAACATTGTGGAGTATGAGTAACTGAAACACTTATTTGTGCTCATGAGAAATCTGTACATGGACCAAGAGGCAGTTGTTCGAACAGAACATGGGAACAATTCTTCCATAAGGATCGGTGGTGGTGTGTTAAAATCAAGTCTGCTCCAAGTCAAAATGACCCCGTAGGGGGTTCCCAAGGAGTGGCTGGTGGGTTTGAACCACTGACCTTGCAGTTAACAGGCCAGTGCTTATCCTACAGTGCTATACCAGGATGCCATAACAATAATAGTAAAAAACAAAACAAAAAACTATAGAGCAGTTCTAGTCTGTACCACATGAGGTTTCCATGAATCGGTATCAATACCACAGTAATGAATTAGAGTTCTATCGTACTCTGTTCAATAAACGTGACAGAATTTTACATGGAAGTGTCCCTAGTTGCCACCATTTTGGCATTCATATTTAGCCATCAAATCAGAGTCTGGTTTCTATAAAAGGACTAAGGCAAAAGCATCTAGAGAGCTTAGGCAAAACAGCTTTTTGGTAGCTGCTTTGATGTAGTTGTTATTAAGTGCCATCAAGTCAGTTCTGACCCATAGCGACCCTGTACAGGGTTTCTGAGAAGAAAATGGTAGGTTTGAATTGTCGACCTTGTGGTTAGTAGTAGAGCATCATAAGACAAATTTCAAATGTTCTCATTCAACCCAAATCAAACTTACTGCCATCAAGTTGATTCCAATGCAGCGCCCTTAAAATCTTTACAGAGTTGACAGCTACATCTTTCCCCCACAGAGGAGCTGATGGGTTTGAACCACCAACTTTGCAGTTAGCAGCCCATTGCTTAACCCACAGCCCCAACAGGGCTCCTTAAATGCTCTCACAGATACCCAAAATAACATGACTTATCAAGGTGGAAGGTTATTTCTCTCTCCAGGCATCTGATAGTCCAAAGAAGGTGTGGAAGCTTCACAGTTCCTTCTTCCTGGTTGTTCCGCTATCCCTACAGTGCTGCTCTTGCTGGCATTCTCTAACCTGACTTGTTTCACACACTCCATGTTTCAGGGTAAAGAAAGGGATAGAAGGAGGGCATGCACCTTACCTTTATTAATACTACCTAGACACTACACCTAACAATTTCACTCAATTTTTTGGCCAGAACTTAATATGCTGCCTCACCCAGGGATAAGAAAGTGTAGGAAATAAGAGAATTCTATCACAACAAAAGAAGGGAAGAATAGGTACAAGGTCCAGCAGTAGTTATTGCTAAGGTAACACTTGACCGTATATGTCTGAACATCACTGAAAGAATGATGGGAAGAAATGGTGATACCATTAATAGAAACAACAGAAACAGGGAAGCAGGGAGGGGAGCCAGCAACAAGAGTGAGATGGTGAGTTCATGTGGCCTTCTAAGCTCCAGGAGAGGACAGGAGAGACCTGCCACAACAGCTGTGATGGTGGTCATTGGACATACCCTCCAACAGGAGGAGAAAGATGTCCTGGGCTGCCCAACAGTCTGTCCAAAGTCCAGTGCTTTGAGTATTATCTTATATTGTCTTCAAGAAGAAAATGTTAGTCCCACTTCTCCATGAATATTCCTTATTCTGATTAGAATAGCTGCTCAGCCTTAGGGAAAAGCTTCCCTTTCCCAGAGAGTCTGTATTTGAACCACTGGTTGAAGATGACTCTTTATTACCTAAGCAGGTTGGGACCCTTAACAGGTACATGCCTTCTAGTCTATGTGAACATTGGTGAGGTTGGGCCAGGGAAAGCAAAGACAAGAAGGGAAACATTGACAATTTTAAGTCACCCACTACAGTACAAATTGTGTTTTCTTTGGAAGTCTTTAACAGTTTTTAGCATCCTGGGTTTCTTACCTACTTGTGGCTTACCCCATTGTTCAGCTGTCTGTTATTAAAGTGCCTGGAGGCAAGCAGACTTCTCACCAGCACCTGGGTCCTGGCAGCAGAGATGAAGCTCTGGCCAATGGAAGTGAAGTTGGTGCCATAGTATGAATTGGGCGCCCCCAGTTCCAGAGCTTCTTGGCAGAGTTCTAGCTAAACTGGGAGCCAGCATTCCACTCCTCTGGAAGATGGATGGAAATGTCAAGTATTGAATGAATGCGTACAAGATGTGGCAAAAAAAAGACAGGATTTCAACCCACAATATGCAAACCGCTGTCAAAATCATAAGTGCACGAGCACTATTTTTACTGATGACATTCCGAGCACCAAAAGACAAACATTTTTTATTGAATTATTTCTGTCTTAGAGCAAGATCTAGATTGCCACATAAATTGTTCCAACTCATCTAGGGTACAGGGCAAACAAGAAGTAAAATGAAGTAGTTAAGGTGATGCTTAGTAATTGGGTTTCTTTGACAATCAGCTAGATATAGCTGTTGTTGTTGTTGTTAAATGCTGTTGAGTCAGTTCTGACCCATAGTGACCCTGTATAGGGTTTCTGAGGAGCAGCTGGTAAGCTTGAACTGCCAACCTTGTTGCTCAAACTACTTTGCAGTCTGGTGCATTAACCCATAGAGCCACACCAGGACTCTGGATATAGTTAGTAGGTAAATAATACGATGCCCATTTTTAATAGCTTTGTGAACTGCAGATTTAATAAAGAAGCCTCTGATTAATTTGCCTCCAGCATTGCAGGAAAGCTGTATTTATTGAGTGGGTATTATATGCTAGACACTTTACATATGCTCTTGTTTATCATCTCAGCAACCCTAACAGGTGAGTATTGGTATTCCCACCCCACAGATGAGCAGACTGAAGCCATGAGAAGTTAAGAAAGTCTTACCAGGTCACACAGCACATGGGCTGTGCAGCTCACACAGGAGCCAACAATAAGATGGCAGCCCAGTCAGATTCCTTACATTGCAACCTATTTTTGAAAGAAGGGAGTTTAAGAATAATTCATGCATATTTAATCTCAACTTAATATTTATGCCATATCATTTTACTAAAATAGGCTAACACAAAAGACTCATTAGGTACCATTTTGTAGTTTGAATGAATGGTAGTGAGCCAATATTGTCAAAAAGGAATGTGTTCAAGGGATAACAGCATGAGTGGAATGTGGGACCCTATCCAGAGAAGCAGGGACACCAAAGATGGAGGCAGAGATGATGACATGGAGAGATAGAGCAGCTGAGGTCTCTAGATTCATGGAAAGAGAAAGGTTGTGTGCTGGCGGCCAGGAAGCAGGCTTGGAAAAAGTGCCCTTTGTTTGTTTAAATGATTATATATTCCTAAGTGTTTTTGTGAACATTAAAAAAACAAAAACACAGAGGGACTAGAACCAAATACTGTTGAATGATGATGCACAGAGGAGACTGTAATCATTGCAATGAAACATGAGTGTAAAACTAATTTTCTCCCATATAAACTATCACTCATTTCACAATAAAAACAATTTTTTCCAAAAAAAAGGAATGTGTGCTGGAAACCAGATGATGGTAAAGAAATTGCACATTCTGAACTTGTTAAAAAAAAAAAAAAAAAAAAAAAGCATTCAAATAGTTATAAGATCACTATCTCAGAACCCTGGACATCAATTAAAGGGGCACAGAGCTGAAGGAAACATTGAGCCACATAAATGGGTCTATGCAGACCACAGAATTGTGGAGGTTCACAGAGTATTCTGATCCCATTCTAACATGTGAATTCAGCAAGGCCATCTTAGTGCAGTGACAAGCAGTGCAGAGTGGCCCAGACTTTGTCAACAGACTGGCCCCTGGGAAGTCACCATGGCAGGGATACATGAAGAGACAGATCTAAGAAAGAGCCCTGTGACACTCAGCAGACTTGGGATTGTGCGGGTCTCAGGAGGGAGCGGCATATGGAACACAGTACAGGCAAACAGTTAGGCCCTGGTGAAGGAATTAAAGACAGAGATACCTGAACACACACACTAAGGAAGGGTGCCATTGTGCACGGCAGATCTGGAATCATATGGGTACAGGGAGGGAGCAGTGGGTGGACACCTGGTAAGAGCAGACCCTGGTGAATGCAGCTTGGATAAAGGCAACTGAGTAGGTAGACTCAAAGACCACGTAGCATACCAGAGGTCCAAGACCGTGTGGATCTAGAAGGAAGCGGTGTGTGAAGCACCGCACAGCCCAGGCTAAAGCTGTATGGCTGGTCCTCACAGTGGAGTATGTACACATCTCAGGAAAACTAGAGGGAAAATGGTGAGAGCCAGCCTTCAATGGGCAGTGAAACCAATAAGACAGGAGTATGGCGGTAAAGCAGAAAACAACAACCTTCAAAAATTTAAAATAATAACAACAATGATAATAAAGATAAAGCAAAGAAAACTATAGAGAAGAATGATCTAATGTTCAGAGTTATCACAGTAAAATAGTTTACTGTTCTGATTAAAACCAACCACCAAAAAGTATATGGAGAGAACAAACAAGATGGTGGATCTGGTAGGAGTGCAGTGAGAAGCTCCATCAGCAACAACACAGAATACCAGACCAAGCAGGCTCAGGGGATGGTGCCAGAACTCGGAACCACATATAAAGGAATATTTAGAAGGTTGGAAGGATTACAGCTAGAGGAATTGGTAGCAGAAGCAAGAAATCCATTGCTTTCTAATTGAAGATGCTCAGCTGATCCTGAAGCCACTATCTTGGGTGAGCAAAGTTGGGGAAGCCACAGATACCTGACAAAACCACAGAGATAAAGGTGTGGCTGCTCTTTTTTTCTGTATCTGTTCATTGGTCTCTCACTGACTGTGCACCTCCATTCAGGTAAATAGAGGGGGTGCCTGAGTGAGTGGACACGCCATCCCCAACCCCAGAGGGTTCTACTAGGCATACACACGGATATCCTTGAAATTTAAAGTGACAGTTTCCACTTAAAACCAAACGGCAGAGGAGAACAAACAAGAGGGCGGAGAGGGAGGAAGTGCAGTGAAGAGCTCCGTCAGCAGCAACACAGAATACTGAACCAAGCAGGCTTAGGGGATGGTCCTAGAACACTGAACCACATATAAAGGAATATTTAGAAGGTTGGAAGGCTTACAGCTAGGGGAATTTGTAGCAGAAGCAAGAAATCCATTGCTTGTTAATTCAAGATGCTCCGCTGTACTCGGAACTACCATCTTGGGCGAGACTAAGCAGGGAAAGGATCAGAGCAGCCATGGACGCATGACAGAATTGCAGAGATAAAGGTGTGGACATTCTTTTCTTTCTTTCTTTTTTTGGTATCTGTTCATTGGTCTCTCACTGTCTGTGCACCTCCATTCTGGTGACTAGAGAGGGTGCCTGAGCAAGTGGACACACCACGCCCACCCCTGGGGGGGGGGGGTTCTATTCTGCATGCACACAGATCTCCTCAAAATTTAAAGAGATAGTTTCCACGTAAAACCAAATGGCCACAGCCACCCTGAACTGTTTATAACTAGAAAAAAGGCCTGAATGGGGATTTTGGAGCGGGTCAGGCAGACTAAAAAGGAAATAGGCCAAAAATTAAATCCCGAGTTACGTCACAATGACCAACAGTGGCATCGTGAAGTTTCTCAAAAAGAAGAGTGAAAAGGGAAAGCCATCTCCTGATCACATCTACCTGGATGCAATCA
>NW_006408662.1:8015356-8029029 GCF_000296735.1 Chrysochloris asiatica
GTATGTGGCAGCATGTCCCTGAAATCAATCACAAATGGAAGAGTTAAGAACAGAATAAAAGTATAAGAACAGAGGATCTGGGAGGTCCGTCTATGATCAAAACAATTGCAATGTAAAAGAAGGTAAACACAGAGTAACAGAGATCCAGGTGGTAGGAAGCTTACAAAGATTACAGGATAAAATAGACTGTCTTAAACAGATGGAAGAATTAGTGGAATATAAGATAACCATAACAATGGGGTTGGGGTGGAGGTTTAGTTTGGGTGTTGGGGAGAGCAATACAAGAAGGAGGAGGAGGCAGAAGAACAAGATAGATAGGGGAACACTGAGACAGGTTTGCATGGCCTAAGTGGGCAGAGGTAAATAGTGATGCATACTCAACCTTGGAACAACAGGGCTCTGTGATACAGGGATCTAAGCATAGTTAGAAGAGGGAAAATAATACTAAGATGCTTGACTGTCTTATGAATATTAGTTTCCCTTGCTTACTATTATAAAATAGGCACTTGAGTGGGATAGAAAGGAATGTTGGGAAGCATGATTACAGAAAACTTGTAAACCCGTCTTCAGCCTATAACTGATTGGAATACCTAAAAGGGATTCTACAACGTGCCCAGTGAAATAGGCCTCTTGCAAAGCCTTTGCAGAATATAGGACCTTAGGTGAAATCCTGAGTCCCATCCAGAACCTTCAGAGGTGGGACATTCTCATTACCAAGGACAAGCTAGCAGCTTGGAACAGCTAGAGTGACAGAAGATCCATCTTCAAAGAAAGATCATCAGGAAAAACCCAAGACAAAAATGTCAGCATGACTGGCTACTACAAGAATAAGAAAGCTGTTCACTAGGAAGATATCAAGGCTAGCAATCAAGTTCCTTCAACAAACTTCCCTATAAGACTGTAACTCAAAGGGAACACACAAACAAGCATGTATTTTTGCTAGCGACCAATTGGTCTACTGGTTGAGTGGAAGAGGGGGAAAGGCAGAAATGAAGAAATGGGTGGAGTTCAACCACAGTCCACTGACTCCCATTGACCTAGAGAGAAGAGAGAGAAGAGCAAGGGCTGGTTGTTACAAAGTGTGGTGAGACCTGAAGACACTTGAGCCCATGGACAAGGACATAGGTACAGAGGGCTAGAGCTGAGAGTGAATCATCCAGCTGATACAAAGTGAGGGGAGATGCACAAGAACACCCAAACATGCAGACATTACCCATTTGACCTAGCCTCGATGGCTTGATAATCAGAGCTCGACTAGAGGAAGACTACACACACACACACACACACACACACACACACAAATTTTTTTTGAATAAAGGAAACAAGGGTAAATTGCTACAATTTGTTGAACCTGATCTATACTTAGAGAGGTATTTACTCTAAATACCAACAGAGATGGAAGGAGTCTTCTCATCAAGTATCAATGCTATCCCCTCTGTACACAGGGTAGATAGGGATGGGCAGCTTAGACATTGGCTACCTAAAATGAGGGGGTGATAAAGGCATGAAGTGACTGGCTTACAAGGTTTCAAGAGGGAGTTTAGTTTAAGAGGATGGGGGCGGGCAGAAAGAGTCCCCACTGAATAGCTGTCACCTTGTCTAGATGGGTCTGGTGAAAAGAGACTGGGATAAGATTCTTATGATTCAACAGTGAGTAGCAGTTATCATGACTAATTGCAACTGTCATAATTGTAAAGGTAGAAGTTTTGTAACAAAAACAGGGGAGTGGTTAATCTTACAGTCCAGAAAGAGAGGACCCTAGGACCATCAAGGGAGAAGCTCACAAGCAGAATGAGGGACCTTATCCAGAGAAGCAGTGACGCCAGAGATGGAGGCAGAGATGTGGGCATGGAGAGGGGGAGCAGCTGAGGACTCTAGATACATGGGAAGAGAGGGACTAAGAGCTGGTGGCCAGGAGGTAGACTTGCAGAATGTGCCCTTTGGAGGTATAAATTATTATATATGCCTGAGTGGTTTTTGTTTGTTTGTTTTTTAAAACGCTAAAGTGAATAGAGAGAAATACTGTTAACTGATGTTATATGAAGGGGATTATAATCATTGTAATGAAACAAGGCATATGATTGGTTGAATATAAAACTGATGATCTGCCCTGTAAACTTTCATTCAATCCACAATAAAAACCTTTTTAAAAAAATAATTTTTTTTAAAAAAAGATGCATGATCCAAAATTCTTAGACACATGGATGGCAATTTTGTTCTTGCCTTGTATGATGAAATCAAGTATTGCATATAAGTTATTTCCTAGTTTGTTTCCCTCTGTACATTGGCTTGTTATATTACAAAATGTATCTTGAGCAAAAAAAAAAAAAAGCATATGGAAAGCAAACTCATTGCTACTGAGTTGATTCTAACTCCTACTCACCCCATGGCACAGAATAGAACTGCTCCACGAGGGTCCCAAGGCTGCAATCTTTGTAGAAATAGACTGCTAGATCTTTCTCCCATGGAGGCACTGGTGAGATCAAACCGCTGGTCTTCAAGTTAGATGCGAAATACATAACTACTGTGCCACCGACGCTCCTTACAGCATCTAAAGAGGCAGAAAAGAACAGCCCATGCAAAAGACTGAAATTAGAGGACAAAAACTGTTCCCAAGGAAGGACAGATAAAAGACTTTAATGCAATAGCCAGGAGCGTGTTCAAAGAGCTAAAAGAAAACACACACACAAAATAAACAACTGAAGGAAATCAATAAAATGACAGAAATTGAAAAGAAAAAATAATCAGAAAACTGGAGCCAAAGAGTATAATAGAAATGAAAAATTCTCTAGAAAAACTCAGAAGCATATCTGAGTTCCCATAAAAATCATCAAACTCAAAGATTGAACAATTAAAATTATTAAGTCAGAACAGATAAAACCAAAAACAATGAAAAAGATAAACAAAGCTTAAAGGATCTGTGGGCACCATTAAGTAGACTAATATACACATTATGGGGATCCTAGAAGGAGAAGCAGAATCCTGGAGTGGTGCTGTAGGATAAGCACTAGACTGCTAACTGAAAGGTTGGTGGTTCAAACCCACCAGTCACTCCTCAGAAACCCTATACAGGGTCGCTATGGGTCAGAATAAAATAGATGGAACTTAACAACAACAAGAATAAAGAGAAAAAAGAAAGTTTTCTGAGGCTATCATGGTCAAAATTTTCCCAAATATTATGAACGATAAGAACATATACATCCACGATGCTCAATGAACTCCAAACATGATAAATCCAAACAGAGCCCTACTGAGCCATATCATAATCAAACTCTCAAAAGCCATGACAAAGAGCACATTTTGAGAGCCACACGAGATCACAGGGAGTTTAAAAAGATTACATGTCCATTTCTTCACAGAAACAATCCAGACCAGAAAGCAGTGTGATAATATATTAAAAGGGTTGGGGGGAAAAAAACTCAACCAAATTAGTTAACTTAAAGGAAAATGGACAAATTCCCTGAAGCACAAATTCCCTATGCTGACTCAAGAAATTTTGGATCTCAGCAGACCCGTAACAAGTGAAGAGAGGGAATATGTAATCAAAAACCTCCAAACCAAGAAAAGCCCTGGACCAGAGTTTTCACTGGGGAATTCTATCAAACATTTAAAGGAAGTGACTCAAATCCTACTCAAACTTATCTAATAAAATAGAAAAGGAGAAAACATGAACTCACGTTATGAGGCAAGTATTTCAAAACAGATGGCAAAATTAATACATTCTTAGATAAACAAAAGCCAAACTACCAGACAAGCCCTCAAGAAATACTAAAAGGAGTTCTCCAGAAGAAAAAGCAAGGACACTATCCAGTAGACTGAAGTTTCACATGCAGAGGGGGTGGGAGGAAGAAATCCATGAAAGGAAATGTCTTGGCAAGTATAAAGCCAGTGTTCAGGTTTTGTTGGTTGGTCAATGCAACAGGAATGACCTTCATGCTTTATAAGAGCAAAAGCTTAAAAATAAATAAATACATATATATGATAATAATGAAATAAAATCAATTCAAACTGAGATTACAGAGTATCTGAACTATAAAGATTTTATCAGAACTAAACGACCCTCTAAAAGGCGGAAGGAGTCCTGGTGTGGCTCTGTGGGTTAATGCACCAGACTGCAAAACCGTTGGAACTGCAAAGTCAGCCGTTCAAGCTCACCAATGGCTCCTCAGAAGCCCTGTACAGGATCACAATAGGTTAGAAGCGACTCGACGGCACTTAACAAAAAAACAACAACAACAAAAGGGGGAAGGAGTAAGATGGACATAGTTATTGGGTTTTTGCATGTCTTTAACTTAAGTATAAGGAGCTCTGGCAGTGAAGTGATTACGAATTGGGCTGCTAACCTCAAGGTCAGCAGTTTGAGACTACCAGTTGTTCCACAGGAGAAAGATGAGGCTTTCTGCTCCTGTAAAGATTTACATCCTTGGAATCCTGGTACAGGGTTGCTATGAGTCCGAACTGACTCCATGGCACATAACCACCACCACCACCACCACCACCAAGTTAGGCATGTCACTAAATATAAAGTTAAGGAAGTCCTGGTGTGGCACTGTGGGTTAATGCACTGGACTGCAAGGTCAGTTTGAACCATAAGGTTAGTGTGAACTGCAATGTTGGTGGTTTAATGTCACCAGTTGCTCCTCAGAAACCCTATACAGTGTCACTATGGGTCAGAAGTGACTCAATGGCACTTAACAACAACTGCACCAATCCCTAATGTCTGGATTCAGTTGAGGACTGTCCCATACCTACAGAGCCAGTTCTAACTAGCTCTGGACTAGTAGGAATTTCTCCCTTGCAGTTGCCCTCTGGGATGGGAAGCTTGTAATCCCAGCTGCTTTAGGGTCTGCACAAACTACTTCTGGACTGGGTGCCCAGAAGAGAGAACATATAAGCCTATAGGAACTCCATCTGGGGACGGGAGCATCACCATCTCCTCCTTTGTACACCCACCACCTGAGATCTGTGGAAGCAGGACACCCCAGAGTTGTCTCCTTTCTAGGTCTGACAAATGCCCTGATTTTTTCCTTTCATTAATACACCACTTTCAAGGATACAGAACAACTAGAGAGACTCAATCAAGACACAGAAGAACTAAACAACACAATCAACCTGACCTCATAGACTTTTACAAAGCACTCACTCAACCCCAAATCACTATATACATTCTTTTCTGGTGCACATGGAACATTCATCAGAATAGAGCTAGGTTCAAGAACAAAGCAAGCCACAATAAATTTTAAAACATCAAAATACTACAAAGCATCTGTTTAGATCACAGTGCTATAAAATTAGAAAACAACAATAGGAAGGTCAAGGAAAGAAAATCAAATACAGGGAAATTGAATAATACCTGCTTCAAAGCTACTAGGTAACAGGACAAATAAAAATTACCTTGAATAAAATGAGAATAAAAACACAACATATCTAACTAAACCTTTGGGACACAGCAATAATAGTGCTCATAGGGAAATATATAGCAATAAATGCAGATGAAAGAAGGGGGGGGGAGAAAAAGAGAGAAAGAGAAAGAAATAGAGAAAGAATGAGAAAAGAAAGAAAATCAACACCTTAACACAACATTTCCAAAAATTAGAAAAAAAAGCAGCAAAATAAGCCTACTGCCACCAAAGAAATAATAAAGATTAGAGCAGAAATAAATTAAACAAAACAAACAAAAATAATCCAGGAAATCAACAAGACAGAGAGATAGTTGAGCAGACATGGCAAGAAAAGAGGTGACTTCTGATTTAGGGCAACCGAATGGATTGTGACTGGATTCAGAGACAGGAAAACATTTGAATTGCAAAAATATGCTAAAAAAATTTTCTCACTTTCTTTTCTTCTCTGGTTCTTTTTGCTACCTTGGTGATCAGAGGCAAGACTTCTACAAGTGTACACAGGCAAGGAAGCCCCCCCTTTCCAGGCAAGCAAAACAGTGGAGACACTGGCTGAGCACACAATAAAATGGCAAGAAGACAGAAGCTATAGCCCCACTCCATCAAGCCCTACTCCCTATCTGCAAAGTTGGCCCTGGCCAGCCCTCAGCTAGCTCTTGAGGAAACACAGATGAACAGACATGTGGGGTAGAAAAAAGGAGAAAGGAAAAGCTAAACACTGATTATAGGTCAGAGAGGTACAGCAGGACCATCTTGAAGCTTCTCAGGTAGTTATGAAGGCCAGAGGCAAAAAGGGGTTTCCAAAGCATGCTGCTGTTTGCTGCTTTGTTGTGTTTTTCTGTCCTGTTTGTTTCTTCCTCTTCTCTCTTGTGAGAGTGTTTTCCCTTCTTGCCTTACCCAATAAGAGACAGCAACAGCAGCCATACAGCCCAACCACAGATGTACCTCTTCAGTCCCACCAGTTGGGCCAGAGTCAATACCAGCTGCTATACACTGGATCAATGACAACAACCAATGTCAGTTCAATTTATCCTGACATAAACTACACAAAAACCAAACAGACAAGGGAGCACAAGCTCATGTCTTGGTCACACCCACAGTTGATAAGTGCCTAAGGAAACATCAACATACATTAACTTACTTAATACAAATACAACATCACCAAAATGCCTTGAAAGCAACAGACAGTCTCTGTGTCCACATGAAAATACAAGACAGAGTAGCTCAAACAAATGACCAAGAGGCAGAGCTAGAAAATGTTTCTAAAGAAAAGAGATACTGCAACTGCTTGAGAAAGAGTTCGGGAGAATGATATTTAGGTATGACCAAACTACTGACAAAAAAGTCAAGGAAAACAAGAAAGGATTCAGAAGACTGTAACAGCAACAATCAAACAAAATAGATAAAAGGCTGTAGATAATACAAAACCTGCAAAAAGAAATACAGAAGATTAATATTAAGATATCAAAACTGGGCAATACACTGAAAAGGGAAAGGAGTAGATCTGAATCAATAGAAGCCAGAATTAATGAGCTTGAAGATAAATCTCTCAATACTAGTAAGCTAGAAGAACAATCAGAAAAAAGAATTTTAAAAATTGGAAGAAAGTCTAAGATTCATGTAGGACAACATGAAGTGGAATAACCTACAGGTGATTGGAATTCCAGAACAGGAAGAAACAAAGAAAAGCACAAAAAAGACAGTCCAAAAGCTACTGGAAGAAAATATCCCTAACATCATGAAAGATGAGAAGACAGGCATTCAAGGAGCTGAATGAACTTCAAAAGAAAATCACCACAACATATAATAATCAAATTCTTCAAAATCAAAGACAAGGAAAGAAAGCAACTCAGAAAAAATGAAATATGACCTACAAAGGGAAAACATCAAGATTGATTTCTCAGCAGAAACCACGCAAGCAAGAAGCAATGGGGAGACACATACAAAACTCTGAAAGAACAAGACTGCAAACCAAGAAACTTATACCCAGCAAATCTGTCCTTCAAATATGACAGCAAAATTAGAACAGAAGTGAAAGGGCTTTGTAACAAATTAAGCCAATTTTACAAAACCATATTAAAGGGAGTTCTTTAGGTTGAGAACCAACAACAGAGAACAACAACCAGAGAATGCGCTGTACAAATCTTTAAGGTCAAGTTGACTGATTTTGATGTTTAGTTCCTCTGTGTCTTTGTTGAGTTTCTTTCTGTTGGTTGTGTCCTTTTATAAAAGTGGTGTATTAAAAGCTTCCACTACTCTTGTAAACTTGAATGACACACACAGCAACACCACCCAGAATTCAGTCCAGATACGGAAGTGTCCAGAGTAGAGCAAAGTGACAGGATGAAAATAGAGAATCAGAGATGTCAATCTGTGATCGGGACAACTACAAAGTAAAGGGAGGGAAATGTACAGTTACAGACTGCAGGGTGGTGAGGAGGTAGGTAGATTGCAAGATAAAACAAACTGTTTTAAAATGGGGAAGAAATTAATAAAATACAGGGTAACCTCAAATCAAGAAAAAGAAAATCCACGAAGATTTTGCAAACTTTAAAACTATTAAGAAATTGATAAGAAAAAGTACAAAAAATGAACTCAGCACGGGAAAGCATGTGGAACAAAGAAATCAGCAGCACCACACACAGCCAAAGGACAGCAATCCATCCACACTTACTGATAAAAACACCGTAACTCAAAAGCATCAATTCTTCTATGGTCTTCTACATAACTATAATAATTGTCTGCACTCCCAATGAAAGTGTTTCAAAATCATAAATCAAATTCTAATAGAACTGAAGAAAAAAACAAGTTTACAAGAGTAGTGGGAGCTTTTAATACACCACTTTTGTAAAAGGACACAACCACTAGAAAGAAACTCAACAAAGATACAGAGGAACTAAACATCAAAATCAATCAACTTGACCTTAAAGATCTGTATAGCGCATCCATCCCAACAATAGCACACTATACATTCTTTTCCAGTGCACATGGAACATTCTCCAGAATAGACCATATGTTAGGTGGCAAAGCAAGTCTCAATAAATTTTCAAACATCAAAATACTACAACTCATCTGTCTTAGGCCAGATGTTCTAGAGAAGCAAAACCAGTGAAACATATACAAGGGTGAGTCAAAAATTATCTACACCCTGATTATATTAAAACACCGGCCCATGTCAAATGGATGAGTGACCATGGATTATGAGGCAAATCATTTTCAAATCAGTCATGACTCTGCCTATGAAATAATCCACGACAGACTTGGGTTTTGAAAAGTTTGTGCGAGATAGGTACCAAAACAACTCACAGAAGAGCATAAACAGAAGCACTTGGGACATCTGCAAACAAAATTTGGACTAATACACAAAGAAAAGTAAAAGTTTCTTTTAAAAAAATCGATAATGATTATGAAACATGGATTCATCACTATGAACCTGAGAGTAAATGGTAGATTATGGAATGGAAACATCCTCAATCACCAAATAAGAAAAAGTTCAAAAATCAACCATCAGCTGGAAAATTGATGCCTACAGTATTCTGGGATTCTCAAGGGCCAGTATTGGAACACTATCAGGAAAAAGGTTCAACAGTCAACAGTGCTCCTTACAATGAGATGATAACTGAAGAAATGAAATCTAGACTTCAGATTAAATGCAGAGGACTGCTATCCAAGGGTGTTATGATCTTGCATGACAGGGCACATCCACACACCTCTGCCCACACCATTGACACTCTTCAAAAACTTCATTTTGAGGTATTAAAGCATCCTCCCTGCTCTTGTTCCATCAAATGTTCACCTATTTGGTCTACTGATATCTGCCCTTCAGAAATGAAGATTCACTTCTGATGACGAAATGAAGACAGTGGTGTATTCATGGCTCACAGCTCAGCCTAAAACATTTTTAACAAGGGAATACAAAAGCTAGTTGATAGATGGACAAAGCGCATTGAAAAGCAAGGAGATTATGTTGGAAAATGATGTATTTGTCTCTTCTAAAAGTTTATTAAAATAAATTCTACAGATAGAGTGTGGATAATTTTTGACTCACCCTCAATCCACTCTCCTCCTTAATGACAGTCCTGGGATCGCCTGTCCCTGAAATGAAAGATAACTATTCCCCCCTTTTAGTTACATATTTTTGACAATTACAGTTTTGACAATCACAATCAGTCCTACTAATAATTACTCAAAACGAAATCATAAATTCCTAGCAGCAGCATCCCCTAACCCCTTTCACCAGACCCATCTGGAAAAGAGAAGTGAGGATTCTCCTTATTCTAGAACTAAGCACACCCATGAAAGCTTGTAAGCCAGCCACTTCGTTCCTCTGACTCCACAAGAGGGAAAGAAGACCAAACTCAAAGTCAACTTCAGGCCAATTTCTGTGAAGTGGAGGTCAACTATGCCTCTACCCAATAGCAGTATCTTTAAAATCAGTTAGGTTTGACAATCAATTTAGCAAACTCATCCTTATGATTTTGTTTCTTTAGAACCCCACTCTTTTGGTACCACATGTCTTAGGCCAGATTTTCTAGAGAAGCAAAACCAGAGAAACATATATATATGTTATATAATATCAATATATAAAGAGTATATTATCAGGGAAACAATTGTGGGGAGGATAAACAGTTCCCCAGCAGATGAGAAAGGACAGTCTTTCTTATGTGTCCACTATATTAGGAACAAACCACACACCCCAAGAAACATCTTCAATTGATTGGCTGCTTATAACCAATCAACATAGAGTTAACTATGCCTTCTCATTGCCGATCTTAATAGAGTTAACAATCAACTGCCAAACAATTGGGAATCTTGGCTTAATCATTTTGACACATTACAACTATCATATCACATTCTCAAATCACAATATTATAAAATTAGAAATCAACAATAGAAAGATCAAGGAAGCAAAATCAAATACATGGAAACCGAATAATACTCTGCTTAAAAGTTACTGGGTTAACTTAAAGTTAAACATTAAAAGAACAAATATAAAATGAAATAAAAAAAATCTCCTTGAAGCAAAGGAAAAAAACAAAAACCCAACATAACAAAACTTTTGGGACACAACAAAAGCAGTGCTCTGAAGGCAATTTACAGCAATAAATGAACACATCCAAAAAGAAGAAAGAACCAAAACCAAACACTAACATAACATCTCCAACAATTATAAAAAGACCAGAAAATAAGCCTACAGTCACAAGAAGTAAATAAATAATAAATATTAGAGCAGAAACAAATGAATTAGAAAACAGGAAAGCATTAGAAAGAATCAACAAGACAAGAAGCTGGTTCTTCTCCTGTCAACTCGGATTGAGACCTGGTTGACCAGCAGTATGGTAAGACCTGGGGATTCCTGGACTCAGAAACAGTGACATAGCCACAGAAGACTAGAGCAGAAAGTGAAGCATCCAGCTGATATGAATGAGGGGAGATGCTCAGGAACACCCACACTTGCAGGTAATACCCACTTGACCTGGCTTCAATGACTGGATGATCAGAGCTCAACTAGAAGGAGACAGAAGACGAAAACAAGAGTAATCCGATACAATTTGATGAACTTGACATACACCTACGGATGCAGTAGCTCAAAAGAGGAAACAAGTCTTTACAGCGAAGATCATTCCCACCCCCTCCATACACAGAGTAGACAGGGATGCGCAACTTGGACACTGGTTACCAAAAATGGGGGGTGGGGGGGCCTACAACGGCAAGAAGTGACTGGCTTACAAGCTTTCAAGAGGGAACCTAGACCCAGAGGGTGCGGAGGAAGGTAGAATCTCCAGTGAGTAATATCCAATCTGTCTGGGTGGGGCTTATAAAAGGAGATGGGGATAGGTCTCTTGTGGTACAATAGTGAATAATTGTTATCAGGACTGACTCTGAGGGATGGAAATGTAAAGGCGGACGTTTTGTAGCAAAAGCAGGGGAGTGAATGACTTTGCAGTCCAGGAGTGGAGGTCCCTGGGGCCATCACTGGAGAAGAGCAGAGTGTGGGACCCTACCCAGAGAAACAGTGATGCCAGAGATGGAGGCAGAGATGATGACGTGGAGAGATGGAGCGTCTGAGGACTCTAGACCCAGAGAGGGAGAGGGGCTGTGTGCTGGCAACTGGGGGGCAGGCTTGCAGGGTATACCCTTTGGTTGGTTGATGATTCTTGGAGGGGATTGTAAGCATGGCAATGAAACGATATACGATAGGATGAATGTAAAGCTAAAGTTCTCCCATGTAAACTATCACATAATTCACAATAAAACATTTAAATTACAAAAAAATCCTAGCCAATAGAATTCAATAAAATATCAAAAAAATAATTCATCATGATCAATTGGGATTCACTCCAGGGCCACAAGGATGGTTCAATATTAGAAAAGCAATCAACATAATTCAGCATATAAATAAAAACAGGAAAAGTACCACATGATCATATTCATTGATGCAGAAAAGGCATTTGACAAAAACCAACATCCATTCTTGATAAAAAATACTACACAAAGTAGGCACTAACGGGAAATTCCTCAGCACAATTAATAGCATATATACAAATCCAACAACTAGAATTACTGTCAATGGAAAGACACTGAAAGCCTTCCCTTCATCACCACTCCTATTCCATCTGTGCTGGAATCTCAGCCAAAACTATAAAGCAAGATGTTGTTGTTGTTGTTATGTGCCGTCGAGTCGGTTCCGACCGATAGTGACCCTGTATAGGGTTTCCGAGGGTGTAAATCTTTATGGGAGTAGAAAGCCTCATCTTTCTCCCACGGAGCAGCTGGTAGTTTCTAATCGCTGACCTTAAGGTTCGCAGCCCGATTCGTAACCACTACGCTACCAGAGCTCCTATAAAGCAAGATAAAGGCATACAAATCGGCAAAGGAGAAGTGAAATTCTCTCAATTTGCAGATGATATGATCCTATATACAGAAAATCCCAAAGACTCAGCAAGGAAATTAATGGAACTTATTGAAAGATTCAGCAAACTGGAAGGTAAAACATCAATATATAAAAATCATTTGGATTCCTCTACCAGCCGCTCCGCGGGAGAAAGATGAGGCTTTCTACTCCCGTAAAGATTTACACCCTCGGAAACCCTGTACAGGGTCGCTATGGGTCGGACCCGACTCGATGGCACTCAACAACAACAACAACATACTAATAAAGACTTCTCTGTAAAGGAAATTAGGAAAACAATACCATTTGCAATAGCCACCCAAAAGATGAAATCTTAGAAATAAATAGAGATTTGACAGAGAATATGTCTTCGTATGGCTTTATATATGCTCTAAATATATCCTTGAAAATAGTAGAGCATATGCAAGGCAAAGTTGACAAAACTTCCTAGCCATAACCAACTGCCTTGAGTTGTAGGTTTGGGAGTTCAGGACCATAGTCTCAGAGGACACCAGGGTCAATGAGCTCAACCTAGTTCACAAACAGAATGTTCTACAGCCTGTTTTGGTGAGTAGTGACTGGGGTCTTAAAAGCTTATGAATTACCATCTATGTTGTAGCTGTTGTACCCCCATCTATATATTTAAAAAAAAAAAGTGAAGAAAATCAAAGGCACATTAAAAACAATTAGCCAAAAGATAAATTAAGCAAATGAACCCTAACCTTTATGACCCTGAGATCAGAAGAACTAAATGGTGTCCGAGTACCACTGCTGACTGCTCTGAAAGGGATCACAAGAGGAGGTCCTGGATAGAGTGGGGTAAAAAGGTGGAACAAAATTCAAAATCATTTTTTAAAAGACCAGGCTTTCTGGTCTGATTGAGATTTGTGAAACTCCCAAGGTTATGGCCCGTAGACACTCATCAAGCCTGGATCTGAACTCATTGCTGTGGCTCAACATTCAGCCTACCGACACACAAGCCTGGAAAGTGAACAGTAACATCTGGAAAGGGAGAGTTTCTTAGAACAATCAACCATAAGAGATCAGAAGGGCAGAATTTTCCCTGGGACAAAGCTTTGAAGGTAAGAGGGACTAGGAAAGAAGGATGAAGGGAAATGGTACACACAGGGACATAAAGGGATGCAAATTGCTACATAAAGGGATGCAAATTGCTGCATCTTAGAGATTCCAGTCAACGTCTTAAAACAAAATACATATGAATTGTTGAATGGAAAACTAATGTTCTCTTAAACTTTCACCAAAATCACAACAGAAAGTTTAAAAACAAAATAAAACTGTGGCTCTCAGCTTTATCATGAAACTCATGGGTTCACCAGGACTTGGAATCAACTTGACAACAATGCGTTCATTGTAAAAAAAAA
>NW_006408662.1:8053076-8076166 GCF_000296735.1 Chrysochloris asiatica
CTAGAAAGCAATAGATTTCTTGCTTCTGCCACAAATCCCCCAGCTGTGAGCATTCCAACCTTCTAAGTATTCCTTTATATGTGGTTCAGAGTTCTGGCACCATCCCCTGAACCTGCTTGTTCGGGTATTCTGTGTTGTTGTTGGCGGAGCTCTTTGCTATGCGTCCACCCGATCCGCCATCTTGTTTGTTCTCCTCCTACCTTTTGTTACCCATACCAATCAGGAAGAAAGGAAACACACCCATCTGCATGGTCCCAGCTAGTGATTTGGTGGGAGTTATAAAAAATCTTGGCTAGAAGAGTCATATCAACTAATTCACTGCACTGCAAGTAAGTAGTGTGTTTCTAGAAACGTATCAACTTTTTCAAGTTTTTCTAATTGGTTGGAATAGAGTCTTCAGAGAATTCTTATGCTTTACTTCAGTTGGTTCTGTTGTGACATAGTCTATTTCATTTCTAGCTCATGTTATTTATATAGTCTCCTTTCCCTCTATTAAAATTGCCAATGGTTTTATTAGCCTTTTCAAAGAACCGACTTTGAGTCATGATTTTCTTTCTACTGTTTCCCAGTTTTCTGTTTCATTTATTTCTGCTAGAATCTTTGTTACTTTCTACTTTCTTTCTTGTGGTGATGGTAGCCTTTTTTTTTTTTCCTCCTTCTTTTCTAATTGTTGGAGACATTGGATTAAGGTATTGAGTTTGGTTGTCTTCCTTTTTGATGTGTGTTTATTGGTATAAATTGGCCTCTGAGCACTGCTTCTGCTGTGTCCCAGAAATCTTAGTATATTATGTTTTCATTCTCATTTGAGTCAAGGAAGTTTTCATTTCTTTCTCATTTCGTCTATTACCCTAGAGACCCTAGTTTTTTTTTTAGTAGGGTGTTATTCAGTTTCCAGGTATTTGACTTTTTTTTCTTGATCTTCCTGACTTCTAGTTTTATAGCACTGTGACCTGAGTAGATACTTTGTTGTATTTTGATGTTTTAAAATTTATTGAGGTTTGATTTGTGGCCTAATACAGCAAATGTTTGGGAAAATGTTCCATGTGCACTGCTAAAGAATGGTTTTGTACTGTTGTTGGATGAAGTGGTCTATATATGCCTATGAGGTCAATTTGGTCAATTGTGTTGTTTAGATCTTTTATATTTTCATTGCGTTTCTTTCATGTTATTCTGTCCTTTATCAAAAGTGGTGCATGAAAGTCTCTGACTATCCTTGCGGAGGTGTCTAGTTCTTTTTATAAGTCTGTTAAAGTTTGATTTATATATCTTGAGGCTCTTTCACTGAGTGCATTGTTGTTGTTGTTAAGTGCCGTGGAGTCAGTTCCGACTGATAGCGACCCTGTACAGGGTTTCCGAGGCTGTAAGTCTTTACGGGAGCAGAAAGTCTCATCTATCCCCGCAGAACAGCTGGTAGTTTCGAACTGCTGACCTTAAGGTTAGCAGCCCAATTCGTAACCACTACACTACCAGAGCTGAAATGTATTATAATTATTTCCTTAGTAGATTGACCCTTTAATCAATATTTAATGCCCTTCCTTAACGTTTATGCTGGTTTTGCCTTAAGGTCTACTTTATCAGAAACTAACATCACCACTTCTGCTATTTTTTTTAACTGCCATTTGCTTGATATATATTTTTCTATTCTTTGATGTTTAGCTTATTTTTTCTTTGTGTCTCTTGATTGCTGCTATTAATGCATTTACACTGAGTGTAGTTAATGATAGGTATTAATTGACTCATGTCATTTTGCTGTGGTTTGTGTGGTGTTGAATTGCTAAGTTAATTTTGTTTACAAATTTTCTTCATTTCTCGTTGCTGTTGTTTTAGGGTTTACTGAGTCTTTTGATCTTTCTTTTTATTTTGGTGAGAAGGCTTATTAAGGTTTTTTAATGTTAACCTGTAATTTATTATCTTTCAAAGTTTAAAACCATCTATTCACTCATGATATCTTAACAATCTCTAGTTGGATGTTCTGTAGTTTATCATTTATTCCTTCTTTTTCCTTTGTAGCTATCATTGTTTACAAATTGATTCCTTTGGACCCCTACTTCAGTCTTGTAGATTTATTTTTGACTGTTCTATATTTGGGTTAATTTATAAGTGATGTTGTGTCTTAATCCCGGATTGATGTTTATCATTGTTATATGTCTGAGAACTACCTTTAATATTTCTTGTAAGGTTTATCTGGTTTTTACAAGTTCCCTTAATCTCTGTTTATCTGGGAATGTGCTAATTTCACCATTGTATTTGAGGGACAGTTTTACTGGATATATACATAATTCTTGGGTGGCAATGTTTGTATCTTTCAGGATTTTACATATGTCATTCCATTGCCTCTTGCCTGTATAGTTTCTGGAAATAAACCATAGTTTAATCTTATTGATTCTCCTTTATAGTTAAGAATTGTAAACTACTTTCAGGATTCCTTTTTGTTTTAGAAAATTTAATTATGATATGTCTTGGTGATTTTCTTTTGGAATCTCTCCTATTTGGAGTTCATTGAGTTTCTTAGATGCATATTCTTCTCTTTTCTTAAATTAGAAGAAGTATGCACCAGCAAATCTTCAACAATTGTTTCAGGTTTTATTTGTGTTTGTGTGTGTTGTTTTGGTTTTCATCTCTTCCTGTTCTGAAATTCTGATCACATGTAAGTTATATTTCTTTATGGTGTCCCACAAAATTCTTGTCTCTCTTCGTTTAATTCCCCCCCCCCTCCGATTGTTCAAAACATATTACTATTAAGAGATTTACCTTCAATATTCTTAACCCGGTCTTCTATTGATATATTTCTCCTTTGCCTTTCCAATGTATTATATATATCTGAAATTTTAGCTATAATCTTCTATATTTCTATTTGCCATTTTTGTGTGATTTCTAGTTTTCTGTTAATGGTATCTGTTTGTTCTTGTATTTTCCTGAATTCTTCTAGAATTGTCTATTTGTTTCCTTGGTATGTCTCTGTTTTCTCTGATGCCTTTCTAAATATATTGACCAGACTTAAGAATAATTATTTTGAATTATTTATTAAGTAGTAGTAGTTCCAATGTCATTTCTTTGTCCAGAAGATTTTCTGGCCCCTTATTTTAACACCTTGCTTGAGCCATCTTGTCCTGTTCTTCTTTATGTGTGACTTAAACTTGTCTGTTGTCTATGAGACATTGCAGTGCTATTGTAATAATGTGTTGATTTTATGTTGATTTGCTTCAACCTGGTTTTTTGTTTTGGGTAGGTTTGGTTTCATATACTCGGGCAAAGAATCAATTTGTGCTACTCTGGACACTCCACCACCTGTCTCCATGTGTATTTGACAGCAAGTGGGAAGGTGGTCACAAGTCTCTAATTGTTGGTCATATACAGCCGCTGAGGGCAGGCTTGGTGGCTGTTGGCCACCATCTGTCATCTCAGTGGTGCTGGACCTAGTTGTAGGACTCCCAGTGGATGGGGTTGGCAAGTGTGGCAGATAAGTGGGTATGATTGGGTAGGGTGACTGGCTTCTGACTAATGGGGTAAAAGGAATTTTTTTAAAAAGAAGAAAGAAAATGTAAAAACAAGGGGGGAGAGGGAAGAGCTAAGAAGAAAGAAAAGTGGTAGAGTGTTAGCAAAAGTGGTAGCACAGCTCAGTAGATATGTGGTGCTTGTTCTTTGGGACGCCTAACATCAACTATTTTAGGTTGGGTTCTCTAAAGAGGCAAAACCAGCGAAACGTGTTATTGTTGTTGTTATTTTGCAAACCACCTTTTAAAACAAGAAACCAGGTCAAAAAAGAGCACTTTTGTTTTGAAACACAGTATGGAAAATATAGAGAAACATAAAAGAAGGCTAATTCTATAGCACTGTTATCAGCAAATGAGAAGGGAGGAAGTGAAGTTAATGGATGGATGACCCTTAAAATGTACTTAGTGAAGTAAGGACAGATAGAATCCCCTCATGGAAAAGATCTAGGTTTATTAGTGTGAAGGAGGAAGGGGAGAGAGGACCCGTTGCTTATGGGACATGAGCTTTTATAAAAAGTGATGAAAAAAGCTAGAAATGGATAATGGTGATGATTGTACAACATGATTAACACAATTAAAGTTAGTAAATTGTACATGAGAAGAATTTTCAAAAAGCAAGTATTATATGCCATATCTATATCCATATATATACTGCAACAAAAAAGAATATTTACTATATGAAGCAAAAATTATAACAACATAAAATATATATGCAGAAGTATGACATCAACAGCACAAAGCCAGGATGGGGGGAGAGTGGAGAATAGAAACATCTAGGGGTAAACTTCTTGTGCTCTCTCTACATAGTATTCCTGGAATCTTTGAGATTGGGTATAGCCACATGATTTGCTCTGATCAATGAAATGCAAATGCTTTATACCAATTCCTATGGCATCTTTATGAGCTTATATGCAATTTATCGTATTGCACTCTTCTGTTTTGGTGATCATAGAGGAATGCGTTCAGATGAAACTTGAGTCAATCAGGGTCTACTAGTGCCTCCAATGAGCCCAACTTCTCTGCCAGCTGACAAGAGACAAGTCATGTGAATGAGCAATCAGAGCTCTCTTGAGAGATCTTTGTTACTGCAGCTAACGTAGCCCATCTAATTATATGCATTAACAACAACAAAAACAAATAACCCATTGTCATTAATTCTGGCCCTAAACAGAGTTTTCAAGACTAAAGCTTCACAATGGTGTCAAGTGGCTCTGTAGGATAAGCACAGGACTATGAACCACAAGGTTGGTGGTTCAAGCTCACCAGCTACTCATGGAGAAATAGAAGACTATCTGCTCCTGCAAAGATTTAAAGGTTCTAAAACCATGTACAGTGTCACTGTTAGCCAGAACTGACTCATTGGCACATAATAACAAACATAACCAATCTTTACAGGGGCAGACAGCCTCTTTCTCCAGAAAAAATGATTGGTGGGTTTGAACCGTCAGCTTTGTGGTTAGTAGCCCAATGCTTACCCCACAGTTCCAACAGGGCTCCTTAAATGAATGCATTATTGTTGTTGTTAAGTTCTATCGAGAGAATTCCAACTCATAATGCCCCTGTACACGGGTTCCAAAGAGCAACTGGCAGGTTTGAACCACCAACACTGGACTTGCAGTACAGTGCTTAGCCTACAGTGCCACACCAGGAGTTCCATAACTGAGTGCATGAGAAGGCACAATAAGTAAATTAGCATAGAGTTTTACCCTAGTATGCATACTGATATATGTAAGCTGGGCTTACAAATAATGGTTTTGTTATAACTAACTACTGAGATATTTTTTATGTATGAAATAATACATTTCTGCTGAAACACTACACACAAAATATTAAATTTTGGTGTCACCCCCTGACAGTGTCATGTGGTGCAGGCCCTGTCCCCGCCTGGTCCTCCTCACTGATGTCACCCCCTAAAAGGACAATACAAAATAATTGGTGAAAACACAGACTGATTCTGCACAACGTTTTCCTTCCACACAATTGGCAAGCAGTGCCTCAGAATCAAAGCGGTCCCTAAGAAGATTTAGAAGACATTTACTTTTCTCTCACAGACTCAAAATGACTGGGAGGCAAAGGATCTTTTACATTTGTACTCAAGGACATTGAATTCCTTCAAGACTCAATATTCTTTCATATTCTATTTTTCAGTTGTGATTTAGGCTATCCATTTGCAAAACGAAATGATCTCTTTGGGTGGTTTTTCCACAACAAATACACTTCCTAAGTATTCATTCTCCAAAAAATAGAAAATTGCCCAAAACTTTGAAATGACAGTTTAATTTGTATTTCTACCACCCTGTTCCGATTTTAGGAGCCCTGATGGTACAATATTTGAAGGGGTCAGCTGTTAAGTAAGAGAGTGGTGGTCCAAACCCACTAACCACTCCTTGGGAGAAAGATGCAACAGTTGGCTTCTCTGACATTTACAACCTCAGGGCAGCTCTACTGTGTCCCACAGGGTGACTGTGAGTTGGAATTGCCTCTAGGACAATGAATTTAGTTTGGGTTCGGTCCTGGTTTCAGAGGTCTGGAGCCCTTTTTCAGCCAACAACACAAGTCATGGGTATCTAATGATTCCTTTTGTATCCTCAGCAGCTCCTGGAAGGAAGAAAACAGTCAGCTTACATCAAAAGAATAGGAACTGTCTTCAGATGAGGCTTTTTTTTCCTGGTTCCTAGATCACTATCTTTCCTGTGAAATATTTTAATCAGAATCAATCTTTTATACTCTGGAATCTAAAACCTAGTATGCGGAAAGCCAAATAAAGAAGGAACAAAGTATCAGAATCATTGAATAAGAAAAAAATATAAAATAATTCATGGAGATCTAAAAGAGAAACGAAATCCACTACTATGATGTCTCTCAATACATGGGACTTTCTGTGTGATTTAGAAGCAAGGACAGTCGATTTACTATAAGGTCAGAAAGAAGAGCCAAATAGCCATGGGGTGGGGACAAGCTTGGGGAGAGGGCAAGAAAGGCCTCAGGGAAGATTTGATGCCAGTTTCTGTGGAGGATGGAACCAAATGAATTCAGAAAACTTTGATAGCCGAGTGTTCTCATAACCCAGGTCACTTGGGAGGACTGTACTACGCGTGTTGTTGTGACATGAAGTCCGGGGATTTGAACTGTAGACCTTGCAGTTAGCAGTCCAGTGCTTATCCTACTGTGCCACACCAGGGGCATGTACTATGCTTGTTAGGGGCCATCAAGTAGGTTTGACTCACAGTGACCCTGTATAGGGTTTCCCATGAGCAGCGCCACACCAAGAGCCCATACTATGCTTCTTGTTGTTCTCAAGTGCTGTCGAGTCAGTTCCAACTTATAGCAACCCTGTGTAGGGTTTCCAAGGAGCAGCTGGTGGATTTGAGCAGCCAACCTTGCCTTACTTAACCTAGGCATATTTTAGAGTTTCAAGGAGTCTTGCGGGTGGTGTAGTGTTGGGAGCCATTAGAGCTGAAGGTCTCACACTTGGGGGTAGTTTAACTCAAGGATTGCAACTGAACAGTTGTGGTCCAGAAAACCCTGCTGCTCCCAGGTCAACTTACTTCACTGAGGAACTTGCATGGCTGCCTACGGGGACAGGCAGGGAACTTGTATGGGTTTTTCCTTGTAGACCTTCAGTTCAAGTCAGCAAAAACATCTAGCTGCCCTATCTCTGTTTCCCTAGAAAGTCCTGCTTACTGTATGCATCAATAACACCAGATGTTTTTCTTTTCCCTGACCCCAGCATGTCACCTTAAGCTGTATATATAATAAATTTGCTTCCTTGGTCTGTGCCGCAGTATCTCCACCAGAGTGCTGCCTCCCACCTGGTCTCAACTTTACTTACTTCAATTGTGTCTTGTGTCTTTCTTTTATTTTTAATCTCCCGTCGCCTCTGTTGTTGTTATTGTTGTTAAGTGCCATTGAGTCGGTTCCGACCTATAGTGACCCTGTATAGGGTTTCCGAGGAGCAGCTGGTGAGCTTGAACTGCTGACCTTGCAGTTCAGATGGCTTTGCATACTGGCACATTAACTCACAGTGCGCCACACTAGGACTCCCCACCCCCCTCCGTCACCCCTACTCGGGTTGGGTAGAGGAGCATAGCTGATTGTCCAATGCAGCAGTTGGCCAGCAGTGTAGTATTAAAAAATGAACTGCAAACCACAAGTTTGGCAAATTGAAACCAATCCGCCACTCAGAAATACAAAAAAGAGGCAGTCTTTGATAAAGATATAGTCTCCAGAAATCCTATACATGGTCATTTTGAGACGGAATCAACTCCATGACAGTGGATTGGGCTTTTGAGCCCAGGATAAGCACTGGACTAGTAACCACAAAATCGGTAACTCAAATCCACCAGACTATTTTGGAAACCCTATATACGGGTCGCTGTGACTCACAACTTCAGGGCACACAACAACAATCTTTGAAATCCAGATAGCGCTGTAGAGTAAGTACTGGACTGCTAACCATTAGGTCAGCAGTTCAAACCCAGGAGGCACTGTGTAGGCGAAAGATGATGCTTTCTGTTCCCATTAAGATTTATAGCCTTGTAAGTCCTAGGAAAGGAAACCCTTAGAATAGCTCTGAGTCAGAACCCACTCATTGGCAGTGAGACACTTGTGACAAGGTTGGGCACTACAGGCATGGGTGTAACCTGGTCAACTGGATGATACATCTCAAACTCCCAGACAAAATCCCCTTTCCAGCAAATGTTTATTTTATATTCCCAACAGAATGGGATTCTAGAGTTGGTTTTTGCTTTTGAATCTAAAATGCCCAGCCAACGATTCTTTCTAACCTTAAGAGCGCATTCCGGGCTGAGAGTCCTTGTCTTCCGCACTTGTTCACCTTAATCTTTAGGGTTTCCCTGAAACCCAAGTAGTCCTGCTCTGCACGACAAGAGTCAGCTGGCGGGTGAGCTCCTTTTACACTCGGAGGGCAGACTCGCAGGTACCCGCAGGTTGCACACCAGAGCCTGCTCCCTCCTGCCTGCACATTAACCAAGTCGCAGGGTTTGTAATAACAACAGCCTCAAGGAAGCCTTTTACTGGCCAACTTGTGCAAGGGTCTCTTTCTTTCCAGCTCCAGCAGAAATCGCCCTCCGCCGCAGGCGCCACAGTAAGCGACACCGGCTTGCGCATGTGCGGCTCTGGGAGCGCGGCCGAGTCCCAGTCTGGAGGCGGTGGAGTGCGCTTGCGCAAACCCGGGCAGTCTGGCCAAGCCGCAGGCGCGGGGTGGCGGGCGGTTGCCGTGGAACCCGCCCGGCCCCTCCCTCCATTCCCGCCCGGGAGACGCAGGAACGACCCAGGCCCTCCCCGCCGTCCGGCCGGTGACCCGAGAAGAGGCGGCGCCGCTCCAAGATGTCGCAGACGGCCATGTCCGAGACGTATGGTAGGAGGCCGGGCCGGGCGCGGGACCGGGGTCTTGGGCAAGCGCTTACCGGGCAGGGCGGAAGGGCCGGGCGAAGTGCGCAGCACCCAGGCGCTCTACGCTGGAGGATTTCCTCCTCCTTTTCTAACTTCCTTGGCTCAGGGCTGGGGAAACCGACTGCTTACATCTGGGAGATTGTCTCCTGTTGCAGGACCTGCAGGACTAGGGCGCCGCCTGCATTTCAGAGCTCTTGCAATCGTGCAAGCCGACCTCTGCTGTGCTCCAGTGCCTTTCTCGCCTTCTGCTGGGATTGCACTCAAGAGCTGCCCGTAGTCCCATCCCTTCCGCTGGAGGCCTCGCAGCTCAGTTTTTCTCACTCCTAAGGGGTTTGGACTTGCATGTGGCTATGTAATATCGTATTTTGCCTCCTTTTTAAAGACCATAAGCACCTTCCAAGCAAAACCCTGCCCAGTCTTTGTTTTCCCTACGGTATCAGGTTAGCTGAGGTTCTCTGCGACTAGTTATTTGAGTAAATGAAAGACTTCCCAGTTCATAGGCTTTGCTGCTTCTTAACAGTCCTGAGTGGTAAGAATAAGCAATGTAGTGTACTTCGACTTGGTTTCAGGATTGACTGGGTGTTTTATTAATTAATCACTCTTGGACTCCGGTTGTGGTGCTGTTGGATCAGCATTGGACTGCGAACCTCAGGGTCAACAGTTCAAATTCACCAGCTGCTCCTCAGAAACCCTACACACTGTCGCTAAGACTTGATGGCACTTAACAACAACAATTACTCTTTTAGATGTTTACATATACAGATTAACTTTGATTGAAAGTTTAGCATGCTCGGAGAGCTGATCAAGTTCACAAGTTCAGCCAAGTCAATCTTGACTCATTTTCCTTAGCGTTTGGCTTCTGCACTAACCTGCGTCTCATTCCACAAATCCGTGTGAAATCTCTGTGGTGAATGAAGTTAGCTGCTTTGGTGCTAGGCACTGTGCATTGCAACAGGGAGCTGCAGAGGCGGTCTCCGGGTCTCTGATTTCATGGCACTTACTGTCCTACTGGGGAAGACTGTTAATTATGACACTCATGAATGAGCTATAAAAATCCAGACAATGCTCCGAAGCGTGTAAGGAAGAAACCTGGCCCAAAGTGGGGGTATGGGAGGGTTAGCAAGACATTACCATGGATAAACTGGGGCCCAGGACCCGAGGGGCATGAGATTCCAATAAGGAGAGTGTGGATTGAGCACCCACAACCTGGAGGATACAGGTGAGGAAGAAGTGCAAAGATACAGGGACCTCAGTGAGGTGGAACTTTTTCATCTAAGAGTGGTGAGACCAGAGTGGATGTGGGCTTTGACCACTCCTTTGTGACAAGGAACCCTGGTAGCCTAGTGGGTTCCTCATTAAGCTATTAACCACAAGATCAGTAGTTCAAATCTACCAACTGCTCCATGGGAGAAAGATGAGACTTTCTGTTCCCATAAGATTTATAGCCTCAGAAACCCTATACAGGATCACTACGAGTCGATTCAATAGTACGCAACCACCATCACCACCATTCTTTGTGATGGGGTCATGGTTGGCACTGTAGGATAAGCACTGGACTGCTGATTGCAAGGCTCAAACTCATGAGCCACTTCCCTGAAATGCTACAATTTAATGAACTTGACCTATACTTATGGATGTAGTAGCTCAAAATACCAATCGAGAGGGAAGGGGTCCTCACAATAAGTATCATTCTTATCCCCTCAGTACACAGGGTTGATAGGGATCCGCAGTTTAGACACTGGCTGGCTACTTAAAATGGGGGACTATAAAGGCACAAAGTGGCTGATGTACAGTTTTCAAGAGGGAGTTTAGTTTCAGGGTGTATGGGGTGAAAATCTCCCCACTGAATCTCCACTGAAGAGTTTTCATCTTGTCTCCATGGGTCTGGTGAAGGATATGGGGATAGGATTCTTAAGATTCAATAGTAAGTAATTGTTACCATGACTGGTTGTCACAACTGTAAAGGTAAAAGTTGTGTAACAAAAAGCGGGAAGTAGTTAATCTTATGTTCCAGGAACAGAGGACCCTAGGACCATCAAGGGAGAAGAGCATGAACAGAATGTGGGACCCTAACCAGAGAAGCAGTGACACCAGAAATGGAGGCAGAGATGAGACCTGGAGAGACAGATCAGCTGAGGACTCTTAAGACTCGTGGAAAGAGAAAGGCTGTGTGCTGGTGGCCAGGAGGCTGGCTTGTAAAATGTGCCCTTTGGTTCTTTAAATGATTATATATTCCTGAGTATTTTTGTGTATATCCCCAAAAAAAGGAATAGACGGAAATGCTGTTAACCGATGGTGCATGTAGAGGATTGTAATTATTGCATTGAAACAAAATATGATTGGCTGAGTGCAAAAACAATGTTCTCCCATGTGAATTATCACTCAATTCACAATAACAGCGTTTAAAAAGAAAACCTTCTTTGTGACACTTGGAGCATGCTGCCCTGTTGTTAGAAGGCATAGGAAACCCTTCATGAAGTTATGGGCTTTCAAAGTATCGTTGGAGCTGTTTGTACTATTGGGAGCCATATCCGTTATTGGTTTGCTTGCTTCTATCATGGTTCTAACTACTGTCGTGGACTTCATGAGGAAAATGTGGTTTTTCTAGCAAATGCTGGTTACAGTGTCACTTTCTTCTATTTTCAAATACCCCTCCCCGACCCATTGTTTTCTTTAACCTAGGTACGGTCCAGTGGGGAGAGATGAACAGTTCAGCTATGAAAAGATGAGGGTAAGAGGGGTCATGAATTAATTAGAAAGGACAGACTAGAAGAAGCCAGGAAGCAGAAGTTTATAAGTTTCATATTTCTTAATATGAAATGATAAAATTGTTAATCTATAGTATAGCTTTGGCATCTCTACTTCTCAACTTTAACCCAGTTCTTTAAACTTTTGAGTAAGCATCATAGATTAATTGAACTGATCATAAGGCTTTGAGCATTGTTGTTGAATGCCATCGAGTTGGTTCCGACCCATAGTGACCCTGTATAGGGTTTCTGAGGAGCAGCTGATGAGCCTGAAATGCTAACTTTGTGATTCAAACCAACTTTGCGGCCCAGCGCAAAACCCCACAGCGCCAAGCCAGGGCTGTAGTGCTGGCTATTACTGAAATACCGGAAGTGGGTGATGTTAACAAACAGAAACTTAGTGTCTCACAGTTTGTTGTTAAGTGCCATCAAGACTCATAGTGACCCTGTTTAGGGTTCCCATGGAGCAATGACTGGGTTTGAACCGCTGATCTTGTAGTTATCAGTCCAGTTCTTATCCTACAGCAGTACAATACGCTGAAGTCTTATTTTAGGGGAAGGCTTTGTCTGTCTATTCTGATGGAAGGGCCCTGTCTGAGTTTCTGCTCTTGGCTAGTCTTCATGTAGATTGACGGCTTTCTTCTGCCATCTCTGCTTCTTTCTTTCAATTTATTGTTTATAATTGTTTTTATGTCTAAAAAGAGATGGGCTCACAACACATCCTATAGAAATTCTTCCTCATTAACATAACTACAACTACCTGTTCTTAAATGGGATTAGAGTCGCATTTAGGGGTTCCAGGGGCTTCAAAAAGTTTGTGAGAAAATGAAATTAAAAAGATACTGGAATTGTCCCACAAACTTTTTGAAGTCCCGTTGTATATATATTGTTATTGTTGTTAAGTACCGTGGAGTTGGTTCTGACTCATTGCGACCCTGCACAGGGTTTCCAAGGCTGTAAATCTTTACGGGAGCAGAATGCCTCATCTTTCTCCCATGGAACCACTGATAGTTTCAAACTGCTGACCTTAAGGTTCGTAACCACTATGCTACTAGAGCTCCTTTGTACATATATTGGGGGAACAAAATTCAAGCATAACAACTAGTATTCTCATTTTATGGTATCCTCCAAATATGTTTTCACTTTTTGCTAACTTTGAATTTAATCTCTTCCTCATTAGAAAATTACTTTGGGAAGAGGGAGTGTGGTACTTGCAGTTACTAACCTGAAATACAAACCTTCACCAAAACCAAATAGTAATCTGTTACCTTCACTTATCATTGGTCATATTTGCATAGCATCCTTCCCCAGAGCTAAACCATCAGATAACCTCCTTCTCAGATACTTGCCTCTAAAGGAATGTTTGCTTGATCTTACTTACCTTTGTATTCTTTGTGATCCTATTTTAGTTTCTATAAAGAGAGAATCTGTAGTTTGACGGAGATATTATGTAAGAAAAAAGATCCAGTGCTTACAGTGTACTGTTAACTCATTGGTCTACCTGATTTTTTACATATTGCAGCAATATTTCTGTGTCTATGGTCTGGGAACCCTGGTATGGCACTGTGGGTTAATGCACAGGCCTGCAAGGTCAGTTTGAACCACAAGGTTGGCAGTTCAAACTCACCAGCTGCTCCTCGGAAACCTTATTCAGGATTGCTATGGGTCAGAACTGACTTGCGGACACTTAACAACAACAAACCTGCTCTTTGAATTATTGCAGCAATATTTCACCCTCTGTTGTCTGGATTCCCGGTGTGGTGCTGTAAGATATGCTCTCGACCGCCAGGTTGGTGGTTCAAACTCACCAGCCGCTCCTCAGAAACTCTAGACAGGGGTGCTATGAGTCGGAACCGACTTGACAGTACTTAACAACAACAACAACTACATGTTCGGGTAGCAGTTGCTCTGATGCCACTAACCTTGGAAATACCGTAATTCAGTTTCTATAATATTGTAATACAAAGCTGAACTCTTCAGCAGGTAGAAAAGCTGAAACGCTCAGTCTGAACATTCCTAACCTGAAACAGAGTTTTCCCAAATATTAGATTTGCACCATTTCTAACTAAGACCTAAAAACAAACAAACTCATTGCCATCGAGTCGTTACCAACTCATAGTGACCCTGTGTAGGGTTTCCGAGGCTATAAATCGTTACAGGAGCAGAAAGCCTCATCTTTTTCCTAAGGAATACCTGGTAGGTTTGAACCTTATGGTTAGCAGTCAAGTGCTTACCTACCAGAAGAATGAATAAATCTGAGGTGGAAGAAGTACATCCAAAATCCTCCTTAGAAGCAAGGCTGGTAAGACTTCATCTCGTGTACTTTGGACGTACTATCAGGAAGGACTGTTCCGGAGGACTTCGTGCTTGGTTAGTGATAAAGGGGACAACCGTCGATGACATGGATTGGTACAGTGGCTGCACCTCTGGGCTCAAACACAGCAACAGTCTTTCGATCTGTGGTATGTTCTGTATGTTGGAACCGGCTTGGTGGTATCTAGTAACAACAATATATTGAATAACTACCAAAAATGTATGGCATGGGGTCAAATGAACATTTAGTCTGTACTTTTTGTAGGAAGGGGATTCAAAGGGTTTGTGGGGAAAAATCTATTATCTTTTCATTCCTTCTTTCTGAACTTAACTTTTTGAAGCCCCCTTGTATATTACTCAACATCATGGAAACATTTTTTTTGTTATTTAATCATGCCAACAACTCTGTGAAGTAGATGTTGCCTTATGGCTTTCAATTCAGTAACTTGCCCAGGCTTACATAGGTATAGGTGGCAGTGCAAACCATAGTTGAAACTTATATCTAGCTGATGTCAAAGCCATACGTCTTTTGTTATGTGGTGGGTGGTCCCCAGATTCGTGGATTTCAAACAAAATTTGGTAAATGAGAAGAGCTGTTGTTAAGTGCCATCGAGTCGGTTTTAATGCATGGCGACTCTGTATAGGGTTTCTGAGGAGCGGCTGGAGAACCTGAATCACCAAGCTTACAGTTCAAACGACATTGCAGTCTGATGCATTAACCCACAGTGCCACACCAGGACTCCAATTGAGAAGAAAAGATGTTTTAAAAAAACACAGCATTTCCTTAATTTCATAAGAGGCAGAACATTTCAATGTCAAGAAAAGGAAGTGTGTGATATCAAAGTGAAGGAAAAGTTTTTTTAAATGGAGAAATTCATCATTATAAATATTTATATTAGTCTTTATTTGTCTTACTCACTGAAATTTTCTAAGACCCAAAATTTGGGACACACCACATAAGTGCTCAGCTTGCAGATTCTTACTCACTAAGTCTGGGATAGATGGAGACTCTACATCTGACCACCTCCCAATGTGATACATGCACCATTGGTCCATCCAACCACCATATTTGAATATTAAGGCTCCATTGGTTCATCTAAGAGCCATATTTGAATACTAAGACACTGTACTTTGTAATGCTGTCAGGCCATAGAACTTTGGGCACATTTTCGGTTCCAGGTCCTGAGGACCCCATGTAGAATGGTGCCATGGGGGTTTTCTTGGCTATAGTTGTTAATGGAAGCAGGTTGCCAGACTTTCTTTTGTGGTGCTGTTGGGTGGGTTCAAACTGCCGAATTTTAGGTTAGTCATCGAGTGGAAACTATTGTACCACTTAAGCACTTTTAGAAAACTCAGTTTATGATGGTTTCCACAGTTGTTTGAATTATGAAGCCTCCTGATTCTTGTCTTGTTAAACTTTACTGGTGATACGCCAATGACTCCTAAATCTTTCATTCCAGTCCTTTCATGGATTTGAGTTAATGATTGTGTTCTTAACTCCCTCCTTCTCCACCTGGGGGATCTAGGGTGTACTACCTTAGCGTATCCTAAGACCAGCTCGTCACCCTTCTTACTCCCCAATCCCCTGGTTTAGTTTGGTTTGATTTTCCATGCAACCATTTGCCTGAAAGAGAAAATTAAAACCTGTTTTTAACTCTTCTTCATATCCTAAGTCCAGTTGGTTGACCTTTTAGCATAGTTCAGGTTATAGGCATACCATTTACTATAGAAGAAGCAAGGGAAGGTTAAATTGAGGAGAGATTAGTGAATTTTATATGGCAGGAACACCGGGCTTTCTCTACAGTTCTTCACTCACTGACTTAGTAACTGTGCCTGTGAGTTAGCAGCGTGTTGCACGGCACTGCACATGCGCCCTCAAGCAGCATCTGCACCCTCAGGCTCTGGAAGCAACTAGCTTCGTGCAAGAGGAGAAGGTGGTGTTTAGTTGGGATGAGTTGTGCAGGGCCATAATATAATCCATGTTTGTCCAGACTATAGTGAGTTAGGCTGTCGCTTTACCAGCAAATTGTGATGACGTAATTAGATGGCGTTCCCTAAACTTTTAAAGTTCCTTGAGAAACTATACTATTTCATCTAAGCATAGTGTGAATTTATATGAATGATAACATTACTTTTGTTAACATCCATAACAGAATTCTGTTTGCCAGGGTCAAAGCTGTAAAATCACCCTTACCATATATAACTAGGCAAGTCTGTTGATGGCCTCGCTTTTAGATGTCTTCCGTTCTTTCACCTGCACCAGTTTCCTTTTCTTCCTTTGCTACCTTTGAGAGAGGAGTTTTTTCTTCTTCTGTTAAGTAGAACGCTACTACGAAATTTCATGCTGGGTGGTTGGCTAGGCTCACTTGCTGAGTCCTTGATTTCACAGCCTCACCTCCCAGCACAGACCGTTCAAAACAAATGACTCCTTCAGTAAACCATAGATCCCATTTTAGACCTGAAGGATCAGTCCCTGGATAGTCTGTACTGCTGATGTTTAATTCTGTGTCAAGCAAACCACCAGTTCCCCAGACAACGAACTGCAGAGCCCCAAGGGGCCCTTTCATCTGCCTTCCCACCGCTTTGCTGCTTATGTTCCTGCCCATCATGTGCCCAAGTTTTTCTGATATCCAAGCTTTCTACCTCTCCTAAGCCAACATTTCATCACAGCTGCTAGTGCTTTGTTCCTCCTTGACTATTACACCAATTTTTCCTTGGAAATATTACATGTCATTTTATGTGCCATGTTCTATTAGTTTTTTGTTGCTGCAGTTGTCTGATGACTTCTGGGTTCCTCATTATCCAGCAAGGAAACTGGGCTTATTGTTGGGCACTACATGCCAAGAGAAAGGAGAGGTGGGCCACTTGTGACTGATCCACCACTGAAAAGTGCCAGAAGATGAACCTCTCAGGTTGGAAGGCGCTCAAAGTATGACTGGGGAGGAGCTGCCTCCTGAATGTAGGGTTGACCTTAATGAAGGGAATGGAGCAAAGCTTGTGGAACCTTCAGTTGCTGATGTGGCACAACAAAAAATGGAAAGAAACAGCTGCAAACATCAAGTAATAATGGGAATGTGAAATGTGCGAAGTGTGAATCTACGAAGTCATCAAAAATGAAATGGAATGCCTAAAGGGCCACATCTTAGGAATTAGTGAGCTGTTGTGGACTGGGATTGGGGGTTTTGAATCGGACAATCACATAGTTTACTATGCTCAGAAATACAGACTGGAGAAGAATGGTGTTGTATTCATCATCAAAAAGAGCATTTCAGGATCTTTCTTGAAGTGTCAAGCAGTCTGTGTTAGGAAAATATCCATATGGCTACAAAGAAGACCTGTTAATACTACTTTGTTCAAATCTACACACCAACCACTAAAGGCAGTGATGATGACATTAAAGACTTATAAGCTGTTCCGCAGGAGAAAGATGAGGCTTTCTGTTCCCGTAAAGATTTACAGCCTCAGAAAGCCGTACAGGGTCGCCAAGAGTCAGAACTGACTCCACGGTACATAACCACCACCACCAAGTCAGTTTGATCTACAAGCTTGGTGGGTCAAGCTTGCCAGTCACTCCTTGGCAACCCTATACAGGGTCACTATGGATCGGGACTGACTTGATGGCACACAACAACAACAACAACAACCAACTTCTTCAGTCTGAAATTGATCAGACATGAACTCAAGATGCGGTGAAAATTACTGGCGATTGGAATGCAACAGTTGGCAACAAAGATGATAGATCCACAATTGGAAAATAAGGCTTTGGTGATAGAATTGATGCTAGAAATCATGTGATAGAAATTTGTAAGATTGGTGTAGCACTATAGGATAAACACTGGCCTGCAGGGTTGGTTTGAAACACAAGGTTGACAGTTCAAACTCACCAGCCGCTCCTTGGAAACTGTTATTGTTAGGTGCCATCAAGTCAGTACGGACTCATAGTGAAACTAATCACAGCAGAATGAGGCACTGCCTGATCCTGGGCCAACCTTACAATCGTTGTTATGTTTGAGCCCATTGCTGCTGCCATTGTGCCAGTCCATCTCATTGGGGGCGAGGGGGGCTTCCTCTTTTTCTCTGACCCTCCGCTTTACTAAACATGCTATCCTTCTCCAGAGACTGGTCCCTCCTGACAACATGTCTACATTATGAAAGATGAAGTGTGGCCATCCTGGCCTCCAAGGAGCAATCTGGCTGTACTTCTTCTAACACAAATCTCGTTGCTCCTTGGCAGCCCATGGTACTTTTAATATTCTTCTTCAACACCATAACTCAAATGCATCAGTTCTTCTTCCGTCTTCCTTATTCACTGTCCAGTGTTCACATGCATGCATATGACGTTATTGAAAATACTATGACTTGGGTCAGATGCTTCTTAGTCCTCAAACTGACATCTTTACTCTTCCTCAGCATTTTAAAGAGGTCTTGTGTAGCAGGTTTGCCTAATGCAATACGTCATTTTATTTCTTGACTGCTGCTTCCTTGAGTGTTGATGGTTGATCTGAGCAAAACGATGTCTTTTACAACTTCAATCCTTTCTCCATTTCTATGGATGTTGTTTTATTAGTCCATTGGTGAGGATTTTTGTTTTCTGTCCATTGAGGTGCAACCCATACCGATGACTGTGGTCTTTGATCGTCATCAGTAAGTAGTTTAAGTCCTCTTCACTTTCAGCAAGTAAGGTTGTATCATCTGCATATCATAGATTGTTAATAAGTCTTTCTCCAATCCTGATGCCATTTTTTTCTTCATATTGAGGTTCTCAGAGTATTTGGTCAATGTACAGATTGAATAAGTATGGTGAAAGAATACAACCCTGTCACACACCTTTCCTTATTTTAAACTACATCCGAAACCTTGTTCTCTTCAAACAACTGCCTCTTGGTCTATGTACATGAGTACAATTAAGTGTTCTGGAATACTCATTCCCCTGCAGTGTTGTCCATAGCTTTTCATGATCCACACAATCAAAAGACTGCATAGTCAATAAAGCATAGGTAAACATCTTTCTGGTATTCTCTGCTTTCAGCCAAGATCCATCTGATGTCAGCAATGATGTCCCTCATTCCACATCATTGTCTGAATCCAACTTTAACCTCTGGAAGTTCTCTGTCAATGTATGGTTGCAGCAGGTTTTGTATTACCTTTAGCAAAATTTCACTTGCATTGGAAACCCTATACAGGGTAATTATTAGTCGAAACTGACTTGACGGCACTTAACAACAACAACAGTGACTTATTTGGAAAGCACAGATGACTCTGTAGGATAAACACTAGATTATAAACCACAGGCTTGGTGGTTTGAGTCCGCCAGCCTTTCCGCAGGAAAAAGATAAGACTTTATGTTCCCACAAAGATTTACATTCTCAGAAACCTTATACCAGGGTCACAGTGAGTGGGAACAGACTTGAGGACATGTAACAACATCAGTGACTTAGTCATTGCAAATACCTTTTTCAGTAAAATCAGTAACCCTACTCGTGGACATCGCCAGGTGGAATACATAGGAATCAAATATATGCATCTTTTGGAAGAGATGATGGAGAAGCTCAATATCATCAGCCACAACAAGACCAGGGTCCAGCTGTGGGACAGACCACCAATTGTTTACCTGCAAGTTCAGGCTGAAGCTGATGAATGTTAAAACAGTCCACGAGAGGCAAAATAAGATCTTGACTGTATCCTACCTGTATTTAGAGACCATCTTGAGGATAGATGTGATGCATTAGACATTACTGACCAAGTCCAGAGAGTTGTAGAATGACGGCAAGGACATGAGATATAAAGCAAAGGGTCATTAAAATACAGGAAAAAAGAAGGATTAAAATAGGTATCAGAGACTCTGAAACTTGCTGTTGAATGTAGAGAAGCTAAAGTACCTGGAAAAAAGAAGTAAAGAGAGTTGAACAGAAAATGTAAAAGGGCAACTCAAGAAGATAAAGTATTACAGTAACATGTGCAAA
Organism: Chrysochloris asiatica; assembly: GCF_000296735.1. Classification (NCBI taxonomy): domain Eukaryota; kingdom Metazoa; phylum Chordata; class Mammalia; order Afrosoricida; family Chrysochloridae; genus Chrysochloris; species Chrysochloris asiatica. Next base: position 8,073,009 of record NW_006408662.1, read on the forward strand.
GATCTGGAGTTAGAAAGCCAAGGAGAACATGCTCTGCTTTTCTCAACCTGAGACAACTGAAGAAAACATTCAGCTAATATTGAAGCATTCTGTGGGCAACATAGTGAATGATGCAGAAAACATCAAAAGAATATAGAAGGAATACAGAGTTGCTGTACCGACAAGAATTGGTGGCTGTTCAGTCATTATAAGAGGTACCGTGTGATCCAGAACTGATGGTATTGAAAGCAAAAAACAGGGCTCCAGGAACTGGTGGGATATAAATTGAGATGTTTTAACCAACTAATGCAGTGTTGTGGTTGCTTGTTTGGCTATGCCAAGAAATTTGGAAGACACCCATCCAATCAGCTCATCATAAGAGATCCATATTTGTGCCCATTCTAAAAAGGTGACCCCATGGAATGTAAAAATCATTGAACAATACCAGTAATATCATATGCAAATAAAATTTTGCTGAAGACAATTCAAAAGTGGCCCAGCAGTATGTATAGAGGGAGCTGCCAGAAATTCAAGTGGGATTCAGAAGAGGATGTGGAATGAGGTATGTCATTGCTGACATCAGATAGATCTTGGCTGAAAGCAGAAAATACCAGAAATGTTTATCTGTGCTTATTGACTATGCAAAGGCATTCGACTCTGTGCATCTAAATGAACTGTGGATAACGTTGTAAAGAATGATTATTCCAGAATACTTACACACATGATTAGCCTGTACATAGACCATGAGGCAATCATTAGAACAGTACAAGGGGACACTGTGTGGTTTAAAATCAGAAAGTTGTGTGCCAGTACTGTATCCTTTGACCACACTTACTCAGTCTGTATGCTGAGCAAATTATCCAGAAATTGGACTTTGTGAAGAAGAACGTGGGTAGGATTGGAACAAGACTTATTAACAACCTGTTATATGCAGATGACACAAACTTGCTGACTGGAAGTGAAGCGTTGAAATGCTTACTGATGAAAATCAAAATTTACAATCTTCAGTATGGTTTGGACCTCAATATAAAGAAAACAGAAATCCTCACAACTGGACCAATAAGCAGCATTATGATTAAAAAAAAAAAAAAAAAAAAGATTGTAGATGTCAAAGATTTCCTTTTGCTTGGATCCTTAATTGATACTCATGGAAGCAGCATTCAAGAAATCCAAAGATGTATTACATTAGGTGGATCTGCTGTAAAAGGCCTTTTAAAAGTATTTAAGAAAGGTGGCAGTTTGAGGACTAAGGTGTGCCTGATCCAAATCATGGTATTGTCTGTTTTATTAAAAAAAAACAAAACCTTTTTACTGTGAACTGGGTGAATATTTACAGACATGATTATCAGTTTTACATTCAACAAATCAGACACTTTGTTTCATCTCAATGATTGCAATCCCCTCCATGGAACGAACACCAGCTATCCCACTTTCTCCCTGTGGTTCCCTTCTCAACTTTGTCCTTAGGTCGATTTTGCCCTTCTGATCTCAAATGATTGACTAGTCCATGGTGAGCATACCTTACTAATGTTGTTGTCCCACGTAAATCCTTCTTTACTGCTTGGGTGAAAACTGGGCCATGAAGGTGACTTCCTTTCCAGACCTGAAGGGTGGTTGAGGGCAGTAGTCTCAGGTTCTTTTAGTCTCTTTCTGACCAGTAAGCCAGTTAAATAATCTGAGTCTTGTTCCACATGTTGTCCCACCCTAACTGGGACCTTCTAATCTACTCCCTTCCAGAGCAGTTAGTAGTGGTAGCTGGGCACCATAGACTTTTTCTGGTCTTAGTCATAGTGACAGATGTTCTCGGGTCCATCGGTCCATTGGACTAGTTGATTCTAAGCATCTTCAGTTCTCATCACTCTTCTTTCGTCTGCACGTGGAGGCACTTAAGGTGGCTGCTCATGAGATTTTTAAGATCCTAGATGCCAGAGTAGGATGTACAGCCCTGTTTTTGTGGACTGTGGTATGCCAGCTGACTGTGGTGGCCCCAGACAGGCCCAGCAACTCACTGCCTTAAAATGTTTGAGCATATCTAAGACATTTTCATCATTTTGCCCCCTGTATGCTCCACCACATTCACAGGTGTGTTTGCAGGAGAGATAAACCCCCTTGTACAGATACGCTTTTGCAAATGCTTATGTATTTTTGGGAATAATCCCACTCTTCTTCCCACACCCGTTCAGCCTGTGTATCTGTCCATTTATCTCCTCACAGAACACTGTTGTTCCCCTTTAACCCTTGTAGACCCCCCTGTGTTTTCACCTATCTTCATCATTCTTCTGCTAGCATCCTTTTATATTGTTCTTGTGTGGCACTGTAGGGTAAGTACTTGACCACAAATTCAGCAGTTCAGACTCACCAGCTGCTTCACAGAAACCCTACACAGGATCACTATGAGTCAGAACCGACTAAAGAATACTTATCAACAACAATCACCTGAGCTCTCATGCGTCATTACTACTCTCCCTTCCCTCCCATCCCTGTTGACTGTCAAAGAATGTGTCTTGTAGCATGAAAACATTTTCTTAATTTTTTTTTTTTTTTTTTTTACAGTAGTGGTCTTATACAATATGTGTCCTTTGTGGTTCACTAATTTCACTTAGCAAAATGCCCTCCAGGTTCATCCATGTTTTGCAGATTCATTGCTTCTCCAATGTAGCATAGAATTCCATTGTGTGTATGTATCAAAGTTTGTTTTCCATCCTTCCATTGATGGGTATTTGGCCTATCTCCATCTTTTTGCTATTGTGAATAGTGCTGTGATAAACATAGGTATGCATGTGTCTACTTGTGTCCTGGCTCTTATTTCTTGTAGATGTATTTCAAGTAGAGGGCTTGCTGGGTCATGCAGATTTAGATTTCCAACTTTTTGAGGACGTGCCATACTGTTTTTCACAGTGTTTGCGCCATTTTGCAGTCCCACCAGCAGTGTCAGAGTTCATGTCTCTCTGCATCCTCCCCAGCATTTGTTGTTGTCTCCTTTTTTTAAAAAAATGTTTTATTGTGAATTATGTGATAGTTTACATGGGAGAACATTGGTTTTACATTCATTCTATCGTATATCATCTCATTGCCATGGTTACAATCTCCTCCATGCAATCCTTCCCCCATGCCCCCCAGATCTTCAGCACACAGTCGCTCTCCCTCTCTGGATCTAAAGTCTCCAGCTGCTCCATTGC
>NW_006408662.1:8077153-8079908 GCF_000296735.1 Chrysochloris asiatica
TTTCTTTCAAGAAGTATCTTCTGTTCTTCTAGCCACTCCAGGTTGGTCTGCTTGTCCTTTCAAGTGGGAATTCCCCATCTCTGGAGATCTGGATGTGGTTCAGGCTTCCACCTATAGTCTTATGTATTGCAGAGGATCCGCAGGAAGCCTCCACTGGGCACGATGTAGCCCCATTTTAGGTATTCCAATCAGTTATAGGCAGAAGACGGTGTTGTCTCCTTTTTTTGAACTTCGTTATTAATGCTGGGGTGAGATGATATCTCATTCTTGTTTTGATTTGCATCTCCTGGTGTGGTGCTGTCGGATCAGCACTGGACTTTGAACCACAAGGTCAGAAGTTCAAACTCACCAGCTGTTCCTTGGAAACCCTATACAGGGTCACTGTGAGTCTTGATGGACTTGATAGCACTTAACAGCAACAACATAGCCGTGGTATTCTCAATTGCCACATATGTATGTGAAAGTTAGATAGTGAATAAGAGCGACTGAAGAAGAATCGATGGATTTGAATTAGAGTGTTGGAGATGAATATTGAAAGTACCATGGACTGCCAGAAGAGCAGATGCAGTGGGAATGGATCAGAATGGGACACTGGACAATGTCCAGGGAGCTGCTGGATGAAAAGCTAACTTGAATGGTGTCAAGGACTGTGATGCTCAGTTGTTGACCAAGTCCTCCTCATGGGCACTCAGCCAGGATGCTTCTTAGTAGCAAGAATGGCGAGACATCATCTCTTACACTTTGGACATGTTCTCAGAAGGGCTGAGTCCCTTGATAAAGGGATTATGCTAGGTTAAGTGGAGGGTCCAGGAAAAGAGGAAATCTCCCAACAAGATGGATTGACAGTGACAGCAATGATGGGTGCACACAAAAATAACAGTGAGGATGACACAGAACCCACAGTGTTCGCTCTGTTGTGTGTGGGAGCACTGTGAGTCCGAACCTGATGATGGCACCTAACAACAGCAACAACACCACAACTCCTCGGTGATGCGGAGTGAGTAAGGGTCCATGTAGAGGACTCTGTCAACAACTGAGCATCACAGTCCTTGACAACCATTCTACTTACCTTTTCGTCTAGCAGCTCCCTGGACATTGTCCACTGTCCCTTTCTGATCCATTCCCACTACATCTGGTCTTCACTTAAGAACGCCAGACTCCTGACCCTTCCCTTCCCACCCACTTCTTTCAGCCAAAAGCTACTCCCACTTGGATTCCTGTTTCACTGCTTCTCTTCCTTTGTCTTCTAGCTACACGTGCCTTGCAAATTCCCAGTCCTGGCTTCGCATCCCTCTGCCTTTCCTGCTGCTGTCAAACAGCTGTTGAACCTTGCTGACTATTCAGATTGAGATCACTAAAGATTTATGGTCTCTGGTTTTCCTGGGTACTCAGTGGTGGTTCCGACTCATAGCGACCCTGTACAGGGTTTCTGAGGCTGTAAATCTTTACGGGAGCAGAAAGCCTCATCTTTTTCCCATGGAACAGCTGGTAGTTTTGAACTGCTGACATTACAGTTCGCAGCCCAATTCGTAACCACTACATTATCAGAGCTCCTTTGAATACTTGGTAGTACTTGGTGGTGGTGATTGGTGGTTATGTGCTGTGGAGTCGGTTCCAACTCATATGACCCTGTATAGGGTTTCTGAGGCCGTAAATCTTTACAGGAGCAGAAAGCCTTATCTTTCTCCTGCGGAACAGCTGGTAGTTTCGAACTGCTGACTGACCTTAAGGTATTCAGCCCGATTCATAATCACTAAACTCCCAGAGCTCCTTAAGTACTCCATTGTTGTTGTTGTTGTTATGTGTTGTGGAGTTGGTTTCAACCCATAGCGACTCTGTACAGGGTTTCCGAGGCTGTAAATCTTTACGAGAGCAGAACGCCTCATCTTTCTCCCGCAGAACAGCTGGTAGTTTCGAACTGCTGACCTTGCGGTTCGCAGCACGATTCGTAACCACTACGTTACCAGAGCTCCTTTAAGTACTCAGTAGTACTTAGCAATTCCTTCTCTTATCTTGGCCATTCCTCTTTTCTTTCCAACAGCTATTTGAAATTTTACTGATCTCTTCAAGTAGATGATAGAGAGGAAAAGAGACACTTTCCCTGTAAACAAACCTATAAACTCACTTACCGCATTATCCTGAGCCATTTCCTGTTGTCTCAGAAGAAAGGTGGTCTTTGTTCTTATTGAAGGCTGGTCCCTCCCTTAATCTTTGTTGTTGTTGAGTACCCTCGAGTGGAGTCAGTTCCGAGTGGAGTCAGTTACGACCCATAACAACCCTGTATAGGGTTTCTGAGGAGCAGCTGGTGAGCTTGAACCCCTGACCTTGCAGTTCAAACGGCTTTGCAGTCTGGTGCATTAACCCACAGCGGCACACCAGGGCTTCCTATTAGCCTTTGTTGTTGTTGTCAGGTGCCATCGAGTCGGAAACGACTCATAGTGACCCCATGCACAGCAGAACGAAACAATGTCCAATCCTGGGACAACCTCACTACCGCCGCCACACTTGATGCCATCAATGATGCCACGTGGCTGATCCATCTCGTTGGGGGTCTTCCTCTTTTTCTCTGACCCTCCACCTTATCCAGCATAACATCCTTCTCCAGCGACTGTTCTCTCCGGACAATGTGTCCAAAGTAGGAGAGACGAAGCTTAGCCATCTTGGTTGGCCTCCAAGGAGCACTCTAGTTGTACTTCTTCCAAAACAGATCTATTGGTTCTTTTGGCAGTCCATGGCACTTTCAGTATTCTCCTCC
>NW_006408662.1:8083468-8087049 GCF_000296735.1 Chrysochloris asiatica
TCGTACATTCCATGTTCCAATTTTCAATGGATGTTTACAGCTGTTTCTCTTCATTTTGATTTGTGGCTCATTAGCAAATGAAAGTTCTGTGAGCTTTTCTCTACTTGGAGGAGGCATTTTTTTTCCCCAGTCGCATTCTGAGTGCCTTCCCACCTTCCAGTCCTGTATCTGACAGTGTCTCTCTGCTATTCATAGAGTTTTCAGTGACTAGCGATTCAGAAGTAGTTTGGCACTCTTTCTTCCTAGTCTATCTTTGTTTGGAAGCTCACCTGAAACCTATCCACCATGGGTGACCCTGCTGGTTATTTAAAATACCGGTAGCATAGCTCTCAGAATCACAGCAATTCAAACCACCGCAGCATGACAGACAGACGAGTGGCGGTTGTGTGGTAGCTGTTAAATAGGAATCTCCTTGTGCTAGGGCCTTTAAGTCCAGCTCAAAGGTTGGATTTCCGTCCTCGGATGTTGGTCAGTCAACAGGCGGAAGTGCAGCAGGGGCGACAGGGTTGTAATGAGACGCTTTGGGCTGTGCTTGTGGGTCTCTAAGTTGGTCGACCCTGCCTCAAAGCCAGGATCCAACGGCCGGGACGGCGCCCTCGCGTCTGGGGTAAGTAGGACAGCCTGGCTGGCCGCTGCAGTCTCGTCTCGCTAGGCAGTGTCCCCCCGTCGACCTGGTCTCCAGACACCTCTCACCCCGCCGCTCCTTGGTCTGGGTTTCATTTAACATCTCCACCAGGTCTGCGCAGTTCTCGGACATTGTTCAGCCGCCGGCCCCTGCTTTAGCGCGACCGTTGGAAATTAGCCTTTAGATCATTTAGATCATTAGTCTTCATTCTTACTCCATTGACCATTTCCCATCTGCTTGCTTTATAAAGAAGAAAAACAATAATCTTTCTTTCTGCATTCTACTTTTCCCCTATCTCTTTCTTCTCTTTCTGGCACACTCAGGCTTTGTCTCCTTTTTTTAAAAATTATTTTATTGTTATTATTGAGAATATACGCAGCAAAACACACACTAGTCCAGCCATTTTTACATGTAAAGTTTAGTGACATTGATGACGCTCTTTAAGTTGTGCAACTGCCATTCTCACATTCCTTTTCTGAGTTGTTCTCCCCCAGTGACATCACCTCACTGTCCTCTTAGGTCCCTGTCTAACCTTCTGAGTTGCTGTTTTAATTTATTCCAATATAGAAAGTTCTTCAAAGAGCACAATGCTCAAAGAAAGCCTTTTTTTTAAAAATTTTTTTTTATTTTGAGTTTTTAGCTAATTAAGCTAAAAATCAGTGAAGCCTTTGTTGATGTTTTTAGTTTAAAGTTTATCTTAGGACAATCCTTTCCAAGGTTCATCCAGATTCTATAGCTCCAGAAAATCTGGAGTCCATGGTCATTTGAAATTCTGTTCTGTGTTTTCCCCCTTTTGATGAGCATTCTTCTCTGGAATCTTTGATCAAAATGTTCATTGATGGTATGCAGGCACCATCAGTTCTTCTGTCTGAAGGTAAAGGAGGCAGTTGTTCATGGAGGCAGTTAGCACATACTCCAAATCCTTCTCCTAGTCCAAACTCTCCTTCCTTTGTTGCTTCAAGTGACTAGAGCTCAATTGTGCCTTGGATGGCTGCTTGTAAGCTTTTAAGACCCCAAGCACTACGCAGGGAACTAGGAGGGAGAGTGGAAGCACTTGGTTTATTATTAGGCCAGTTAACTGCGATGTCTCTAAAACCATGACCCTAAACCTCCAAACCAAGGAACCAAATCCCATGAGGTTTTTGGTTGTATATAAGCAATCTCAGTAGCTATTGTTGTTTTGTTGTAAGTATATTTATCACACAACTTTGGACAGTTCAACTCTTTGTAGGTGTACAGTTTACTGACAATTGCAGTAATCAACAATCAGCCTTCTTTTAAGAGGTGTCAGTATTATTTTCTTTGCAGCATCTTATTCCCTCCTCCTTTGGCTGATTGTAATTAGACTTCTGCCCCTCCCCAAGTGACATTGAGTTCATCCGTGTTGATGCCAAATGCAGCGGATGCTGTCCAGCTTTCATCTTTCTTGCTTTGCTTTTCATTGTCAGCTCCATGTGAGATTTGCCTCCCAGAACCTTCACCTAGTTGGCTCACAGCTATTGTAAGTTTACTCTTTCTGTGTCTTTGCGTATTATTTGGACTGAAAATGTGTCATCCTCAATACCGTTAGTGTTCCTTTCAGTTCTTGGTATCGCAAACCAGCTGGCCCCTCATCCAGAAACGGAAGAGTTCCCAGAATAACTCCACCCTACCAGACTCTAATGACCACTTAGAGCACGCCTTAGCTCTTCTGTCAGCAAGTGAAACACCTTAAATCAATACTGCTCTCCAGAGTAGTAACATCCTGTTTCCTTTCTGATCTTTGGAAATCTTCAAGCACAAAACCATTGCTTGGGGGTGAGACTAGGAGGGCAAACGTCATATCCTACCGACTAAATCTGGTTTCAATTTTCCTGAAGACTCAAGGGCTCACTGAGTGTCCATTGTTGGATGAAGCATGCTGTGTGGTGTTGGACAGGCCCTTTCCAGACTCCTTTCTTGCCGTCTGTCAGCAGTTGATTGTCCTTGTGCATACAGCAGTCCTACTTTAACATGTGCTTTCTAATCTGCTGTGGTTTGGGAAATTCAATAATAGAGGTTGCTTGAAATGAATGTAAAAAGAAACCAGTGAATTGCAAATGCAGATTCCCCTTTAAAATGCATCAGTGATCTTTAGCTTGGAGGTAATCTCCTCCCCTCTTTCCACCCCCCACCTCCCCCCCAAGTCTGTTCTTTCTGATGGGCATTGCCCCCCCCCCCCCCCAAACAGATTTCTAATACTCTCCTTTAACATTTATGCTGGGAAAAGAGTAAAATTATATCAGTAGACCACAGTTATTGTGAAGTGCTGTCGAGTCAGTTCCGACCCATAACGACTCTATATAGGGTTTCCAAGGAGCAGCTGGTGCGCTTGAACTGCCGACCTTGCAGTTCAAATGGCTTTTCAGTCTGGCGCATTAATCCACAGCCCAACATCGGGACTCCCACAATAGAAACCTTAAAAAGAAAAGAAAAAAAAATAAATAAATAAAAGATAAAAAAAAAAAAAGTAAACCAGTAGAATTTACTCACTTTGGATTATCTGTTTTGGAATATGGTCTTTCCTACACCTTACACTTGATTCATTCTTTTTTTTTTTTTCCAAAGTTTTCACTGTGGACCGAGCGAAAGCCTTCAGGGCACATCATTGGTTTCACACTCAAACATATACCCTGTTTCACTACATTGACCACAATCCCCTCCACATACCATCAGTCAACAGAGTTTCTCTCCATCCTCTTCAGCCTTCTTTTTTTTGGGGGAGGAAAAACTCTGCCTTTTTGGAATCCACAGTCTCGGCTTTTAGGGAAGGTTTCCACACCTATCCATGGGTATCCAGGCCTCATGCATGGAACCACCAACCAGCATATCTGAATAATCAGATAAGGGACATTTTGCTATGTCTGCTAGGTGGCTAAAGTCTGATCCTCAGAGCCTATGGTTTGGACGGTCAGCAACGCTTGGGCCCACAGGGACA
>NW_006408662.1:8088631-8133869 GCF_000296735.1 Chrysochloris asiatica
GACTGACTAATTTCACTCACCATGATTTCCTCAAGGTTCATCCATGTTATGTGGTGGTTTACTGCTTCCTTGTTATTCTTCAATATAGCATAATATTCCATTGTGTGTATGTACCACCATTTGTTTATCCATTCTTCAGTTGATGGGCACTTTGGCTGTCTCCACTTTTTTGCTGTTGTACATAGTGCTGCTATAAACATTGGTGTGCATATGTCTTCTGCTGCTATCAACATTGGTGTGTGTATATCTTTTTCTTTGGGGTAAATACCGAGTAGAGGGATTGCTGGATCCTAAGGTATTTCTATTTTCATCCTTCTGAGGAAACGCCATATTGTTTTCCAAAGAGGTTGGATTAATTCATTCTTGAGGAATCCCTCACTGGGTGCATGTAACAGCATGCATTGGATGTTTAAAAACTGTTATGTGACTCTGGGTCTCCAGATTAATACCCAATTATGATAAAAAAAACACCAGATACAGTAGACAGGTTTCCTAAGTATTCACTGTGATCTCAATACAACCTAGCCAGACAGGTTTCCTTCATTAATTTGCTACATATGACTACAGGTATGCGTTGTTTGAACAGCCACAATGCATTCTGTGAAACAGAACTTTGTGTGATTTGAACATAGTAAGAACATCATGTCATAGCATTGTCTCCTTTTTCTTTAAGCATCTCAAACAAGCTTCAGATATGCTGCAAGGGATTCACTTTCTGTGCTTAGTTCTCAATCCACGCCATTAGCAGTTTCTACGTGTCTGATACAGAACGCCCTCTTGCATTTTCCATAGACTTGTAGTTTTCAGCGGAGCCAATCCTTTAACAGTCTGAGGAATTTTCGTCTTTGTTTTGTGTGGTACTGTGGGCTAATGCATTAGACTGCAAAGCCATTTGAACTGCAAGGTCGGTGGTTCAAGCTCACTAGCTGCTCCTCAGAAACCCTATACAGGGTCGCTATGGGTCGGGACTGACTTGACGGCACTTCATAACAACAACAACAACATGATTGTCAAATGTATTATGCCGAAATCACAAGCAGTAACCTTTACTGATTGTCCACTGACATGTTGTTTAACAGCCCTTTGTTTCCCTTCCAAATGGAAAACTCCCCTCCTGCTGCTAGCACTGGTGTTGCTGCATTTAGGAGCCATGAGGTACTTCATGGTACTTTGTCAAAAGAAAATTAGAGAGCTGGCATTACAACACTCAAGACAAACTTCACGTGCCTGTGAGTCAAAGTATGCATTGTTGTGTGATCCACTTTTCAGACAGTTTTATAATTTTATCTTTTACATTTAAATCTGTGATCCATTTTGAGCTAATTAACGCCTAAGGTATGAGGTTTAGATTGGGTTCACTTTTTGGCGTATTGGGTGTCTAGTTATAGCACCATTTGTTGGAAAAGGCCACATTTTCTCTGTTGAATTGCTTTTGCACCTGTGTCAGAAATCAGTTGACATTTTTGTCAGTCTGTTTCTGACTATTTCATTCTGTTCCCCTGATCTATGTGTTTCTCTCCTCTGCTGCCATGCTCCAACACTTGTCTGTCAGTTTGTCATGCTGTGCTGGACTGTGTGGTGCTGTGATTCTGGAAGCTAGGCCAGTGGTATGGAAATGCCAGCAGGCTCACCCAGGGTGGGACAGGTTTCAGTTGAGCTTCCAGACTGAGACAGACTTAGAAGTGGACTCCTGAATGTTTAGCCACTGAAAACCTTGTGAATAGCAGCAGAAAGTGCCAGAAGATTGAAAACATTATGAATACCACCAGAATATTGACAAATAAGAGGGACAGAAGATGAGCCCTTCAGGTTGAAAAGCACTGAAAATAGGACAGGGGAAAAGCGGCCTCCTCAATGTAGAGTCGACCGTGATGACACAAATGGAGTAAAGCTTCCAGGACCTTCATTTGCTGATGGGGCACAACTCAAAATGAGGGCAAACAGCTGCAAACATCCATTAGTCATTGGACCATAAAATGTATGACGTATGAATCTAAGAAAACTGGAAGTTGTCAAAAATGAAATGAAATACATAAGCATCCATATTTTAGGCATTATTGAGCTGAAATGGACTGGGATTGGCCATTGTGCATCAGAAGTCATATGGTTTATAATGCCTGGATTGACAAAGTGAAGAGACGTGATCTGGCATTCATTGTCAAATAAAACATTTCAAGATCTATCTGGAATTATGATGCTGTCTGTGATACGATAATATCCATACTCCTACAAGGAACAACAACAACAACAAGGAACACCAGAGTCCTTGGTGTGGTGCTCTGGGTTAATGTGCTGGACTGTAAAGTTTGTTTGAACTGAAAGATTGGCAGTTCAAGTCCACCAGCTGCTCCTGAGAAACCCTATACAGGGTTGCTATGAGTAAGGACCAACTCAACTGTACTTAACAACAACAAGCTGGAACACCACTTGGTACCACTATTCTTCAGATTTACATACCAACCTCTGAAGACAGTGATAATTAAATTGAAGAGTTCTACCAACTTCTTCAGTCTGAAATAGATCAAACATGCAATCAGGATGCATTGATAAATGCTGGTGATTGGAATGTGATGGTTAAAGAGGAAAGATCAGTAGTTGTGAAATGTGACGGTGACAGAAATGATGGTGTAGATCGTAAGATAAGAATTTTGCAAGACTAATGACTTAGTCACTGCAAATAAAAGACTGTACACATTGAAATCACCAGATGGAATACACAGGAACCAAATTGACTACATCTGCGGGACAAGATGGTAGAATAAGACCAGGAGCAGACAGTGGGACAGACCATCAACTGTGCCTATGCCAAGTTCAGGCTGAAGATGAGGAAAATGTAAATAACTCCACAAGAACTGAAATACGACTCTGAATATATCCCACCTGAGAGTGGCATGGCCCTGCAGGATAAGCATGCAGCTGTTAACCAAAAGGTTGGTTCACACCTATGAGCTACACCTTGATACCCTATACAGGGCTGCCGTGAGTCGGAATCGACACAAAAGTACATAACAATATCCCACCTGAATTTAGAGATCATCTCAAGAACAGATTTCATGCATTAAGCACTAGTGACCGAAGACCAAAAGAGTTACGAGATGACATCAGAACATAAGGCGATTTAAACGACAGGAAAGGCAGAATCAAAGCAATGGCAATAGTAACACCTCTATAAAATAAAGTGGAAATGTTCCTGCCTCTTCTGTGTTCTGGAAGAGATTGTATAGAATTGAGACTAATTCCATAAACAATTGGCAGTATTCGCTATTGACAATATCTGAGCCTGGGGATTTTTGTGGAGGCAATGGCTAGATGATCAGAACTCAACTAGAAGAAGAAAAGAGGAAAAAAAGAGTAATCTGATACAGTTTGATAAACTTGATGTACACCTATGGATGCTGTAGCTCAATGAGGGAACAAATCTTTGCAGTGAGGATCATTCCCACCCTCTTGATACGCAGGGTAGACAGAGATGGGCAACTTGGACATTGGCTACCCAGAATGGAGGGCTGCAAAGGCAAGAGGTGACTGGCTTACAAGCTTTCAAGAAGGAGCCTAGACCCAGAAGGTGTGGAGGAAGGTAGAATCTCCACTGAGTAGTATCTAATCCATCTGGGTGGGGCTGATGAAAGGAGATGGGGATAGCAGTCATGTGGCAGAATAGTGTTTAATTGTTATCAGGACTGACTGTGAGGGTTAGAAATGTGAAGTTAGATGTAAAGGTAGCAAAAGGAGGGGAGTGATTGACTTTGCAGTCTAGGAGCTGAGGTCTCTGGGACCATCAAAGGAGAAGAGCAGAGTGTGGGACCCTACCCAAAGAAACAGTGACACCAGAGATGGTGGCAGAGATGATGACGTGCAGAGATGGAGCACTGGGGACTCTAGACCCAGAGAAGGAGAGGGGCTGTGTGCTGATGACCCGGGAGGGAGGAGGAGGGCAAGATTTGCAGGATATACCCTTTGGTTGGTTGATGATGCACGGAGGGGATTGTAATCATGGCAATGAACCGATATATGACAGGATGAATGTAAAGCTAATGTTCTCCCATGTAAAGTAAACTATCACATAATTCACACTAAAACATTAAAAAAAAAAAAGAGTTGGCATGAAGGGGTGTTGTTACTGTTGTTTCCCGTTTCCTCTTTCCTACACTGTGGAGATGATATTCCTGTGTCTTCCAACCACTATTGGTGTTGCTGAGAACCTTACTTTCTTTGTACGGTGGTTTTGTTTGTTTCTTTTACTTTTTTATGTTTGCTGTAATAGTCTATCTTTCATGCTCTATTTTCACAATGATGTGACTAGAAGTTAATTTATTCTTCTTTACCCTGCTTACAGATTTATTTTTTAATCATATAATTCCTCACTTTTTAATTCTAGAAAATCCTCATTCAGTATTTCTTTTTACTTCTTCATTTAAAATGCCTGTAAGACCATGGTGGACCTTTAAATGTGTACATCTTTAACGGTCTTTCATAGTAGCTCACTCTTCAACTGTCTGTACTCTTGTTGTTCCGTGCCATCAAATTGGTTCCAACTCATAGTTCCAACTCATTCTGCCAAGGGCCATTTGGATATTTGTAACTCCATTCGTGAGCCGTACAACATTATCAATATAAAAATTAGCCTGTTATATTTGGTCAGATATTTAATTAACTCATCCCTAATGTGATGGTGAAAGGCGCTCTTGTAGTGTAGTGGTTACAAATCGGGCTGTGAACCATAACGTCAGCAGTTCGAAACTACCAGCCGCTCCGTGGGAGAAAGATAAGGCTTTCTTCTCCCCTAAAGATTTACAGCCTCGGAAACCCTGTACAGGGTCGCTATGGGTCGGAACCGACTTGACGGCACGTAACAACAAATCTGATGGTGAAGTCGCTCTGGTACCATAGTGGTTACGAATCTGGCTGCTAATCTCACGGTCAGCAGTTTGAAACTACCAGCCGTACTGAAAGATGAGGCTTTCTGCTCCCGTAAAGATTTACAGCCTCGGAACCCTATACAGGATCGCTCTGAGTTGGAACGGACTCCATGGCACATAACCACCACCACCAATGTGATGGTGAAGGAGCTCTGGTAGCATAGTAGTTACAGATCAGGCTGCTAATCTCATGGTCAGCAGTTCAAAACTACCAGCTGTACCATGGGAGAAAGATGAGGTTTTCTGCTCCCATAAAGATGTACAGTTTCGGAAACCCTGTACAGGGTCGCTATGAGTCGGAACCAACTCACACAGCACATAACTATAACAACAATATGATGGTATGGCACTACAGGTTAATGGGCTGTACTGCAAGGTTGGTTTGGATCTCAAGGTGGGAGATTCAAGCTCACCAGTCACTTCTTGGAAACCCTGTACAGAGTCGCTGTGAGTCAGAACCCACTCGACGGCACTTAACAGCAACAACAGTGTGATAGCAGGAACTGTGGTTGCCTTGGCAGGACCAGACCAGATGATCTCAGGGGCCCTATATGGCCTGTGGGCTGGATGTTCCCCACCCTTGCTGTATAGGGTTTCTGAGGACCGGCTGGTGGGTTTGAACCTCTGACCTTGTTCACTGTTTATCTGTACTGCATCCTGATTATTTCTTCCAGTCTCCATTCCAGTTCGGAAATTCTCTCATCAATTGTGCCCATTCTGTTCTCATTTGGATATATAACTTTTTGTTGTGAATTGGGTGAAGGTTTACAGGGCAGATAGTGTTTTTTTACATCCAACAAATCATACTTTATTTTATTGTAATGAATACAGTCCCCTCCATGTATCATTAGTTAACTGTATTTACCTCTCTTCCTTTTTGTGTGTGTGTTTGATGTACATATATTAAACAAAAACTATATGTATTAATTTAAATGTCCAAAGAGCACATTTTCCAAGCCAGCCTCCTGACTGCTGCCGGCACACAGCCTTTCTCAGTCCGTGGGTCAAGAGTCCTCAGCTGCTCTTTCTCTGTATGCCATCGCTTCTGCTGCTGTCTCTGCTTCTCTGGTTAGGACCCCTTCCTCCATTCATGTTCTTCCCTTTTGCTGGTCCTAGGGTCTTCTGTTCTTGAAATGAAAGATTAACTACTTCCCCCTCTTAGTTACACATCTTCTACAATTACACTTGTGACCATCAAGATTAATTCTCATAACAGTTCCTCTCAATTGAATCATAAAATCCTGTCACCATCATCCTCCATCCCCCTTTTGCAGATCCATCTCGAAAGAGGAAAACTATTCATTGGGGATTCTACATTACCCCCCTCATTCTGAAACTAAGCACACTCATGGAAACTTGTATGCCAGCCTCTTCGTGCCTCTGTAGAACCCCACTTTTAATAGCCAGTGTCTAAGTTGCCCGTCCCTGTCAGCCCAGTGCACTGAAGAGAAAAGCTTGATCCGTGATATAAAGAAACCTTCCGTTTTGGTTGGACTTTTGAGCAACTGCATCTATAAGCAAAGGGCCAGTTCATCAAATTGTAGCAATTTACACTTGCTTTCTCAGTATCAAACTTCTTTGTCTTCAACTGGTCAAGTTCTGGTCAGCTAGCCATCCAGGCTAGGTCACTTGGGTACTAGCTACAGGTTTGGGAGTTCTCTCACACCTCCAGGTGTGGGAATGAAGTCAAAGCAGTAGGAGTGAAAGTGAGAGAACTCATGTTCTGTAGCTCCAGCAAAGCTAAACTAAAATTGTGTGCATATAGATAAACAACCCACCAAGGAGAATGTGAGGTTACTTGTGCCCACTGAGAAATTCCATTTAGGAAATCCTGTGTTTCTACTTTGTTGAAACCAGTATCCCAAGTTAAATATATTGCTACATGTAAAGAAGAAATGTAAACTGTTTCCTATACTGAATCAGACAAATTTTACACTTGAAATACTGGCTCAAACTTAGCTTAAACCGTCCTTCCCACATGTCACAGATGGAGGAAAGAAAAAAGGAAACGTACAAAAAATTATCTTCAGCTGCAGGGGAAACTCCTAATTTTAAAAAAGAAGGAAGGTGTAGACATCTCAAAGCCCACAGTATAAGTCTATCTGGTTTTTTCTTTGGTACAGAATACACTCGAGATTTCAGGGCTATTTTTGCGTATCGTTGAGTGTGCATATTTGTTTGAATTAAAGAAATGTAAACAAAAGTGTTGTCTTGGAGTCAGTTCCAGCCGTAGGGTTTTCTTGGCTGTAATGTTTACAGAAATAGATTGCCAGGTTCTTCTTCCGAGGCATCACAAGGTGGGTTCCAATCATCAACGTTTCAGTTAGTAGCTTAGAGCAAACGATTTGTGCCATCCAGAGACCATATTTCTATAAACATTAGCTAGAAAATGGACTCGTGTTACTCGCTAAAAGAGTAGATTCAACCAGCATGGTTTGAAAAACCCTTTGATTTGAATGTAAGTCAGATATTTAATAAATAAATAAATAAATAAATGTGAAAAGGTAATTTAGCATGTTTATTATCATTTTCATAGTCCACTGGTGGCACAAATGGTTGAACACTGCACTGTTAGCCTAAAGGTGGGTGGTTCCAACCCATTCAGAGGTGCTCAGAAGCCAGACCTAGCAGTCTGCTTCCAAGCAAGAAGTCACCCTAGGGAGCAGTTCTGCTAAATATCAGCACACGTGAGGCTGCGTTGGGTTGGAATGGACTCCACAGCAACTTAGGACAAAAATCATTGTCCTCGGCTTTCCTGTCTTCTTCAGTCATGTACTAATTAGCCAAGATTGGGTGATTGTAATCTACGGATAAATCCATAGCAGTCACTTTGGAGTTATTTTTATGCAGTCTCTTTTTATCTTTCAGATTTTTTGTTTAAGTTCTTGGTTATTGGAAATGCCGGAACTGGCAAGTCATGCTTACTTCATCAGTTTATTGAAAAACAATGTAAGTGACGTTAAATGAATAGTCTTTCTTGCATGTCTTGTTCTGAGAATGTTCTCTTGTTCAGATTTGATTGCAGTAAAGCTTCTGATTTTTTTTGTCCACCCCAGGAAAAAAAGTTGTTTTTAAAATCTTTTTCAAGTAACGAAAGATTTATGCTTTAAACATTTAGTAATAAGGGTGGATTTTTGATAAGTTAACATTTTAATATTATAGTGTTTCAAGTTTCAGTAGTTAATAATTCTATGCATTTTACAGATGCTAAGAGATAACAGGGGAGCAAGGTGGCTCGATAGGATAAACACTGGACTGCAAACCACCAGGTCGGCAGTTCTAGCACACCAGCTGCTCTGCAGGAAAAAGATGAGGCTTGCTGCTTCTAGAAAGATTTCTGCCTCAGAAACCCTATACAGGGTCGCTATGTGTTGGTACCGAGTCAGTGGTACCAACAACAAAAGGTAATAAATACGTTTATGCTGGAGACAGCAAAGGAAATCTTTGACAGGAATTCATTTCCTAACAGGAAGAAACCAGACCTAGGAGCACACTGTAGATAAGATATTCCGGTCCTCAAAGTAGCCTTGTATTCATAGTTATCGCCACCAATTGTTTCACAGGTAGGGAAACAGGTTTAGAGAAATTGGTTTTGTGCTCTTGGGATGTTGTTGTTAAGTGCTGTCAAGTCAGTTCCGACCCATAGCTCAACCCTGTATAGGATTTCCAAGGAGTGGCTGGTGAGCTTCAACCACGAACCTTGCAGTTCAAACTGACTTTGCAGTCCAGCAGATTAGCCCGCAGTGCCACACCAGAACTCCGTGCTCGTGGGATAGTCACCTAGTAATTTGGTAGGTTCAAACCTGAACCTGTTGGCCACAGAACCCATCTCTTTTCATTGACTTGTGCTGTTTTGGAAAGGGAGGTTGACTTTTTTATTCCAAACTATGTGAGACCTTTGCAAAATGTTAAAGACTAGAGTTGTCGAGACTGATCTGCTTTGTTAATAGCAGTTGGATAAAAGCTCAAAAACAGAATGAATTTGATTTAATGAAGTTCATCTTAAATAATTATGCATATAATACCATGAAGGCCCCCAAACCTAGTGCCATCAAGTCAGTTCTGACGCACAACTTCATATGATACCATGGGTGATGAGTTGTTAAGTGCCATGGAGTCAAATACAACTTATAGACCCCTATAGAGGGTTTCCAGGGAATGGCTGGTGGGTTTGAACTGCCGACCTTGTGGTTAGCAGCCCAGTGCTTATCTTACAGTGTCTCACCAGGGCTCCTAGGTAAAGAGACAATATAAGATGTTGACAAAGAGCTTTAAAGAAAAAAAAATTCTAGAAATGTATTCTGCTACATCCATCCTCATCAACCGGAAAAGCTCGCTGACGCTTCTGTACTGTGATGGACCTAGCATGGGTTAGTGACAGAGCCAGCCCATATTGAATTTAACAAGTATTCACTCACTAGGTGGCCTGAGTTTCTATAGACATTATCAAGACTTTGCATTGTACAGACTCAGAAAATCAAAGGATTTGAGGCCAAGTATTCAGCTTGCTTAATCGTTCTTTAGAACAACTCTCCCTTTGTTGTTGTTGTTGTGTGCTGATAAGTTACTTCTGACTCATAATGACTTCCTTCGACACAGAAGAACTGCTCCAGAGGGTTTCCTGTGCTCTAATCTTTCCAGGAGCAGGTTGCTAGGTCTTGTATAATTGGCAGCCAGCCAAGTTCTCAATCATTGTACCATGAGTGCTCCATTCTCTTTGATAGCTCTCCCCTAGTTTGTCATGATGGAGCCTGGCATGCATGTTTGGGCTTATTGTGGGCATGTTATAGTCAAGATGCCCTTGGCCTTAATAGGTCTTTTTTTGGAGATTTTTATTCCATGTTTTGCTGATAGCTTAATTCTAGTGGAATGTGCATACTAGTTGTGTACTGCCAAGGTGTGAGTCAGACGGGTATAGTCAGTAAGTATTACCAGTTTTATTCCCATCAATAACAACAAGCAGTTGCTGTCAAGTCGATCCCAGCTCCTGGCGACCCTGTGTGTGTTAGAGCAGAACTGTGCTCTAATCGCTTTTCAGTGGCTGAGGTTTTTTTTTTTTCAGGAGACCACTGGGCCTTTCTTCCAAGGGGCCTATGGGTGAACACAAACCTCCCACTTTTCTGTTAGCAGCCAAGCCCATTCAGCATTGGTATATCCAGGGACTCCTTCTTGCTCTTCACTCCCCTAGAAAACACAAAATGCAACTGTCAAATGGCATCCTTGACTTTTGGCAGATTTAAATTTTGTCCTGCAGTTATAAAGGAGCAGCTGGTCAGTACACTCTGTAACTGTGATATTTGGTTATCACAGAAAGTTTACCATATGACTTTCTTTGCCTTCCTGTCTGTTCATTCAAACAGTACTGAATTTTCCAACAAATTCTTTTTTAGAAGTATTACCTTACAACACCAAAGTTTATGAAAATTCAGCAGCTACAATATGCATAGAGTTTATTCCATCAAGTTTCTTTTATGGAATATCATATTTCCCTTCCTTTTATTTCTTTAGAACATTTATTCATTCAGATAGTTTCACTATCACAACCTCATCATTGACCGGTTTTCAGATCTTTTGCTGGGCATTTGGTCCTTCTAGGATAATATGCTGGCATGTTCAACATTCTCCATTTGTGACTATCACAGTTAGATTTGGCTCTGATATGGTGTGACCACCTCAAAGCCCACACCTTCTATGTGTCATTTATTTGTGGAGCTTTCAGGGAAAGTATTACTGTGTCTTTGAGAACAGGGGCTGTGTGTATTCAATATAAAATAAGAATGTTTTTGTTTTTAGCTGGTTATCCAGACAAATGACTAAGATAAATTACGTTTTCCATTGACTTAATTAACTCTTAACTTTAGTTATAAGTTTAATCTGTATGCATTGTTCCCTTAATGTTCTAAAATTAAGTATTTTGTTCTTGTTTTTCTTTTTTAGTCAAAGATGACTCAAATCATACAATAGGAGTGGAATTTGGTTCAAAGATAATAAATGTTGGCGGTAAATACGTAAAGTTACAAATATGGGATACAGCAGGACAAGAGCGATTCAGGTAGATTTTTCTCTAACGTAATAAAAGTGTTTGAAAATTGCATTGAATTAATCAGTTATATTCTTTTAATGTATAGCTCCCCACTACCCTCACTCCATACCGATTTCAGAAACTGCGTCTGGAAGCTTTCATAGTTAAACTTGTGTTTAGTTTACACAGCGCTGATTTACTAACACATACGTTAGAAGGCTCAGAGTGAAGGCACGCTCATTTTGAGGCTAACTTACTCTGTGTGGGTAGCGAATTCATTGGGAGGCTCGTAACATGGGACTGTAAAGTAGCTTTCAGATTAGAATCAAGGCAGAGTCAATAGTGTAAACAATTTTTAAGAAATCTTAAAATACTTCTTGTGGGCACTTTGTTTTCTGAATTTTTCAAAATCTGTTTGTTTTACACTAACTAGCGTATTCTAATGGTTTGCCTACATTCCACAAATCTTTCTCTACTTGACACTTTTGGTTATAATACGGTCTTCATTGATGCTCAGTATGATGACCTCAGATTACTGCAGAGTTTACAACAGCAAAAATTAGATTACATGTTGAGTAATTTCTAACTACTCAGGCAAGAAAGTCGATTAGTATTTTAGTTGTGTTATTTGCACACATTCAGACATTCTTAGTTTCAAAATTAGTTAAATAAAGCTTTCCCTTACTACAAGCATGCCACTTAAAAGGCACACACACACATATAGTTTTTGTTGTTGTTAAGTGTTGTCAAGTCAGTTCTGATTCATTGAGTAGCTGGTGGGTTTGAACCACCGACCTTGTAGTTCACACCAACCTTGAAGTCCAGCACATTAACACGCAGCACCACACCAGGACTCCATATATGTATATGTGTGTGTGTGTGTGTGTGTGTGTGTGTATGAATGAATGAGTGAATAGATGAATGAATGAATGAATGAGGTGGCTTCAGAAAGTTCAAGGGAAAACAAAATGAAAAGGTAAGGGGATTTCTCCATGAACTCTGTGAGGCCCCTCCTGTATTATTTAATATATACATGTTACATGTTAAATGCTCAGTGATTGTTTGCTTTGCATTTGTCATTGTTGTTAGATGTCATCAAGTCAGTTCTGACTCATAGTGACTCTGTGCACAATAGAACAAAACGCCATCCTCACAATTGTGATGCGTAAGCCCATTGCTGCTGCCACTGTGTCAATCATCTTGTTGGGGGGTCTTCCTCATTTTTGCTGATTCTTCACTTTACCAAGCATGATGTCCTCCTCCAGTGACTGGTCCCTCTTGCTAACATGTCAGAAGGATGAGAGATCAAATCTTGCCATTCTGACTTCTAAGGTGCACTGTGGCTCCACTTCCAGGAGCGATCTGCTTGTTTGTTCTGGTAGTTAACAGTACCTTTAATATTCTTCTCTAACACCATAATTCAACTTCATCAGTTCTTATACAGTCTTCCTTATTCATGGCCTGGATCAGGCACACCTTAGTCCTCAAAGTGCTATCTTTGCTCTTGAACACTTCAAAGAGGTTTTATATGCAGATTTACGTAATGCAATATATTGTTTGATTTCTTCACTGCTGCTTCCATGAGCACTGATTATGGATCCAAGCAAAATGAAGTCTTTGACAACTTCAGTCTCTTCTCTTATTTATCGTGGTCCAGTTATGAGGATTTTTGTTTTCTTTATGTTGACATACAGTCTATACTGAAGGCAGTGGTCTTTGAGTATTTTCAGGTCCTCTTTGTTTCCGGCAAGCAAAGTCGTATCGTCTGCTTATAGCAGGTTGTTAATGATGCCACATTCCAGAAGCCACATTCTTCTTCAGATAATCCAGCTTTCTGGAGTATTTGCTCAATATGCACACTGAATAAGTATGCTGAAAGGATACAACCTGGCACATGCCATTCCTGATATCAAACCGTTCATTGTCCCCTTGTTCTGTTCTAATGACTGCCTCTTGATCTATGTTCAGGTTCCTCATAAGCACAACTAAGTGTTCTGAAATACCCATTCTTTGAAGTGTTACCCTTAGTTTGTCATGATCCATGCAGTTGAAAGCCTTTGCATAGTCAATAAAATACAAGTAAACATCTTTGAAAATATCGTAGCCTTCTTTAATCACAACCATTATTCTGAAATCCCTTATGAATCAGGCTGGATTCAATTCAGATCTTCATCTGTTCCCTCCCAGACCCCACTGAAATTCTTGTACAGCAACTGAAATAGTAGTAAGTCAGAGAGACCTAGAGGAGGCCATGCCCTCTGATGACTGAGGGAGCGTAGATGTTTTGTAAAGGTAAGCAGCAGCAATCCTGTGACTGTCAGGAGTAGCTGATGCTCCGTCTTATCGCTCATAATTGGGGGGATGCCAGTAATCTGGAAGCCATTTCTTCCTCCTCAGCTCAAACATGGTTTGGATTTGGAAACATCATGATCTACACGAGGGATGCTTTAAAATGTGTACACACGGTCGCTTACATGTGTGTGTACTCACACATACACCCACACCAGATGAGAAGTGTAGTCTCTTTAGCTGAAGCAGCACCTAGACTCACAGTCATAGGTACAGCCGAGTGAGGTCTGGGAAGAGGAAGACAAGTCAAAGTGTATGTGCACCCAGAGCTTGGAATGCCAGCTCTCCCCACACCGCCTTCCTACTGGAGGCAGCCAAGTGTATCCCGGACAGAAGAAAGGATGCTTCTCTAGAGAAAACTGAGTAGCCAAAAAAGGGGGGCTTGAACATATTAACATTTTGGTTTCCCCAATACGATGGCCCAATTCCATCCAATCACCTTTATAGCAAGCCTGTTAGCCTACCCACTCCCCAGTACATGGAGTTTCTTATAGACCTTTTCAGACTCTGCTCTTAAATATGAGCCATCCAACAAGGGTCACCAGACATTTGAAGGGAGTTTCTAAAATGAAAGAAAGAAGCCAAAATTGCAAAAAGAGGAATTTGCAGAAAACAGGAAAAATGAGAGCGGTAACATAAGGAATCAGAGTTAATCTTGAGAGAAGCAGAGGAACCAATAAAAGAAATATCAGGAGATCATTTTCCACTGTAGGAATGAGATTCCAGATCATGTGAAATTTTAAAACACTAGGGATAAAGTAAAAATACAAAAAAGTCCCAAGAGTTAAAACAGAACGAAACAGTTCCATGTAAAGAATTAGTTAATGGAAGGGCATTGGACAGCAACTACATTGGGCAGCAGCAGCTACGTTGTACGTTGAAAATTCATCATGAATTTAAAAAAAAAAAACACCTAGAATTCTAACTTGTCCAAGCGATCGATTAAATGTAAGAGTAAGTCAGAATACTTTTATATATGCAACAGTGGGGACACAGGACTGCCATCCACACCCCTGTTTTTAGAAACTTCACCAGTACAAGCCCAGAAAGAAGAAAATCAAGGCAGCAGAAGAATTCTACACATAAGGAGCCCTGGTGACACAGTGGTTAAGCACTGGACTGCTAACCCAAAGGTCTGGCTTGAACTCATGTAGCTGCTCTAAAGGAGAAAAGGCCTGTGATGTGCTCCCATAAAGAAAGTTCTGTTCTGTTATATCGCCATGAGTCAGAATCTACCCAGTAACATATCACAATGTGAAAAAAAGGCCTTCCACCTCTGCTCCAAGAGGCTACCTTGGGAAGAACGAAAATTGTCACCTTTTTCCTTCTGCGCCCCATTTTCCATTTCCGTTTGCACCCCTCATAGCAATCTAAAGGCGAAAAGGGGAAAGTTCGAGCTGCCTTGGAGGCTTAAAAGCAAAAAACAAAATTTTTTAAATACCTGCCCTTTTCCAAGTATCAGCTATGATAAGTAATTTGTTTAACTAAGTTCCAGAGTTTTCTTTTTTTCTTCCAGTGTTGTTACTGCCATCGAGTTCCAATTCATAATGACCTTGTATAGGGTTTCTGAGGAGAAAGTGGTGAGTTTGAACCTCCAACTTTGTGGTTAGCAGTTCAGTGTTTATCCTACAGAGCCACATCAGGTTATTTTATCTTAATTTCACTGAAAGTTACACAGCAGCTTAGGTTCCCAATTAATAATTATAATTAATAAATTATACGAGGTCATCAATGACTTGGTTACATTCTTCACAAAATGTGAACATTTTCATTATTTCCATTCTGGTGGTTTCATTTCCATTAATCTAGTTCTCCTGCCCCCTTACATTCCCGTCTTTGTTTTAAAGTAACTATTAGCCTTTTGGCCTCATGTAAGTAATTTTTTGGAGCCTGGTGTGGCACTGTGGGTTAATGCACCAGACTGCAAAGCTGTTTGAACTGCAAGGTCGGCGGTTCAAGCTCACCAGCTGCTTCTTGGAAATTACAGGGTCGCTGTGGGTCGGAACTGACTCAATGGCACTTCACAACAGCAAGAAGTGATTTTTAAAAGGAACATGGTACTTATGGGTGGCATTCATTATTGTTTTTGTCATTTCTGCTGACCTTGGGAGTTAGTTTCCGTTCAAGATGTGAATATTATTTCAGCGTCATAGTCTCAGGGAGTTCTCCATTCTCAGCCATTCTCGTAGGTCTGGGTTTTCTAAACAGGAATTGAGGCTCTGTTCCACACGCTTCTGTAACCCTCATTGGTGTTAAGTGCTGTCAAGTCGCCAGTCCTGTATAGCGTTTGCAAGATTGTAAATCTTAGCCGGAACAGAAAGCCTCAGCTTTCTCCTGTGGAGTGGTTGGTGGGCTTAAACTGCCACCATATGGTTTACAATCCAGTGCTTACCTGGAGCCATTGTGCTCCCTCTCCAATCCCAGGTATTATGTATTTTATTTTGAAAATGTATAACAATTGCCTATCAATATTCCAGACACTATGCGAGGTCCCAGAGCATGCTAGGGAAGCAGACCAATATAAAACATATAAACCATGTAATTACCAAATGCTATTAATGAAAAAAGATGTTGTTATTAAGTGCCGTCTAGATGGTTCCGACCCATAGTGGCCCTGTATAGGGTTTCCAAGGAGCAGTTGGTGAGCTTGAACTGCCAACCTTGCAGGTCACACCCCTTTGCAGTCCAGTGTGTTAACCCACACCACCGCACCAGGACTCCACAAAAAAAGAGAGAGTGTGCCAAACAGTAATGAGGGTGGGGGAGGGAAGAGGTGTCCTACTTGAAAAGATGATGGTTAATGAAGCCTGAAGGATGAAAAAATTAAAATTTAAATAAACCAGCCTTGTTAGTGGCGAGGCAGACTGGCATGGCATGGGAGGGCTGGAAGCTTGGGGTGGTGAAGAACAAAAATGAGACCAGTGTGTGGTGAATAGCAGTTAACCCGAGGATAGGCAGGATCTCAGCAGACACAAGGAGAAGTTGGGTATGGAGTGACCTGGAGACTCCTGAGCTCGTCTGTGTGCTTCCTCGGCCACTCTGGTTGCTCTGTGAAGAATGAACTAGACAGACTTGCACGGAACAGGGAGACGAGTTCTGAGGCCATTGCTGAAGTGTGAAGTACTCCATCACCATGGGGCTGTGCTAGAACCTTTGTCTACAATGTATAAAAAGACCCAAACCAAACTCATTGCCGTCGAGGAGATTTTGACCTGGAGATGCTGGGTGGACAGTCGGATTTATAAGTAGGTCTCAAAAGTTTTCTGTTCTGGAGAAGTAAATTTGAGCCAAGAGTGTTGATAAGAAAGAGAACCAAGGATCCAATCCTTAGGAACTCCTAATTGGACTTTAAGAAGAATGACCCAGAGTTGTAGAAAACAGCCAAGTGGCAAATGGAAGAGGAGAAACATTGGGAGAGAGGGATGGCAGTCAGATTGCAGGTGAAAAAATGGAGAATGGTGTTAAAGATGCCGCTTTTGAGAAGTGTGTTTACAGAGAAGAGCCAACAGTGGGAAACTGGCTCGAAAGGTTGTGTAGCGTCCTTTGTTTTGTAGGTGGGAGATACTAGAATAGATCTTTTATTTTGCTAGCAAGAGAAATCTAGCAAAGAAAAGAGTGATACAGTAGAGGAGAAAGTGAAAGGAAAAGCCCTTAAGAATGACTTGGTTAAGATAGATGTAAGAGCTCACTCAAGAACAGATGGAGCCACATTTTCTTGTCAGCAATGGAGGGGGCATAAGATGGGTGCAGGTGCAGCGGTGATTGTAGGTCCATGGGTCGTAGGTGATAGTGTACCCACCTGATGTCTTCTCCATTTGTAGGGTGGAGGGTGCAGGAGGCTGTTCAAGAAATAGGAACTTTCTCACAAAGGAGAAAGTAGGATTGCTGAGTAACGGACCGCCCATGGTTGCTCAACTCACCCCTCCTCATAAAGTCTCCAAGGTGCCGTGTGTTCTATGGAGAAGGTCAGCCTTTTTAAAAGAAGCTGATCCCTCACGTAACAACCTTGACACCACCCCATGTATCTCAGCTTGGCAAACTGTGGCGATTTTCATGGTGCTGTGATGCTGGAGTGTAAGCCTCCAGTACTGTAAATACAAGCCAAGTCACCCATGGTGGACAGGTTTCAGCCGAGCTTCTTGTCTAAGACAGATCTGCTTTTAGAAATTAGCCAACACTAATTGTCAGTCCCAACAAAACCTGTCATCAGTCGGAATCAACCGTTGGAGGAAGTTTAATCATGTTTGGTGACGTAGAGGGCTAGCAAGAGCAAGGGAGAGCCTGGGTGAGACAGATGGTGCAGTAGCCCCAACAGTAGACTCAAACATTATGAGGGTGACTGTGAGGATGTCCCAGGGCAGGGCAGTGTCTTACTGTGCTGTCCACAAGGTCGCCGTTAGGTGCAGTTGACTCGACACAAACCTTACCTCCTTGTTTTCACCACAACATGACTCAGGTAGAAAAAAAAAAAAAAAACTTCACTCGCATATGCTCAGATACTGATAAATCTTTTCTTTTAAAAGCGATGTCTGCCCCGCCGTCATGGGGCATAAAGCACAAATGGGTACTTGCTCATGGGAAGGTGGTGGTCAGTACTAACAGATCTTGACTTTGTTTCAGGTCTGTGACGAGAAGTTATTACAGAGGTGCAGCGGGGGCCCTCCTTGTCTATGACATTACCAGGTAATGTACATCCCATCCCGGAAGGTGCCGCAGGGTGCTCTGCTCCTGATGTCTGCACTTAGGTCCCAGGACACTTAGGCTCCGTGCCCATCTGCTTGCAGCATGTACATGGGCTCTGTGTGTGCAGGCGTGGGGTCTGCTGCCAGTGATCGGGAAACCACGGGACCTTCCACTGTGTGTCTCAGATGTCTTTACATCAGCTGCTAGCATTGCTTTACTACATGAAGGGATAGGCTTGTGTGGATGACGTGGACAAACTGATCCTGAGTACTGTTTAACATTTAACATGATACTTTGACATTGTCCTTGAAGTTCAGAAAGGCAAGCTTTATGTCTGGTAAGTTTTCGGTAGTGCACTGATAGAGAGGTTCAGGGCACAGACTAAACGTACTCTGTGTGGGTTCCTCTAGTTCTTAGCTGTGTGACCTCCTCAGGCAACTTACTTGACCTATCTAGGTCATCAGTTTGCTTGACTATGAAGTGGGGTGACCATCATAATATAATCCTCATGAGGCTACTGGGAGATTTAAACAAGTTAGTGGAGATTACCTGGTACACTGTAAGTCTGCCTAATCCAATATGGTAGCAGAGAGCCGTCGACCCACTATCATTGAGTTGATTCAGATTTACAGAGGCCTCATCGGATAAAGGAGAACTGACCCACAGCGTTTCCAAGACCATAAACTTGCATGGAAACACAGTGCTACCTCTTTTCTTTTGCAGAGTGGCTAGTGGGCTCAAACTGCTGACCTTGTCCTTAGCATACAAGTGCTTTAACCACTGTGCCATCAGGACACGCTTGTTAACCATGCATGACTGTCTGTAAATTTGTTTGCATAAATGCAGTTCCTTGTATGTTTCAAGTGCTCAGTAGCCACGTGGCTACTTATTCTGTATTGGACAGTGCAGCATATAGAGGTGGCATCCTCCCAGAAATTCTCTCAGACAGTGCTGATTCCAGTGGCCATTACCTACGTCTTTGAAACATGTGGACTAAACGGTATACTCTGAGGGCTGGTACTGAGTACCGCCTCCTGTAGTCTGTGTGTCCAGAGTGAGGCACTCTGAGAAAGGGGGGACAGCACCTTGCACCCCTCCTCCCACTTACCCAGGCACGGAAAGGCTTAGCCTGTAAATATGTAAAAAGACCAAAACCAAACTCATGCCATGGAGTAGATTTTGACTCATAGCAACTCTGTGGTGGTGGTGTTGTTGTTAAGTGCCATCGGTTGGTTCTGACCCATAACAACCCTGTATAGGATTTCCGAGGAGCAGCTGGTGAGCTTGAACCGCTGATCTTGCCATTCAAACCAACCTTGCAGTCCATCGCATTAACCCGCAGTGCCACACCAGGCCTCCCAGCAGCTCTATTGTTGTTGTTGTTGTGAAGTGCTGTTGAGTCGATTCCAACCCATAACGATGCTGTATAGGGTTCCTGAGGAGCAGCTGGTGAGCTTGAACTGCCAACCTTGTAGTTCAAACAGTTTTGCAGTCTGGCGCCTTAACCCACAGCGCCATACCAGGACTCCAGCAGCTGTATAGGACAGGGTAAAACTGCCCCGGAGGTTTTCACTGGCTTTCATTTTTACAGAAGCAGACTGCCACATCTTTCTCCCACTGAGCAGCTGGTGGGTTTGAACCACCGACCTTTCAGGGCATTTAAGCACTGCACTACCAGAGCAGAAAACAGCAGGCACCAAGAGTCAGCCCTGGAGACAGGCGGACCTGGTCCAGACCTGTCTGTACCACTGGCCACTGTGTGACTTCAGGCTACTTAATTGATCTCTTTGGGCCTTGAGTTTCTCTTGTGACAAGGCAATAAAAATGAAAGTCTTTGTTACAGTTTCCATGGAGAATCAAAGTGATAAAACCACGTACCAAATGCATTGTAAGGGTTTGTTCAGTGGTGGTGGTGGTGTTAAGTGCTGTCGAAGTGATTCTGACCCATAGCGACCCAGTACAGGGTTTCTGAGGTTGTAAATGTTTACGGGAGCAGAAAACCTCATCTTTCTCCCACAGAGCGGCTGGTAGTTTCAATCGGCTGACCTTGCGGTTCACAGCCCGATTCGTAACCACTACGCTACCAGAGCTCCTTTTGTTCAGTGGTAGTCATGAGCTAATTAAATCCTGCTTTCTCAGAGCCTAAGCACCATGCCTTGCACACAAAGAGCTCAATAGATGTAAGTATGTGTGGTACAATGGTCATTCCGACAGTGTCCTACCACATATCCATCTGTGGGACGTAAAAGAGAGACTTGCTGGCAAGGGTCCCGGAGATTGGCTGCATGTATCAGCTGTGGACTGCCTGCAGCCAGGGAGCCACTGAGCAGTATACAGCCCTGAGTCTCACCATCAGCCACCAGTGCCCTGCCTGACTACCCTGGGGACCTGTGTGTGTAGGAAGAAGCTGGGCTGGGCTCTTCTACCCTGTCCCTCAGGACTTTAGGTTCTGACCAGCCTCCCTAGGTCTGCTCAAAGACATCTGTGCTCCCAGAGGCAGCCAGTTGCAGGTGCAAGTTTGTAAAGCACAAGGCAAGCTTGTGTGGAGGTTACATGAATGTATTTGTATTGAGTATATGCAGATATATATACTATATACTAGGGGTCTTCAGTGAAAATCATGGCAAAATGGAATTAAAGATAATGGAATTTTCACATGAACTATTTGAAGTACTTTCATGTAATATGGTGTTCATACCACATCCAAATTCTCTAATATCGTATGCATGTATCACGGATTAAGTGACACATACCTGTATTTGTGAAACGAACAAAGGAGCTTTTATTGATTTCTTCTTGCATCTTGACTATGTCAACAAATGACAAAATGTCTGATTCACCATCTCACTTCTCTGGAAACAAAAGAAAACAAATCTGGTGGGTGTGGTGCATACTTGGTGTATTCAGGTTGCTGGGTTACTACGAAAATGCTATTGGCATTCCCCGGAAATGTCTAAAAGTAGGTTGAGTAGTGTGATTGACTGGAAAAGATTGCTAGTTTTGTAAAATACATATATTATTTTCACAATCTTATATTACGCAGCCGAGAAACCTACAATGCACTTACTAATTGGTTAACAGATGCCAGAATGCTAGCAAGTCAGAACATTGTGATCATCCTGTGTGGAAACAAGAAGGATTTGGATACAGATCGTGAAGTTACTTTCTTAGAAGCCTCCAGATTTGCTCAAGAAAATGGCAAGTCACCTTTTACCTGGATTTTTTTTTTTTTTTCCCCTTCCAAATGGCAGCTTTGTGGGTAATAACATTTCTTTGAGTTTTAACATGTACTAGAGTTTCACAATTAAATTGCATTTAGAACATATAAAACTTGCATTATGTTGCTATGAATTTAGATTTATTCATCATCTCTTCAGTATGTTTTCACTCTCTGTAAAAGTTAGTATACAACTATAATGATAACAAATATAGCACCAGTCTCTAGTGCCTTACTAGTTCAGGCACTTTAAATATAAGACTTGACTTAAAGTAAAATTTATAACAATACATCTTAAAGGCCAAAATCAGATGGCATTTTAAAATGCAATTTGAAGTAAAATATGGGATTGGACTTATTTGTTTTATTTTATTTACATTAAATTTAAGTCATTTGACTGACTGTAAGTGCCTTCAAGACTATGAAATCCCCATTGAGTTCATAAGAATGCCACAAAGTTCACAGTTTCTTGTAGATAACGGAATGATAAAAATCCAGATATTTTAAAGCATATTAATTTTTAGAACCAATCAAGAACTGGAGTATTCTAATATCAGTAGTCAGTTGGAATCTAGGATAACCAAATTATGTCTTTGCCAGTTGACGAGTTTTCTGCTCAGAAGTAAACATGAAAGAAAAGCATCAGCTTATAGAGAAGCTGTGTGGGAATATTAAAAAAGCAGAGAATGCTGAAGCTCGCAAGGAACTTAGATGCCACTTAATTGAATCCTCATTTTTACAGATAATGAAACACAGGCTAGCTAGACGGTTGTGATTTGTCTAAGTTAGCAAGCAGAACAGACCTTTCTGCTGGGATTAGTCACCACCTTGCTGGCTGAGAAAAGTATTCATTCATATAAGACTTCATCAAGGTCAAAATGGCAAGTGGACAGACTGAATTCCCTAAGTACATATATTCTGAGTCATACTTGTGGTGGTACACAGATTATTTGGAGAAGGAAATTTCTGTTTCATTTTAGATTGACAGTTTGTGCATTTCCAGCAGCCTGCCCCATTTCTGACTTGACGTAACTCAGCCTGTGAAAATGGTTCTACTTGCTTAATTTCTTAAACAGATTTACGTGCTAACATAAGAGTTGAGTTTATAGAAGGTTAGGATTCTTCTGACATTAAAAAAAAAAAAAGGTGGATAGGCATTTATTTCATATTCTCATAAATCTATGGTTTTAGGTCCTACATTTCATTTAACTTGCTAGTTTAAGGGAATACTAAACAGATTTTGAGTAGTTCAAAAAATCATGATCAACTTTTAAATGTGTTTTTTTTGTTGATATCCATTTTAGAGCTGATGTTTCTGGAAACCAGTGCACTAACAGGGGAGAATGTAGAAGAAGCCTTTGTGCAGTGTGCAAGAAAAATCCTTAACAAAATTGAGTCAGGTAAAAAGCTTTCCATCACTTTTTAATATTTTCAGGAGTGATTTGGTGAAAAAAAAAAAAAAAAAAAAGTCCTCTCTGAACCTAAAATTGCCATTTGTTGGTTTGAAAGTCACGTACCTATAATTGTAAAGAAATTGTTGTCTCTTTGATCATGGGATTACCACAACCCCAGCATTGAAAGGGGAACAATAAACCAGTTGAATTATGGGGTGGATGCTCAAAGTTTCAGGTGACATTTGTTTTAGATTGATCACTTAGCGGAAGAAAAAGTGTAGCCATTTCCACTCTCTTCCAGCATGTTTCCTCTGTTGAGACGGTTGTCATGTGCAGTGCCTAGGGGATCACTGATATGATGTTGTTGTCATTAAGTGCCGTTGAGTCCATTCAGACTCATAGCGACCCTGTACAGAATTTATTTTACAAGGAGCGCTGCCGACCTTGCAGTTCAAACTGACCTTGCAGTCCAGGGCACTAGCCCACAGAGCCACACCACCATATGATGTTAGGGGTTATAAATAAATTGTATAATGTTGATAGATGTAGGTTGAGACCATCCTAGAGATATGCAGTCAGTGCAAGTTTTAGTTCTGCAGCTACCTGGCCATGCCTAAATTGTAGTCTACCTTGTTGTGGTAATATCTGTTGAGTAAAATTAAATATAAAATAACTCTTAATTTAGACCATTGGTAAAGTATTGTGTAATTTTCATTTACTGAAGCTGGCTTTTATTTAATTATTACCAAGATGACAAGGACGTTTGCCTTATAGTTAATTCATTCAGATACATGTGCACCTATTATTTGTTTAGACAGTATGAGTCCTGGTGTGGTGCTTTAGGATAAGCACTGGACTGCTAACCACAAGGTTGGCAGTTCAGATCCACCAGCTACTCCTCAAAAACCCTACATAGGGTCACTATGAGTTGGAACCAACTGGATGGCAGTTAACAACAGCAGGTATCACTAGGAATCCTGGCATGGCACTGTAGGATAAGCACTCGGCTGCTAACTGCAAAGTCGGCAGTTCAAAGCTACCATGTGCTCCTCGGCAACCCTATACAGGGTCTCTGAGTTGGAACTGACTCGATGCACTTAACATCAACTGGAGACACTATTAAGTCAGAATTGACACAACACCAGTGGTTTAGTTTGCGGGGGTTAAAATTCAAAGAAGAACAAGTCATAGCCTTTCCCCTAAAGAAACTGTCTTTCAAGGGAAACAGTCTTAAAGTAATGATAGTGTGATCGATTCCATGATTGAGCGAAGCACAGGATCTGATGGTAGCCCAAAGAAGAGACAGCTAGAGTGTTGGCGAGCCCTTTTTAGAGGGATGAGGACTGAACTTGGTCTTCCAAACAGAAGAGTGAACTGGCCACGAGAGTTGGGAGGAGAGCGCTTGAGCAGAGATTACAACAGAAGTTGAGACTTGAGAGAAGGTGACAGAAAGTGTGCAGTCCCTAGAATAGGAAGGGTAAGGCGCGGGGTGGTGGTGGTGGGGTAGGTAGCAGGAGAAAAGGGTAAGGAAAGGCAGGAGCTAGGCTAGCCTACCTCACCTAGGAGCTGCTTACTGATCCTCAAAGTAGCTGCAAATGAGGTCACCTGGGTGTATTTATAAAAACTCCACTTTCAGGGATTCTGAATTAATCATGCGAACTCTACCTCAGTCTTTAAAAAAAGCTCTCCCATGTGATTCTAATGGTCATCTAAGATTGAGAACTGCTGGGGAAGGTGGGGAGTCCTTCAAGGGCGGTAAGCAGAGGAGTGATCTGTCTAGGCGGTGATTTAAGATGAGTCATGTCTTCTGTTGAGGGCACACTGAAGGGAGAATGGTGCAGGCGGTTACCAGGTAAGGCATTTTTGAGTAAACCAGAGATGTAGAAGTTAGAGATACGAATGAATCTAAGAAATAGTTAATAACGTCAATAGGGAAAGACAAGAATCAAGGACAGAAACCTGGAGAAGACCAACATTTAAGGGTGAGCACAGGATTCCTGGTGTGGCGTTGCGGGTTAATGCGCTGGACTACAAAGTCAGTTTGAAACTCAGGGTTGGCAGTTCAGGCTCAGCAGCTGCTCCTTGGAAACCCTATACAAGGTCACTATGAGTCGGAACCGACTCAGCAGCACTTAACAACAACAACAACAGAAGAAGAGCATACAGAAGCAACAGAGAAGGAAATGGGTGTAAAGAGGACCAGGAGAAACATAGACTAATGTGTTGTGCCACCTCATGGTCCTTGATACCATTCGCCACTCCTCACCTCTCAAGTTCCAGAGTTCTGTGACACACTGTAATGTTTCACAAAACTCACAACTGTCAAAGGAAATGGTTCACGTAATTGTGGAGGCTGGCAATCCTAAATCCCTAGTTCAGAGATCAGTCTGGAGGAATCTTCTCACCCAGGAGTCTCAGGAGCTGAGGTACCCAGATAAGCAGATGAGACAGCAAGGTATGAATACATGAGGCTGTGGGAGCTGGTGGGTCAGGTCAGGCTGAAGAACAGACGTCCTGAGTCAGAGGCAAGCTCCAGGGCAACAGCGATTTTCCACAGCAGTCCTATGGGTCTGGGTCAGACCATGCCCCCAAGGGAAAGCTCGAATAAGGTGGGGCATCTCTAGTTCCATGCCATCCTTCCTCCTTGGTGGTTATGTGCCGTGGAGTAGATTCCAACTCATAGCGACTCTGCACAGGGTTTCCAAGGCTGTAAATCCTTACAGGAGCAGAAAGCCTCATCTTTCTCCCACGGAACGGCTGGTAGTTTCAAATCCTGAGGTCAGCAGCTCAACTTGTAACCACTACGCTACCAGAGCTCCTTATCCTTACTCGTTGTTGTTAAGTACCGTCAAGTCGGGTCCAACCTATAGTGACCCTGTATAGAATCTCCGAGGGGCAACTGGTGAGCTTGAACCGCCGACCTTGTGGATCAAATAATTTACAGTCCAGCGCATTAACCTACAGCACCACACCAGGACCACAGGAAGGGTTGTTGTTGTTAAGTGCCATCGAGGCGTTCTGACCCATAGCAACCCTGT
Organism: Chrysochloris asiatica; assembly: GCF_000296735.1. NCBI lineage: Eukaryota > Metazoa > Chordata > Mammalia > Afrosoricida > Chrysochloridae > Chrysochloris > Chrysochloris asiatica. The sequence continues at coordinate 8,114,254 of NW_006408662.1, forward strand.
ATAGGGTGTCTGACAAGCAGCTGGTGAGCTTCAACCATTAACCTTGCAGTTCAAATGACTTTACAGTCCAGCGCATTAACTCAGCACCACACCAGGACTCCGGGTTAGATAGATGAAAATACCTCCTTCAGAAGTTGTATAGATCTAGATGAGAAGATACGTTGAGAAACAGCAGCTTCACATTTTTATATTTTTATTTAATAAATGTTTCTATGATTTTGTAGCTTACCTTCGTATTTTGGTGATCACAGAAACATACTTTTTTTTTTTTTTTTAATGAATGTTTCATTGGTCCTCAGGTGAACTGGATCCGGAAAGAATGGGCTCAGGTATCCAGTATGGAGACGCTGCCCTGAGACAGTTCAGGTCTCCACGGCAAGCACAGGCCCAGAGTGTTCAAGAATGCGGTTGTTAAAACTGCCCTCGGCCGGGCGGGCCAACACGGTGGGTGCTGGCAGTTTGAAGTCTATTTGTCCTGCTGGCGCTGTACTCCTCTTGCTTTTTATTTTAAATGCACTCATGATAATTGCCCGCCTGGATAACTGTTGAAGCTATCGTATTGATTTTTACAAGTACATTATGAAAAATAGATGAATGTTCTGATTGCAAGTATGTACACAGGGAATTGTCTATAGTTTTGTTTCAAAAAGAAAGGAAGGGCAGTTGCTGATGGGATTGGTTGAGACCAAGATGAATTAGCTATTGTGACAATGAGAAGACTTCATGGGGTATTGGAAGTTTTAATGACTGTGTCTTTTCTATAGTTGTTGTTGTAGTTATGTGCCATTGAGTTGGTTCCAACCCATAGCGACCCTGAACAGGGTTTCCGAGGCTGTAAATCTTTACGGGAGCAGAAAGCCTCATCTTTTCTATAGTAGAAGGGTCATTTATAACATTTCTAAAGGGAGATTTGAACTTCCTTAAGCTCCCTTTTTCCCATTTACCACAGTGGACTTGAATATATAGTCAGTATTTTGTAATAGAGGAGCTTTGGTAGTGTAGTGGTTACGAATTGGGTTGCTAACCTAAAGGTCGGCAGTTCAAAACCACCAGCTATTGCACGGGAGAAAGATGAAGTTTTCTGCTTCTGTAAAGATTCGCAGCCTTGGAAACCCTGTGCAGGGTTGCTATGGGTCGGAACTGACTCCACGGTACTTAACAACAACAATTATGTCATAGACATAGGCGGAAGTACTAACTTGGCTTTGCGACTATAAACTATTCTTAATTTTGTGTTTGTAATTGTGCATATTTCTAAATTGCTCTTAATATTTTTTAGGTGTACATACAATGGCATTTGGGACACAATTGTTGGAGCTTGAAGAATCTGAAGTTTTTTTGATTTTTTTTTTTTTTTCTACCACCATCTTTTTCTACTCTATACAGAAGTAGATCTTTGGGGGGGGGGGGTGGAGAATAAATTTGGGGTGTTAATGGACACTATTAAACATGGCACAGCAAACTCTATAATCTTCTCATGGACAATACCATAAAATGTATACATGTATGTAAAAATTATCTGTCTGCATTTTCCCCTTGACCTTTAGTTTGAAAACTGGCTCTGTACTGTATATATTCTAGGCCAGTAGGACTCCACAGCATGGCACACGATGGATGACATGTAGAATGTTGTACTAAATGCAGTGTACTATTTTTTTAAATCATATGAGCTAACAGTCTTCAATTGTGAGTTGCGCTTTTATCTTTGTGTCAGTCGGTTATACTTATGACCCAGGTATCCAGAAATTCTGACATTCATGGCCATTCATTGCTTAGTTCATTCTACATGGTGTTTACGTGACCCACACTTGAATTACTCAGTCAGTAGTTATTAACGTATTGAAATAAAATGAAAAACGGGAGTGTTTTTTCAATTAACTTTGCATTGTCCAGCTCTCTTGCTTCAGAGTATCTTCATCTCAGTCAATTCAGGAAATATATATATATATATTGAGTACCAAGTACCTGCCCTGGCCTAGGCCTGGTTCAGAGTACTAAGAACTCTAATACATACCTCGACCTAAACATAGTAGGCAACCTCAGCTATTGACAAAAATGTCATAGACCATAGAACTTGAGGCTACTAACCTGTTTCCAATATGCTGATCTGTCTGGCTCCCTGCGAGAAAACATCTTGTTTGCTGTTAATGTTTTTTGCTGGTTTCATAGCGTCGCACCCTCTTTTATTAATCCTCTCTTGTTTTATGTTCATTTTAAAGAAAGCCACTAAATCTAGTTCAAATTCTGAGATACCAATTATTAAGCAGTTTTTTTTCTACATTTTGCTGGATCCTTAAATGTCTTTTCTTACATTTACCAAGTTGATGTGTTTTTAATTCACATAGGCTGTATTGAAATATAATATATATGATATTGCAGAGACTTGTTCTGATATTTTTAAATGCCAATGCAAAAATCATGTAATGGAACTTTTCTTAAAAATCAAATGCAGTATTATGTAAGTCCGAAAGGTTAAACAGTTTTTCTCTTAATGTTACGTTTTTCCACTGTGATTTTTTCTTAAATGGCAGCTGCAGACTGGTTGGTGTGTTTACTTTTAGTTAGACGCTTCCTGTTATTTTTGTGGGGTCTGATGTGGCGCTATAGGATAAGCAGCGGACAGCTAATCACAAGGTTGGTGGTTCAAACCCACTAGCTGCTGCTTGGAAATCCTATGCAGGGTTGCTATGAGTCAGAACTGACTGGACAGCACTTAACAACATTGTTTTTGTGTTTTAATCAACAGACAGCACAGAGGCACATTTAAACTCTTCAATCTGACTTTGATAAAAATATAAGTAGTTCAAATCTACCAGCTGTTTGATGGGAGAAGGATGAGACTTTCTGCTCTGGTAAAGATTTACAGCTTCTGAAGCCCCATACAGGGTCGCTCTGAGTCGGAACCAACTTGATGGCATGCAGCCACCATCTATTCATTTTTAAGTTGTGGCTTTTTTTATGCCCTAAATGTTTTATTTTGAAAAGTCAGAATCCAAATTCTCAGACTGAACTATGTCTTGGACCTCACTGGAAGAATTTTTCATATAATGTCTCATTTATGGTAGTTTTGCCAGTGGCTCATTTCTAAACAGGTTTTTTTGTTTTGTTTTGTTTTTGTTTTTTGCATGAGATAGGAGCATGTCCATTCTAACAAAAGTGAGTTTAAAAAATATAATTCAATTCTGGTTTTTAAATGAGTCTGTTAGTTAAACCACAGGTGCCCACACTTTACTCTGTAGTCTTTGACCAGTGAAAGTTCCTGAAGAAACAAATCAGGATGGGGAATTGTGTTAAGAAGGGTTGTAGTCTAGGAACAGTGAAGAGCTGAGGTACTTCCTGCTGGTCAGTCTAGTAAAAAATGGTATGTACGCATTCCCGTTTACTTACTCAGTTTTCAGGACGCTCTGACTTTCTATTTCTAGAAAAGTAATGTTTCAGCCTTCCCAGGAAAAGATTATAACGTCCATTTACACTTGAAATTGTAATTTTTTTTTTTCTTTTTACAAAGCAGCGTTTAAGTGAAAGTGAGAACACCACAATTTGAGCATCTAATGGTTTTCTCAGGAGTCCTATTGGCTCCATGGCTAAATGCTTAGTTGTAGCCAGAAGACCAGCCATTCGACCTCCCAGCTGTTTCCGAGGAGAAAGATGTAGCAGTCTGCCTCTGTAAAGGTTACAGCCTCGGAAACGCGGGGAGTCCACTCTCCTCTGTTCTCCCCACTCAGTCAACTCGCTGGCCATCGTTGTTGTTTGTAATGGTCTTACTGGTTACCACGCCTGGTGGAAATGTCCTTTTTACTTGTTGTTTCCCAGTTGTAAGTTAGTGATTCCTACTTGATGAGTGCTGTTCTTCAGAGTAAAGAACCTGATGCTAAAATGAGAAACCTGGATGCTGTGTAATCCATATGGTGACATCATAAATGGGTCTTCATTTTCTGCCATGCTTGCCCTCTGTTTGGAGGGTATTAAACACCTGTGAATTCCTAATCGTTTTGTGCCAGCTGATGATCCATGTGCATGGACCCTTCCTTCAACAGCACAAGTTTAAACAGGCCCACTTCTGCTTTGAAAAGACACTGTTTGACACTAATCATCTTTTTTTTTTACGTTTTTACTGTGAACTGAACGATAAGTTTCTATGGGAGAACATCTGCTTTACACAATCATTTCATTGCAGTGATCACAATCTGCTCTGTGCAACATCATTCCAACAGTATTTGCGTCTATTCCTTGTGTTTTTTTTTGTTTTGTTGTGTTTTGTTTGGAGGCAGGAGGCAATGTACACAAAAATACTCAGGAATATGTAATCATTTAAACAACCAAAGGGCACATTCTGCAAGCCTGCCTCCTGGCCGCCAGCACACAGCCTTTCTCTTTCCAGATACTAATCATCTCTTTGTGAGCATTTCGTCCCTCCAGTAAATTCTGCATCTCAGTAAAAAGTCATCTCTCCAGGTTCTCACACTTTTCATCATGTTTAGTGGTATTTTGTAAGCCTGAGTAACAGTATGTGACCCTAAGAAATACCACTAAAGTCCTGGGGTGGCGCTGCGGGGACAATACGCTGAACTGTAAGGTAGTTTGAACCTCAAGGTCTGTGGTTCAAGCTCACCAGCCACTCCTCGGAAACCCTGTACGGGGTCGCTAGGAGTCAGAACCGACTCGATGGCACTTAACCACAATAGCAACAACAAATACCACTAATGATGCTAGAATTGCTCCTAAGAAGCAGAGAAAAAGGACATTTCCAGAAAAAAAATGGAATTGCTTGATTTGTACTGTACAGTGAGCCGCACAGCTGCTGTTGCCTGTCTTTTCCAAAATAAATGGATCCAGTGAAAGGACCGTTATAAAAAAAGAAAAGAGACGTCACAGTGCCGCTGCTGTAGCTATGCCAGAAGGTATGAAAACCATGCCTTTTCTGTGCCAAGCCTTTTCCGCTCATATTTAAATACAGCTGTTAATTGGGCACAATATAGAATGCATGTAACATACAAAACGTGGTCATCAGGCTATCAGTAATGTTTTTGGGGAGTCAGAAGTTATATGCAGATTTTCTACTGTGCCAAGGAGGGGGTCAGTGTCCGTCACCCCTGCGTTGGTCAAGGGTCAACTGTACATATGTTGGTTAGTCAAAAGTATTTGCTATAAAATCAGCAAACTATTACACAAAAATATCAAAACATGAGGCTCTTGTTTCTCAACTTATCTTTCATCTAGGTTGTGTACACTTCAGAGGGCACTGTTTCCATCTCTAACCCTCGAGTTGGAGTCCTGGTGTGGTGCAGTAGGTTAATGGGCCAGACTGCGAAGTCATTTGAACCTCAGGGTTGGCAGTTCAAGCTCACCAGCTGCTCCTTGGAGACCCTGCACAGGGCTGCTCTGGGTCAGAACTGACTTGACGGCACACGGCACTTAGCAACAACAACCCTCGGATTACAAGCGAGGCTGCTAACCGCAAGATCAGTAGTTCGAATCTACCAGTTGCACCACAGGAGAAAGATGAAGCTTTCTGCTCCTTTAAAGACTGCCAGAGCCGCTGTGAGTCGGGACAGACATGGTGGCACACAACCACCGCCAGCACTTCCCCTGAGGAATTCTGCCCTCCTTACTTTACGTCACGTCAAAACAGTTTTGGCATCCTCAAGGTATTGAAATGCTGTCCCTTTAAAATGTACATTGAGGTTTGGAAACAGGAGGTCTTGACGGGACAAGATCACAGATGTAGGTTCGTGGGGTAAACTTTACCAGTGCAGTTCTCTTGAGACACCCTTTCTATGCTTGTACAACGAGCAAATGCATTGTCAGGATGGAAAAAATTCCTTGGTGCAACTTTCCTAGCCTTTATCTCATCAGTGCAGTTTTCCATTTTCTTAAGACTTCTTCCTAATTAAGCCCCCCATGACCATCCTGTGTTCTTCAGGAATAGCAAGATTACCACTTTGGAACCCCAAAAGCTAGTCGCTGTAACCTGAGCTGACCTTTGTCTTGATTTCAAGCAGTCCAGTAACTGCCCCTCAGAAACCATTGTTTTGATTGGGCCGTACTCTCTGGGTTATATGGCTGAATCCAAGACATGTCCCTGCTTGTGATTCCTTCCATAAAATTGCCTTCATAAACTTCCATCTTGCTAAAGAAAGTGATGGTAAGATCATCTCTTTGAACTTGCTGGTTTTTGTGCAGCACTTTGACACCCATTGAGCCCAGACTTTCTGAAGCCATGATGTTAACAATTGAAACCCATCAACCAGTCTCTGGACTTCAACCTCAGTTTCTTCACTTGTCAAGAATAATGACCTTCCCTCTCTTGGCTCCTACTTGTGGTGTTTCTGACCTTCCTTAAAGCTCTTGATCCCTTTTTAAGTTGTTTTGTGTGGGGTAGCATTTTCATAAACATGTTGCAAAAGCTTCAATGATGAGGAAAGTTGTCCACTTGAATTATGTTTAAATTTTGAAATTAGCCCTGACATATCAAAATTGTTTTTTTCTTATGGCACAAAGAGGTTGTTTGTTTGTTTGTTTTTAAGGCAACGTAATAAGACTCAGACAAGTGTCTTACTGAGAAAACTTGTCTGCAGCCATCCATTGATCACAGGCATGTTGAAAAGTGTTTTGTTTGGAATAAATTGTGGATGTATGAACTAGAACCCCAGTTGCAGTACTTTTTTACTTACCTTTGTAAAATCGGAGCTTGTCCCAGTTGTTACTAATTGTAACAACTTTCTTAAAATTTATTTTAAAATTGTAGAGGAATTTGATCTCAGAACACTAGATGTTCCAGTTTCAGTAAGATGAAAGTAATGCTAGAGAATATGGCTTACAGGTAGGAAGTCATGTGATTAAGGAATCTTGTTTTTCCTTCTTTTAAAGTCATACTTATGCACTTTATATTTTCGAACTTTTCAAGCATACACAAACACAATAGTGGTATAATGAACCACTGTTAGCAGCCTCACTCATTAACCAATATCAGTACAGATCCGGTTCTGGCTTCCCTTCCCTTGGTGTATGCTACTGTCTTTCAAAGCATCGGAGACATCTGTCATTTCACCCAAAACCAATTCAGTGTTCATCTTTAATTGAAAAGATTAAAAAAAAAATTAAATGACCATACTAGTAGGATTTTATTTTCAAGACATTCAAGACAAAGCCAAGAATGGTTGAGTTTTATATTAACAATCATGAAAAGTTGGCTTTCTGGTTGTATTGAAAAAGCGGAGTGTTCTTTGGTGTGGCACAGAAGGAACTGGTGTCTCCGCATGTGATGATTGCCTGCCCAGAGTGACCTTCAGCCGAACTTCAGGCAGCCGGCCTGCCAGCCACAGCCACACAATTTTGGATGGTCGGTGACCATCTAGGTGTGGTTAAATGTTGTGAATATCATCCAGGCCAGTGTAGGAACACAAGGTCTACTTCATCTAAATCAGCTCACCATGTCTATATTCTGTTACGAAGAATCTGTGTTACTATAAAGGACACATTTCACCCCCCTGTAAAGATTGTGGTTAAGTGCCATCTGACTCATAGTGAGCCTGTACAGGGTTGCCAAGGAGCAGCTGGTAGGTTTGAACAATCAACTGTGTGGTTCTCAGTCCAGTACTTATCCTGAGCACCACACCAGAATTCCAAAACGGCCCTGGAATCATGGGGCATTTCTGAGGCATGCACTTCTGGGCCCTGCTGCCAGCCTGGTGTGAGACTGGGATTGAACCAAATCACCCACTTTGCAGAGACCAGAAGGTCATCGTGTTGGAGGGCCTTGCCACCAGGCTCATGTAGGAAGCAGAATGAAAAACAATATAAACCTGAGCTCTAGAAACTGTTCTCCAACGTCTGCTCCTAAAACAAAGTAAATTTCTAACAAGGTTACAATCCAAATGATCATTGGAAATAAATTATGAGGGTAGGATGATAAGTTCTCTGTGTCTGGTGGAATGTCCTCAGATATCTTTATATTGAATGGGAAATTTCATTGTATGACTAATTCGGGGTAAATGGCCACATTCCCTTTTCTGGAAAGATCATTTTATCGGTTTGTATAGCCAACCTCTGGCACTATCCCATGCCTTGTGGGAAGCGTTGCTCTGAATGCTTCCTGGCTTGCTCCTTGCCTCGGTGTCTTCGTGTGGCTGCTGGTACTTCCTTCCCCTGCAGTGCACCCAGCCTGCTGTCCAGTTGTGGCTAAAGTCCTGGTGTCCAGCAGGCACACACAAAGCTGCTCTACTCAGAAGCCTTCTATAACCGCCCTCACCCCCCAGCACACATATAGAAGCACACTGCGCCTCAGTTCACGCTACTAACTGGTCTTTAGATATCGATCACACTGATCTGTATTTTGTCCTGATTTGACTTCTTTACTAAGACCCACACTGTGCTCAGTACCTGGCACATAGGAGGCCACTGTGGAGAGAGTGTCTAGCTGAGTGAGATTGCAGTGTCTTTGCCCTGGGAGGATATGGTCACTCCTAAGGGACCCCAGTCCTGGTGTGGCACTGGAGGACAATCACTGGACTGTTAGCTGCAACTAACCGCAAGGTTGGCACTTAAAACCCACCAGCTGCTCCTCGGAAGCCCCTATACAGGTTCACAATGAGTCAGAACTGACTTGGTGGCACCACCATCATTGGCAAAGTAAATGCTTGGTTTGCACTTCCCAATGTTCCTCTCATAGATCAGAAAAGTCCAAGGACGATGGAGAGGCTCCCTAATGCATCTCGTCCTGAAGCTCTATATATGGAAACAGACTGATGTAATAATTGTCCTAGAAGCTTGACAACACTTACGTCATTGGTTGTTATCTTTGTTATGCGCCTTCGAGTTGCTTCCAACTACAGACACCCTGTGTAGGGTTTCTGAGGCTTGCAAAATTTTCGTGGGAGCATAAAGCTTCATCTTTCTCCCAAAGAGTGATGTGGGCGGGCTTGAACCACGGAGTTTAGGGTTTGCAGTCCAGTGCTTGTCCTATGGAGCAACAATAAAACATGAATGTTAACCTTTACAAGTTACTGTCATCTCCTAAGTCCACTTTTCATAGTAAGCAAAGCTAGGTTTTCAGTTTTGTTTTTTTTAATGGAGACATGCACTTAAAACATTTTTTCAGCAATGTGTAAACAAATGTGTCTCATTCTAAATCCCCCTTCCCACAAGAAGCTTCCCACATTCTGTTCCCATTGCCAGCGAGTCAATTTCAACTCATAGTGACCCTATATTGATTGGGTTTTGGAGACTGCAAATTTTTGTGGAGACAGCTTCATCTTTCTCCTATGGATTGGCTGGTGGATTTGAACCACCAACATTGCAGTTAGCAGTTTAGTGCTTAATCCTCAGCACCACCAGGACTCCTCCTGTACATCTATTTTGTTGTTACGTACCATGGAGTCAGTTACAACTCATAGTGACCCTGCACAGGGTTTCCGAGGCTGTAAATCTTCATGGGAGCAGAACGCCTCATCTTTCTCCCGCAGAGCAGCTGGTAGTCTCACACTGGCGACCTTGACATTAGCAGCCCGATTCATAACTACTATGCTCCTTTTATAAGTACATTTAAAACAATGGAATCATTTTGTTGCAAATATGATTTCTTCAGATAGATGTACATTTCCATTGTCTGTTGTTTGCTGTAGGTCTAGCTCATCAGAGGTGGAATGAAGAGGAATGACCACAATTCACACATTACCCTATGCTGCTGTGGACGCTCCTGTTAGTGCTCCGGCAGATGGGAATATATCAAGAGTTTGGAAGCAGAATTGCTAAACCTAATAAATACTGTCAAGTGTCGGAGGTGCTTACAACTCCTAGCGAATCTGTATAGGATTCCCAGGCTTTGCAGAAGCAGAAAACCTCATCTCTCTCCCACAAATCAAAGAGAGACGCCTTTTCATTTTGACAACACCAAATTGTCCTCTAAAGCATTTGTACCAATGTATACTCTCACTGCAAAGTCATTTGAACTGGAAAATCAGTGGTTCAAGCTCACCAGCTGCTCCTTGGAAACCCTATACAGGGTCGCTATGGGTCAGAATTGACTCGATGGCACTTAACAACAGCAACAAATACTCTCACTAGGAGTCCTGGTGTGGCACTGTGGGTTAATGCACTAGACTGCAAGGTCAGTGGTTCAAGCTTAGCTGCTCCTTGGAAACCCTATATGCTATGAGTGGGAACTGACAGCACTCAATAACATACTCTCACAGAATAGGGGGGAGTCTTGGTGGCACAAAGGTTAAGTGCTCAATTATGAACTGAAATTTTTGCAATTCAGACTCACCAGTGAATCCATAGGACAGATCCCACAATGTGCTTCCATAAAGATTACAACCAACACAAGCCTATAGGGCAGTTCTACTCCATCACATGGGTTGCTAAGAGAATTGAATCAACAATAATAGGCCCAACTCTTTAAATCCACAACATTATTTGTTTTAAATTATTTAAGATCCTAGTTGCCTTTGTTAAAATTTAAATTGGGTCATCAAAGTTATAATAGTCATAAAAAGGTATTTGATTGTGTTAAGTATTGCTCACCCACTGGCTAGTGCAGCATTTCATACCGGAGTACCAAGATCAGTCCCTGTATGGAAGAAAACAGCCAAACATCAATGTCCACAGTGGAACAAGTTAAAAAAGCCAGAGCTCTAACATACTTTAAAAAGCTTGGTCTTTTTAGAAAACCTTGAAGTTCAGCCGTTTTCTAAAGCTGGTATACTGTGTATTGTTAGTCTAACAGAACTATGCTAAAATTAGTTTTATTCCTTGAAAATGTTCATCTGTTAACTTCATCCTACATGAAATGACCATCAAAGGTTAGGCTTTTTAAGAATCTTCTTTTTAGGATTCAGGATTTATACCTTATTCTTTGGGAGTCCTAGTGTGGCTCTGTGGGTTAATGTGCTGGACTGCAAAGTTGGTTTGAACCACAAGGTCAGTGGTTCCAGCTCACCAGACACTCGCTGGAAACCCTATTCCAGGTCAGTATGAGTCAGAACAGGCTCAACAGCACTTAACAACAGTAACAGTGTTCAATTGTATGCACATGCTATGGTCTGTTTAACCAATTTCTTATTGATGAACACTTGGGCTATTACCAAGTCTCTGGATTCTTTGAGTTAATTCCAAGATGATTTGATAAATAATAGCATTTTCTTCCCCTCGTCAAAAAACAATTTAACTCCATTTGAACACACAGACAGGAACCATTTGGAGAATTTGATGGAGGTCGTGTGGAGGGGACCCAATCACATAAACGTGCAAGATCTTTTATTTATTTAAAAATGTAACTGAAATAAATCGAAGACCAACCACAATAGAAGCATACTATGTTTCAGCATGCAAAGGTTCAATATTAAAAAGATGTCATTCTCCAGAAATTCATAACTTCAATGTAGTTAAATAAAAGTTAGAAAAAGAATTTTTGAACAGACAACTCATTCTAACGCTCATACAAATAGCCAAGAAAAAAAATCAAGTAGGGAAGACTTGCCCTACTAGATACTGAAATACAAAATTTTAATCAGCTAAAAGTATGTTAAAAGTTGAGGTGTAACACCTAGAAGCCTTCCCATGGACCAGTGACATTTATGAGGGGGAAAAAAAAAAATCAAGATTTTATCTCATTAAGGAGTCTTTGATAAATGACATGTCTGTTTGCTTCCCATTAATTTTTTATAGAGACTGGCTTTAAATTTTTAAAAAACCAAGCACTCGCTATGAGCTGAGTTTGCCTCCTAGCTAGTCAAGAGGACAGGGTAGAACACGCTAAGGTTTCCAGGTTGTGAATCTTTATGGGAGCTCACTGCCATTTCTTTCTCCCATGGGGCAGCGTGTGGGTTTGAACTGAAGACCTTTTATTGAGCAGCCTGATGCCTTAACCACTGTGCCACCAGGACTCCCGTGAAAAGAGACTAGATGCCTACATCATATTCTCAAATGTCAATCCCAATTTAGTTAAAATACTAAAAACAAAAGGCAAGGCTCATAAAAAGCATTGAAAGAAGATTCAGTTATCAGCCCAATGCTTTTTAACACTTAACCACAAGTGAATGTTGTTGTTGCTGTTAAGTTAATTCTGACCCATAACGACCCTGAACAGGATTTCTGAGGCTGTAAATCTTTATGGGAGCAGAAAGCCTCATCTTGCTCCCGTGGAACAGCTGGTAGTTTCGAACTGCTGACCTTAAGGTTCGCAGCCCGATTTCATAACCACTATGCTACCAGAGCTCCTACAAGTGAATAAGTATGAGAAATGAATACACCCCTGACACACACCTTTTCAGATTTTAAACCAGGCAGTATTTCCTTGGATTTTCTTGGTCTATGTACAGGTCTATGTACACAATTAAGTGTTCTGGAATTCCCACTCATCAAAATGTTATCCACAGTCATTTATGGTCCTCTGTAGTGCCCTTGTTGAAAACATAGGTGAATATCTTTTTGGTATTGTGTGCTTTCAGCCAGGATCTGTCAGATGTCAGAAATGATAGTCTGCATTCTACATTTTCTTCTGAATCGGACTTGAATTGCTACAACCATTTGTGAATTGTCTTCAACAAAACTTTGCTTGCATAAGATATACTGTTTGACAATTTCTGCATTGATTTAAAGCAGTTTAATTGATGGTGTTCAGTTCTAATTTCCTTGCTGATTTTCTGATTGCTAGTTCTACTGTTGGTGTGGCGCTGTGAACCACAAGCTTGGCAGTTAAAACCCACCAGCTGCTCATTGGAAACGCTACACAGGGTCACTATGAGTCGAACTGACTCAGTGACACTTAACAACTACAACAACAACAGTTTTACTCATGTAGTCCTGGTAATAAAGCACTGTGGGATAAAGCGGTGGACAACAAGGACAGCGTGAACCACAAGATCAGCAGTTCAAGCTCACCAGCTGCTCCTTGGAAATGTAATACAGAGTGTCCATGAGTCGGAAACTACTCTAGGGCACTTAACAACTACAACTAACGTTTTGTTGTTAAGTGCCATCGGGTTGGTTCCAACTCATAGCAACCCTTTTTCCGAGGAGCCGCTGGTGGAATTGAACCACCCAGACTATTCCACTACGGATCAAAGTGTTGAAATATCCAGTGACAACTGTAAATTTGTTTATTTCTCTTCTCACATTTATCAGATTTTGTTTTGCATATCTGGAAGCTCTGTTGCTAGATGCATATGCCTTTGAATATATGTTTCTTGGTGAATTGAAATTTTGATCCATAATAAAAGTAAATACAAACAAACCTGGTGTCCTTGAGTCTATTTGAACTCATGATGACCCGTGTTGCAGAACAGAACACAGAAACACTTGGCCCAGCCTTGCCTTTGCTATACTGCTGGGTGCGTCCAAGCTTAGGAGTCAAGTGCTAACCATTTTTTGCCACCTGGTAGTGGTGGTGGTTATTTGCCATGGACCACAAAGTCAGTTTGAACTGCAAGGTCAGCGGTTCAAACTCACCAGCCTTTTCTCGGAAACTATATATATATACACAGGTGGTTATGAGTTGGAACCAACTCGATGGCACTTAACAACAAGAACAATAACCGTGTACCATTTTAATTGACTGAGATTTTAACTATATCTTTGTGTATAATTGAGGAATTACAACGTACTTACAGTGTAGTCTATTAAGAATCATTCTTTTTATCATTTTAATTGGAATGTTGAAACCTTCCATTTTATAGATCCCTGTTACATAAAGCTTCCTCCTTTATGCTATCCTCTTTTATAACATATATATAATACACTGGATGAAGTCCTGGGGTGGGGCTGTGCGATATAGACCACAAGACCAGTTTGAACAGCAAGGTCAGTGATTCAACCTTACAAGCCGCTCCTAGGAAACTCTATACAGAGTCGCTATGAGTCAGAACCAACTCAAAGGCACTTAATAACAACAATACATTCAAAATCCCATCAAACAATATATTTTTTGCTTTCAATCAACAAACATGTTTTAAAGAACAATTCTTTTACCTAAATATTTAACATTTCGTTGTTCATTCTTCATTCTTAATGTTTCAAACTTCCTTCTAATATTCTTTTGTCTAACGAATTTCCTTTAGTAAGTCCTTTAGATTCAGTATGCTTGCTATAGATTTGTAAATTTTCCTTAATCTGAGACTTGTCTTTATTTCCCCTTTATTTGCCATCAAGTCGGTTCTGACTCATAGCGATCCTGTATAGGGTTTCTGAGGAGCAGCTGGTAAGCTTGAGCCGCTGACCTTGCAGTTCAAACCGACTTTTCAGACCAGCGCATTAACCACAGCACCACACCAGGACTCGAGGGATATTAAACTGAATATAGAATTCTGAGTTGACCGTTACTTTCTTGCAGCACTTCAGGAAAGTTTGTGCCACTTTCTGCTTGCTTCCATGGTTTTTATGAGAAATTTACTGCCATCCGAATTGTTTATTTTGAGTAATAATAACAACTTTCAAGATACCTTTGTTTTTTGTTTATAGCAGTTTATGATGTGTCTGGGCATGAATTTCTATCCTGTTTGGGATTCACACTTCTTGAATTTGCAAGATTTGTTTTTTTCTCAAACTTGGTAAGTTTTAAGCTATTTCTACAACTATTTTTAAGGTTGCATTTTCCCTAAATTGTCCATATGACTTCTATGATAGGACAGGTAGATCTTTCGTTACTGCTCAACACATCCATGAGACTTGTTTTTTGTTTTTGTTTTAAGTTTTTATTGGGAATTGAGTGAAAGTTTACAGGGCAGATCATCAGTTTCACATTCAATAAATTGTATACTTTGTTTCATTACAATGATTATAATTCCTCCATGTACCATCAGTTAACAGTATTCTTCTCTGTTCACTTTAGCTCTTTTTTTTTTTAAACACTCAGACAGGTATAATAATTTACACCACAAAAGAGCATATTCTGTAAGCCTGCCTCCTAGCTGCCAGCACACAACCTTTCTCTTTGCATGAGTCCAGAGTTCATAGCTGCTCCCTCCATGTCCTCATCTCTGCCTCCATCTCTGGTATTGCTGCTTCTCTGGGTAAGGTCTCGCATTCTGCCTGTGCTTTCCTCCCTTGATAGTCCCAGGGTCTTCTGTTTCTGGACTGTAAGATTAACTATTCCTCCATTTTTGTAACAAAACTACCTTTACAATTGTGACAGTCACAATTAGCCATGACAACAATTACTCACAATTAAATCATAAGACTCTTATCCCCATCTCTTTTGACCAGGCCCATCTAGACAAGATGAAAACTATTTGGTGGGGACTCTTATCTTCCCCAGCACACATTTTTTTTTTAAATGTTTTATAGTGAATTATATGATAGTTTACATGGGAGAACATTAGCTTTACATTTCATCCTATCATATATCGTTACATTGCCATAGTTACAATCCCCTCCATGCATCATCAACCAACCAAAGGGTACACGCCGCAAGCCTGCCGCATGGTCGTCAGCACACAGCCCCTCCCCACCTCTGGGTCTAGAGTCCCCAGCTACTCCATCTCTCCACATCATTGTCTCTGCCTCCATCGAGACTGTTTTGATTTTTAAAAAACCGTTTTTTTCTGTTGTTTGATGATTTCCAGTGAGCTTTTTTAAAATCTCTATTTCACTTTTGAATCCATCTAGTAATTTATTTTTCGATTCTAAAATTTTCTTCTTGATATTATTTCCATTGTTCTTAATATGTTGAGTAATTTGAATTTGTATCTTATACATCTTTAGTACTATGAGACCCAGGCTATTCATCAGATCGTAGGGGAGATGTTAATATTTTTGTTGCAGTAGATAATTGATCTGACGAGGTAAGGGCTTCAAGTTCCAGTCTACCTTCTATGAGTGTGGGTTTCAATGTGAGTTCAGTTTTCAACCATTTGCAGTGCTATTTGGATCCGTGGAGTCCTGGTGTGGCGCTGTGCGTTAATGCACCAGACTGCAAACCTGTTTGAACTGCAAGGTCGGTGCTCACCAGCTGCTCGTTCGAAACCCTTTACATGGGTCAGAACCGACGCCACAGCACTTAACAAACAACAACATGCGTACACCACCTAGTGGTCAGTCTAGGAACTGAGCAAGGGCAGTTAGCTCAGTTCTCAAAGTAAGGTATGGGGTTAGGTTCAGGGATAGGGCTAGAGTTACATACAGTTAGGGCTGGGGATAAGGCTAGGGCTAGAGTTAATGGTAGGGTTAGGTTTAGGGTTAAGGATAAGGGTTGAGATTGGACTAGGGTTAGAGTTAGGGTTAATTTTTAAATGTCATTTACAATACTTTGTAATATTGGGAATTACTATTTTCCACAACACTTTGTATTATTTGGAAAGTTCCTCATACATTCTATGATTGAAACAAACAATCCACAGGTGCTTTCTCTCAAGAACATGGGCTCAGACTTAGATGGTTATGAAGAGTCTGGATGGTTAGAGGTGGAGATAGGGAAAAGAATAGGATCAGGGTCAGGGTTAGTTTTTAAATGATATCCACAATAGTGTAATATTGGGAATTAATATTACAAAGAAAACTTGGTAATACTGAAAAAGCTGCTCATACATTCTATGATTGAGAAAAACTATCTACTGGTGCTTTCAATCAAGTCCATACATTCGGTTTCAGCTGTCTAAGAAGAGTCTCGAGCTTTAGAGGTAGGGACAGGGATAAAGATACGGATAGGGAAAAGACTAGGGTAAGGAGCTCTGGTAGTGTAGTGGTTACGAATTGGGCTGCGAACTGCAAGCTCAGCACTTCGAAACTACCAACTGTTCTGTGGGAGAAAAATGAGGCTTTCGTGCTCCCGTAAAAGATCTACAGTCTCGGTAAACCCTGTACAGGGTCGCTATGAGACAGAACTGACTCCACGGCACACAACAAGGACTAAGTATAGGGTTCATGTTAGTTTTTAAATGTTGCCCCCAATACTTTGTAATATTGGGGATTAATATTATCCACACCATTTTATAGTACTTGTGAACTTTCTTATAGATTCTATGATTGAGAAAAAAATCCAAGTACATAAAGCCGGTTTCAGCTGTCTAAGGAGAGGATGGATACTTAGGGCTAGGGTTAGGATTAGGGCTAGAGTTGATTTTTTAAATGGTATCCATAATACTTTGTAATATTGGGAATGAATATTATCCACGACCCTTTGTAATACCGGGAAAGTGTCTCATAGATTCTATGATTGAGACAAACAATCCACAAGTACAAGAAATTGGGTTCAACTGTGTAAGGAGAGTGGCTTATTAGATAGAGGTAGGGACAGGGTCAGGGCTAGTTTTAAAATGTTAGCCACAACCTTTGTAATATTGGAAATTAATATTATGCGGAAAATTTTGTCATACTGGAAACGCTTCTCATAGATTCTATGATTGAGAGAAACTATCCAGAGGTGCTCACGTTCAAGTACATGAAATCAGTTTCAGCTGTGTAAAGAGAGTCTGGCACCATAGGGGTAGGGATAGAAATATGGTTATGGTAAAGGTTAGGCTTAGATTTAGGATTAGGGTGAGGGATAGGGATAGGGTTAGGGTTAGTCTTAATTTTTTTAAAAAAACTTTTTATTGTGAATTGATGAACAGTTGCAGACAGGATCATCAGCTCTACATTCAACATACCATACATCTGATTTCATCTCAGTTGATCACAATCCTTCCCTGCAGCAACATCTATCCCACTTCCTCCCTATGGCTCCCCATTTACATCTTATATTTCACAAATGAACAAGGCAAAACACAACCATGGAATTACACGTTCATTTAAATATCCAAAGGTCACATTCTGCCAGCCAGCCTCCTGCACCCAGGCACACAGCCTTTTTTAGTCCAGTAGCCTAGAGCCCGCAGCTGCTCTGTCTCTCCATGCCACCGCCTCTGCCGCCTTCTCTGCTGTCGCCACTTGTCTATGTAGGAATCTCACACTCCACTCATGCTTCCTTCTTAATGGTCCTGGGATCATTGTTTCCAAAATTAAAGATTAACTACTCCCTCCTTTTAGTTGCACATCTTCTACGATTACAATTGTGACCATCACAATTAATCCTGCTGACAATTATTCACAATTGTCATGAAATCCTATCACCATGGTCCCCCATCCCCTTTCGAAAACCAGATACATCTGTGAAAGAGTAAAACTTTTGAGTGGGGATTCTACCTTACACCTCTCAGTCTTCAACAAAATGCACTCATGAAAGCTTGTAAACCAGCCACTTCATGCCTTTGTAGCCCTCCACCCCCATTTTTTATTGCAAATGTCTACATTTCTCATGCCTATCAACCCAGTCCTTTCAGGAAACAAGGTTATCCCTTGATGTGAAGAATCTTTCTATTCCAGTTGGAATTTTGAGTCACTGCAATCATAGGCAAAAGACTAGTTTGTCAACCTGTAGCAGTTTGCACTTGTTCTCAGTATCAAACATCTTTATCTGCCTCAGTTTGAATTCTGGTTAACTAGCCATCCAAGCTATGTCAAATGGGTACTAGATACAAGTTTGGAAGTTCACGCACACCTCCCTGCACTTCAGACCAGCTGGCCACTTCATTCTCAGCTCTAGCTGCAGTTAAATGGTCAGTGAGTTCACACATCTTCCTAAACTTCAGGCCACCAAACCCTTCCTCTTCTCTCTGTCATCTCAAGGTCAATGGATGCCAACGGAACATTGCCAAACTCAGCCCAGGTCTTTCTTACTGCATTTTCCCTCTTCCATTCATAAGAAGGCCCAAGTGGTCACCATCGAGCATACTAGACTGCTCATGGGTTCCCTTTAAGTTTCAGTTTTAGAAGGGGTTTTTCCTGAAGAACTGACTTTTCTTTCCTTGGTGCCTCTAAAGCAAGTAGCTTGCTTGATATTCAAACAGCCAAACAGTCTGCTTTTTTCTGCAGGTCTTTCAGTAAGAATCTTCTGTTCTCCCAGCAATTCTGGGTTCGTTTGCATGTCTTTTCAAGTGGGAATGTCCCAACTCAGAAGGTTCTGAATGGAGCTCAGGATTCTACCTAAAGCCCCATACTCTACAAAGGCTTAACAAGAAGCCTATTTCCCTGGGCAAATTCTAATCCAATCAGTTATAGGCTGAAGGCAGGCTTACAAGCTTTCTGTCGTCATAATTCCCAATATGCATTTCTATCACAATTCAAAGTCTATTTTATAAAAGCAGGCAGGGGAAACCAATACCTGCAAAGCAGTTAAGCACATAAACCCTTTCCCCCCTCTTTTCCTCACTCAGCCTATGTCTCGATCCATGTATCTACTCAGAGAACACTGCTCTGTGTCTAAATCACTATTTACCTACATCACTATTTTACCTCTATCCCATTTAGCCCGTGCATACCTCCCTAAATCTTCCTCTAGCTTCATTGATCATCTGCCACCCTCCCTCTTCTTGTGCACTGCCCTCCCTTGTCTATCCTCTAGCTTACTAAATTATTCTCCAATCCCTTCCACCCCTGGTAACCATCAACGAATGTTACTTCTAGTATGGAAATCTTTCCATAAGCTTTTACAATGATAGTCGCATACAACATTTGGTGTGGTGCTGTGGCTTAATGCACTGAACTGCAAAGTCTGTTTGAACCACAAGGTCAATGGTTCAAGCTCACCAGTCGCTCCTCAGAAACCCTATACAGGGTCACTATGAGTTGGAACCTACTCAACA
>NW_006408662.1:8134374-8136631 GCF_000296735.1 Chrysochloris asiatica
CTTGGATGTCTTCCTTGGTGACATGTCTATTCATCTCTTGTTCCCATTTTTCAATTGGATTGTTGGTCTTTTTCTTGTGTAGTTACTGTTGTTTTATATACATTTTAGATATTAGTCCCTTGTCTGATTTGTCATTGCAAAAAAAAATTTGCCCATTCTGTGGGCTCCCTTTTTACTCTTTTTGAGAAATCTTTTGATGCACATAAGATTCTAATTTTTAGGGCATCCTAGTCATCTATTTTGTCTTCTACAGCTTCTGCATTTTTGGTAATGTTTGACAGTGTATGAATGCCATGTTTTAGAGCCCCTAAGTTTATCCCTAGGTTTTTGTTTGTTTATTTGTTTGACGACCTTTATAGTTCTAAGTTTTGCTCTTAGGTCTTTAATCCATGTTGAGTTTGATTTTGTATATGGTGTGGATCTTGTTTCATTCTTCTGCAAATGGATTTCCAGTTTTACCAGCACTAAACTGCAAAGTTGGTTTGAACCACAAGGTTAGTGGTTCAAGCTCACCAGTTGCTCCTCAGAAACCCTATGCAGGGTCACTATGATATGGACCTTGTTTCATTCTTCTGCAAATGCATTTCCAGATTTACCATTACTGTTTGTTGAAGAGGCTATGTCTTCCTGATTTAATGTGTTTTACCCTTTGTCAAAGATCAGTTGACTGTATACAGATGGATTTACCTCTGGGATTTCAATTCTGGTCCATTAATCTTTGTATTTTCTTTGTACTTGTACCAGGCTGTTTTGACCACTGTGGCTGTGTAGTAAATATTGAGATCAGGAAGTAAGAGGCCTCCAACTTTATTCTTTAGCTGTGCTTTGCTTATCTGAGGTCGCTTTCATCTCCATATAAAGTTCATTATAATTATGTCCACCTCTGTAAAGAACAGTCTGGATTGGGATTGCATTATATATGTATTTGGGTAGTATTGACATTTTCACAATGTTAAAGTCTTCCTATCCATGAGCATGGTATAGTTTTCCATTTTTTGTAAGTCTCTTTTAATAGGTTTCTTCTAATAGTGTTTTGTAGTTTTCTTTGTATAGGACTTTTGTTTCTTTAGTTAGATTTGTTCAAGCATTTCACCTTCTGGGTGGTTATTGTAAACAGTATTGTTTTCCCAATTTTCTTTTCTGGGCTGTCTTTATTAGTATATGGGAATCCAACTGATATTGGTATACTGATTTTAAACGCTGCCACTTTGCTGAATACTTCAATGAATTGCAATAATTTTCTCACTGAATTGTTGGAACTTTCTACATATAAAATCATATCATCTACAAATAGATGGAGTTTTACAATTTCTATGCTGATGTGGATGCCTTTGATTTTCCTATCTTGCTTTATACCTCTGGCTAAAACTTCTGGCACAATATTGAATAGGACTGGTAATAAAGGGCATCTTTGTCTAGTTCCTGTTCACAAAGGGAAGGCTTTCAGTGTCTCTCCACTGAGAGTGATTCTGGCTGTTGGATTTGTATATATGCTCTTACTTATATTGAGGGATTGCCCTTCATTTCTTACTTTATTGAGTGTTTTATCAAGAATGGATGTTGGGAAAAAAAAAAAAAAAAAAAAAGAATGGATGTTGGATAGTTCCAGATGCCTTTTTTGCATCAATAGATATAATCATGTGGTTCTTTTCCTTTTTTAAAATTTATTTATATGGTGGATTATGTTGCTTAGTTTTCTAAGATTGAACAATCCTTGCATACCTGGAATGAATTCCATTTGATCATGATGTATTATTTTTTAAATTTGTTGTTGAATTCTGTTGGCTAGAATTTTGTTGAGCATTTTTACATCTATGTCCATGAAGGATATTGGTCTATAATTTTATTTTTTAGTGATATCCTTGCCTGGTTTTGATATGAGGGTTATGCTCACTTCATAAAATGTGCTAGGAAGTGTTCCATTCTTTTCTATATTCTGGAGTAGTTTGAACAAGATTGGCGTCAGTTCTTCTCTGAATGTTTTGTAAAATTCACAAGTAAAGTCATCTGGGCCTGGACTTTTTTTGTTGTTGAGAGTGTTTTGTTTTGTTTTTCCAGAAAATTTTAACAGGTTTATTTATAATTGTTAAAAAGTTGAACTGCTAAAACTTGTTCACTGAAACATTTTGACTTGCATTAATGCTTTATGTACCTACATTTATATGAAAAATTCACACAAATGAAAATGAAAAAACTGCCAATACCTGATTTCTGTCCCCTATTTTTCCATTTGCAATCATATTCTTAGGTACCTTTT
>NW_006408662.1:8138084-8140079 GCF_000296735.1 Chrysochloris asiatica
AATATCCATAAATAGACCTTATAGCCAGTGCAGATTGGGCTTGGATTCCTAGGAAGTCATTCCAAGAGTGAATCAGTACTAATTATTGTAACCATGGGGGTTAATTAGGTGAAAATGTGGCTGATAGAAAGTTCATTGCTCACAGCCTGAGAAGCACCCCAGGTTGGTGAAAAGATAGGTAAAATGCAAAAGGCAGAAGTTATATGCATTGTTCCCCCTGCATTTCAGGTGCCAAATTCTGTGGATGGAAAACGTACCTTGATTTTATTTCATGGTGGTATTAAGGAAATCAGGAATATCCAACGTCACTTTTGTATCGAGATTTCTATAAAAGTCATTAACAGAAAACACTTTGTTAAACAGTGTCTTTCCATGGCATTTGTCTGTACCTCCAACAACACTGATGGATGGATACAAGCCCATTCCTCTGCAATAATGCTTTGGGTCATCTTTATTAACCTCTACTGAATTTGTTTCTACAGTTTGGTAATTTCTAGAAGGTAGGGGGCTAGGTTGTGTGTATGTATGGTGGGAGGGTGTGTGTGTTTCTCCCTTTCATAAAACTATTGATTGCTTCTGTAATTGTTGATTTAGGAGTCTTTCTGAGTTAACACTGAATTTTTCTATAGGAAAGACTAGACAGTGGTTTGGAAAGGGTTAAAATTCAAGGAATTTTACTTTGCTGACATTGAGAAGTGGGTATCAGAGGAAGAAAAACATGTGAGGTTTTAATGGTGTTGTTCATTAAGAACTGAATGAAATGTCCTAGCGTACCTTTCTGATCACATGGCATTAATCCACACAGATGGGAAGTTAGTTAACATTATACACGTTAATGTGTGTGTGTGTTAAGTGTATTCAGACGCCCATAACTCCATTCGACTCTGAAGAGCTGGTGGTTAACACAGATTTGGGATGAGGTGAACTTGGACCCAAAACACGCCCCTCTGCTTCATGTAATGTCGTTAAGGACACTCACGTACATTCTTCTGACTGTGTGCCAGGGTTAAGTGCCTCTGCAGCGGGCGCCTAGCTCTGCCTCTGCTCGCTCGCAGCACCTGCGTTTGGGAGGGGATTGGAGCAAAGTGAGCCGGGAGGCCATGAGCACCTGTCCCTTCCTGTCCTGCGCAGGGCCGCTCCTATTCGTCCCAGCTCCTGACTTCTGCCTTCCAGCTGCCTTTCCTCCCCGAGAAGATGATCGAGGGTCCCTTGCTAGTTTCGAACAGAATGTAAGTGGAGAGCAGTGGCGCCACGCGGGGCGGCGCCTGAACAGAGTGGGGCGCTCTAACCCGAGGCCCCCGGTTAGTTGTCATCCTCACTTCTTCCAAACAGGTTTTATTTATTCTTCTGGCAAACCGGGTACTTTTAATATTCTTCTCCAAAACCATAACTCAAATGTATCAATTCTTCTACCGTCTTCCTTTTTATTTCTCCAACTTTGACATGTATATGAAGCTGTTGAAAATACCATAGTTGGGATTAGGCGCATCTTAGTCCTCAAACTGATGATCTTCATTCTTGAACACTTTAAAGAGGTCTTGTGCAGCAGATTGGCCTAATGCAATATGACGTTTGATTTATTGACTGTGCTCCCGTGAGTGTTGATTGTGGATCCAAGCAAAACGAAGTATTTAACACTTCAGTCTTTTCTCTACTTATCATGATGGTTATTGCTCCACTGGTGAGGATTTTTGTTTTATTTACATTGAGTTGCAGTCCATACTGAAGGCTTTGGTCTTTGATCTTCATCAGTAAGTATTTTAAATTCTTTCCGCTTCCTGCAAGCAAGGTTGAATCACCTGCATATCGCTGGTTATTAATGAGTCTTCCTCTAATCCTGATATCACATTTTTCTTTATATAATCCAGTTTCTCAGATTATTTGCTCAGCATACAGATTGAATAAGTGTGATGAGGGATGCAAGCCTAGTGCATACCTATCCTGACTTAAAACCATTCAGTATCCTCTTGTTTGTTGGAACCACTGCCTCTTGGT
>NW_006408662.1:8140327-8154852 GCF_000296735.1 Chrysochloris asiatica
TGTATCCCACTTGAGTTTCTGGCAGTTCCCTGTTGATGCATGTTGCAGTTGGTTTTAAATTCTCAACAAAATTTTACTTGCATGTGATATTAATGATATTGTTCAATGCTTTCCATATTCCACTGGGTCACCTCTTTTTGGAATGGACATAAATATAGATCTCTTCCAATTGGTTGGTCAAGTATCTGTCCTCCAAATGTCTTGGTGCAGATGAGTGAATGTCTCCAGTGCTGTGTCAGTTTTTTGGAAAAATTTCAATTGGTGTTCCCTCAATTTCTTGAGCCCTGTGTTAGGCCAATGCCATCTGTGCAGCTTGAACTTCTTCCTCCAGTCCCATTGGTTCTTGATTATATGGTACCTCTTGAGATGGTTGAACATCAACAATTTCTTTTGGTACAGTGACTATGTATTCCTTCCACCTTCTTTTGATGCTTTCGAACATCCGTTTTGGTCTATTCTTTCTTTCCTGTTTATTAATGACCCTTTGCTTTCTTCCTGTATGATGGTCTTGATGTCATCCACAGCTCTTCTGGTCTTTTGTTTAGTGTGTAATGCATCAAATCTGTTCTTGAGATTCAGGTGTGACTTGTTCAAGGTCATACATAGTTTGGCTAATGTGGACTTGTTTTAATTTTCTTCAGATTCAGCCCAAGCTTGCATATAAGCAACTGGTGACTGTTCCATATTCAGCC
The DNA here is from genome assembly GCF_000296735.1 of Chrysochloris asiatica. Classification (NCBI taxonomy): domain Eukaryota; kingdom Metazoa; phylum Chordata; class Mammalia; order Afrosoricida; family Chrysochloridae; genus Chrysochloris; species Chrysochloris asiatica. The sequence goes on from NW_006408662.1 coordinate 8,141,020, forward strand.
CCTGGAATTTTGCCTGATGATGTTGAGCTTTTCCACCATATCTTCTCTCAGATGTAGTCAGTTTGATTCCTGTGTATTCCATCTGATGAGACTCATTTGTATAATTGACTTTTATGTTGTTTTAAAAAGGCATTTATTTTATAAGTCATTGGTCTTGCAAAATTCTATCATGCAATCTGCAGTATCAAAGAATATCAAGCCCATATTTTCCAACTACAGAGCCTTTGTCTTGGTTTCCAATCTTCACATTCTAATCACCAGAGATTATCAATACATCTCAATTGTATGTTTGATCAATTTCATCATCCCTGGCTTTAGTGGTTGGTGCATATATTTGAATAATAGTAGTATTGACTGGTTTTCCTCATAGGCATATGGATATAGTATCCTATCACAGATAGCATTGCACTTCAAGATCTTAAAATGTTTTGCTTGATGACGACTGCTATTTCATTCCTCCTGTCATAGTAGGCCATATGATTATCAAGTTCACAATGGCCAATACCAGTGCATTTAAGCTCACTAATTCCTAGGATATTGATCTTTATGCATTCCATTTCATTTTTGACTGCTTCCAGTTTTCCTAGATTCATACATCCTACATTCCAGTTCTGATTATTAATGGATGTTTGCAGCTGTTTCTCCACATTTTGAGTTGTGCTCAGTCGTGTTTGAGGAGCTCGTCTTCCAGCACTATCTCTGACAATATTCTGTTGGTTTTCATTTTCTGGCACCGTTATCTGGCAATGTTCCGCTGCTATTCATAAGGTTTTCAGTGGCTAAGCATTCAGAAGTAGTCTGTCTGCCTCTCCTTTGTGTCTGTCTTAGTCTGCAAGCTGCACTGAAACCTGTCCACCATGGGTGACCCTGCTGCTATTTAAAATACTCATGGCATAAGCAAGCCACTACAGTATAACATATGGGTGGTCGTTAGTATTCTACATATGAGTAACTTCACCGACCACAGTTGTGCTATCCTTATTTTCATCTTACATTGTTGTTTGAAGAACAGCTATTTTTGCTCTCCTCCTTCCAGATCCTTTTCATTGTGTTCTTTAAGTCCTCATATTATTATTATATTAGCCAGTATTTCTCATTTGCAATAGTAGTAAACAATCTACTGTCTAACTGTATGTCTCACAGTACCAAACACTGAGGTTCAAGGCAAGAGTAATGCTGGCTGTGATGCTGAACAATGATTGTCAGTAGTTGGGCAATTATGTAATGATGTAGTTTGCCAGTTATGGTACACAGTGGTATTTTGTAGCGTAGTGGTTACGAATCGGGCTGCGAATCTTAAGGTCAGCGGTTCGAAACTACCAGCTGCTCCGCGGGAGAAAGATGAGGCTTTCTACTCCCGTAAAGATTTACACCCTTGGAAACCCTGTACAGGGTCGCTATGGGTCGGAACCAACTCGACAGCACATAACAACAACAATATGCATGTAAGGAGCGCTGGTAGCATAGTGGTTACGAATCTGGCTGCTAACCTCAAGGTCAGCAGTTCGAAACTACCGGCGGTTCTGCGGGAGAAAGATGAGGTGGTCTGCTCCCGTAAAGATTTACAGCCTTGGAAACCCTGTGTAGGGTCACTATGAGTTGGAACCGACTCCACGGTACTTAACAACAAAAACAACAAAGTATGCATGTGGCACTGTGGGTTAATGTGCCAGACTGCAAAGTTGTTTGAACTGCAAGGTCGGTAGTTCAAGCTCACCTTATATAGGGTCACTGTGGGTCAGAACTGACTCTACGGCACTTCACAGTATTCACGTGGAGTCCTAGTGTGGCACTGTGGGTTAATGCGCTGGATGGAAAGGTCGGTTTGAACTGCAAAGTCAGCAGTTCAAGGTCACCAGCCACTCCTGGGAAACCCTATACAGGGTTGCTATTATTCAGAACCAACTTTATGGCACTTAACAACAACAACAACAACTGTATGCATGTGAAATCCTGGTGTGGCCCTGTAGAATAAGCACTGGGGCTGCAAGTTCAGCTTGAACTGTGAGGTCGGCAGTTCAAACTCACCACCTGCTCCTCAGACCACCTATGCAGGAACACTATGAGTTGGAACCAATTAGAAGGCACTTAACAGCAACAACAACAATAACAATATGGAAACAGACTGCTACATTGTTCAACCTGAAGTAGCTGGTGGACTGGAACTAGTAACTGTGCAGCAAACAAGCACTTTAACCATGGCACAACCAGTGCTTCACATTGACCACTATCATCTAGTTGACTCTGACATATAGTGACCCTGTAGAGAGTCACTTTTGATACTGTAAACCTTACTGGAGTAGATAGCCTCATCTTTCTCCCACAGAGTGGCTGGTGAATTTGAACCGCTGACCTTGTGGTTAGTAGTAAATACTTATCCCACAGTGCCATCAGGGCTCCTATTGAATGCATTTTGTTGCCATCAAGTTGGTCCTGGCTCATAGCGATGCTGTATAGGGTTCCAAGGAGCAGCTGGTGGGCTTGAACTGTTGACCTTGTGGTTCACAGTCCAGTGCTGATCTTACAGCACCACACCAGGAGTCCATATTGAACACATTGTTGTTGGTGTTGAGTGCTGTCAAGTTGGTTCTGACCCACAGCAACCCTGTATTGCAAAAATAAACACACATTACTTAACAAACAGTTACTACCAACGGATGCCTGGGCATGCCTCTGGCCGTGATGGGTTTCTGTTCCTGGTACCATAGTATTTTAATTTTTACATTGTTTCTCTTATCCTTAGCCAACTGGATCATGACTCACAGTGGGCGCCAACAATATGCAAGAAGTCCATATAATTAAATATAAAATTTTATTGAGAGATTTTAATAAATGAAGAGATAAAATTTTATTGAGAGATTTTAATAAATGAAGAGATAAGTCTTACTAATAGAAAGGCTCAATACTGGAAATAAATCATTTTTCTCAAAATTGATTAACAGATTTGATACAGTCCCAATCAAAACTCCATCTTTGTGTGTGTATAGACTTATTAACATGTGAAAACAGCGTCAACAAAGGCACAGACATAACGTAGCATATAAACAACATGACTTTGCAGAGATGAGATTTGTTTCGCAAGAGCTCACCTCCTGGCGGGCTTGCTTTGGATTCAGAGAGGCAGGAAATAAAAACCCAACGAACGCCTCAGAACATCATGAAGGAGATTCATAGCACCTTATTGTCTCCTATGGTGGCCGGTTGAATCTCTGGTAACCCCTCCACTAGGAGAACCTGTACCACCTTCCAGTCCTGCCCAGGCTGATATAGGTAGCAGAACAAAGAAGGCAGCCTGCTAACTGTTTATAACTGACTTACCTAAGTAAGTTACATGATGCACGTGGCCGTCAAACCAATGGGGTATAACTGTACACAAGGCCACTTACAAGACCCTTGACAAACTATTAGATCCTAAAGAAGCTATTATGAAGCTGTGAAGAGGTGGATGTCCTGGTACCTCAGGCACGGCTCCGAGAGCATTCATACATCCATGACATTCCAGGCCTCTGGGTACCCAACTCTGCGATTATCTTCCAGGAGGGACCCTGTGTGAGCGACAGTAAAATAAAGAACCACATATTATAACATCAATACAACATGCAAAAAAGCGATATAACTCTTTAGCCACAACCCAGGGCAGCCCACCAACCCCAAGGGAGTCCATTTTACTTGTGTGTGAACCAGAATCTTCAAGTGTCCCTAAATGTGTGATTGTGGAGGTTCCAGGCAGCAGGAGTCATCCATGTGACTGTGTTGGCTGACTCTGTTTTCCATGGATGCCCAGATATACTACTGGCAGACGACTCAGAGCACACCCAGCAAGTGGACTTGTTGACCACTGTTGCAAACATGTATCCATTCATCATAGGTATTTCTAGCTACCCACCTTGTTGTTGTTGTTGTTGTTAAGTACTGTCGAGTCGGTTCCAACCCATAGCGACCCTGTATAGGGTTTCCGAGGAGCAGCTGATGAGCTTGAACTACTGACCTTGCAATTCAAATGGCTTTGCAGTCTGGCGCTTTAACCCCCAGTGCCACACCAGGACTCCAGCGACCCACCTTAAGGATGATAAAACAACAAGCATAAAGGAACAAGCAATGGTAAATTCCACTCATCCACCAATATGCAAGCCAGCATCTTGTCAGCAGACAACACTGTAACTGCTTTGTGATAGGAACTTGGCCAGGTGTACCAAAACCACATACTCATAGTGGTGGGCTCCACTGAGGGATTCACATGTAAGGCTATTGGCAAGACATGCACAGGCCATAATGACAAAATAAATGTCCCCCATAGCAAACTGGATGTCCCCTTGTGTGTCATAGTCACCTCAAGGGGGGCAGGGGACGAGACTGTGCTGTGACTCATGGATGAATCACTAGGTTGGCATTCAAAGCTGGGTCCCAGGGGGTCAACAAAGCACACTCTTGTTTCACAGAGGAAAAGGTCCATGGCCACGTAAGGGTTTCCACTGGGTCAGGTGTGATGGCCTCAGGTGCTGGCAGCCAAAGTTTGCTTTGGGTGCCAAATGTAAGTCGTAGCAACTCATCTTTAGTCTGGACCTGTAATTGCAATGGGGTGTGTCTTCCACTGAAATAAGTGCTTCCAAGGGAGCAGGGCCCCCAGGCATGGCTCACGTATTAAGAGTCTATACCACATCCCACAAACGGGTGCATCACACCTTCAAGAGTGGGTGTCCATCCTCAAGCTTCTCTTCAAAGGCCATCGTAGCAGCGGTCAATCAGCCCTGCAGCCTGCGGGTGGTAGGGCACGTGGAACTCCCAGGTTATACCCAAGTCATTGGTTCACTGTTGCACCTTGATACTGGTGAAGTGATTCCTTGGTCACTATTTGTTACCTGGGGGCACCAGTACTCGGAGCACAGGTGACACAATCCGGCAATGGTGGCCTTCTGATCTGCATACCTGCTAGGGTAAGCTTGCGGCAATCCAGTGGTGGTGTCTCACAAATTAAAGCATAGCAGACCCCTTGTGACAATAGCAATCGATTTGCCAGGCTCTAGGAGACTGTAGCCCCTTTACACAGTGCCCAACCCCATCAAGGGTCGTGGTACATTACCACAAGAGCACAGGATGCATGTTTTACAGATGTCCAGTGCTGCTTCAGACGTCAGCAGCAATCCCCATTGCTTTGTGACCTCCCACATAGTCTTTTGGCCGGCGTGTAATAACTTCTCGTGCAGCCATCCCACGATATCAGAAGCTGAGGCTTGTTCAAGCCAACTCACCTTCCCTAGGTTACCTGCATCATCATTTCCTACGGAGGCCAGAGAAGCATGATGCAGCACAAACTGCTTCTTTGTCCCTCAGTCCATAGGTCTGCCCATAACGCCATGGCTGATTGTCCCCGTACTGGCTGATGCTGCACTAGCCGCTCATTCATGAACCATGGGACGAGCCACAACATCAGGCCCTTAAAACAGTCCAGCTATCTGTACAAATGGCCAGAGGGCCCTTCTCATGCATGACCACAAACCATACTGCAAATAGTTCAGCTCACAGACTACTCTGGTGACTGCCTGCCTCTGTGGTTGTTTCGTAGGCCACTGGCCTTCATTTAGGAGGCTGCCCCTTACTAGACCTGTCCATATAACAGGTGTCAGCTGGCACAGGGATCTTGCCTTCTTTATATGGGCTGACCAGTAGCATCAGTTCTGAGGAACTAGGACTTTCTCAGGATGTAACATATTAACAGGAGGGAGCAGTTCCTGGAGAAGGATATCATGCTTGGTAAAGCAAGGGTCAGTATGAAAGAAGGAGACCCTCAATGAGACAGATTGGCACAGACTCCAACAATGGGCTGAAACATGGCAACAATAGTGAGGATGCACAGGACCAGGGATCTCTGAGTCTGAAAAATCACAACAGCAGCCTTCTAATCTTTTTCCTTTCCCAAAGGACCATATTCATACAGGGAGTCCTCTGCTCACTCTTAAGGAAGACGATGTTGTTGTTAAGTGCCATGGAGTCGGTTCCAACTCATAATGATAGTGTATAGGGTTTCTGAGGAGCAGCTGATGGGTTTGAACCACCAACCTTGTGGTCAGCAGTCCAGTGCTGATAAGATCCTTTATGACCTCCCTTTCCAAAATCGGCTTTCCGAAAACAATCTGAAGTGTGTCTAATCAAAGGATACTGTGACAGTTTAAAGATAACTTACTTAAGGATTCTTTCTAGTGAATATTCCCAGTTAAATAGTGAAGAATGATTCAGAATAATGTTTGAAATAGCCAATTGTTGCCTAGAGTAATGTTCTAGAAACATATAAACATATAAGCAACTGAGACTCCTAAAATTATTCCAAGTAGGTGGTTATCTTTATCAACCAAGATGGCAGGATAGAAAAGGTCAGGGAGGAGGAAAGGTCAGAGCCAAACGTACTGAGATTAACAGAAGGTCTGGGTCTGTGGTCATGTAAAGAGAAGACAGCTGTTCAGAAAGTGATTAACAGAAATGATTACACTGAGTGGTGCGTGGCAGAAATCTTGAGTGTGGATGGTAAATATTTTGGTGTCGATGACAAAAAGGTAAAAGGAAGAAATGTGTCCTCTCTGCCCTTTCGGCATGAGAACAGCCTTGAAGTTTATAGTTGGAACTTGGGGGAGGAGGCGGAGACAAACTGGAAAGACTCACAGGAAACCTCAGCCAGCCACCCGCCCCTGCCCCAGCCCCAGCCCCATTCCCCAGGAACTGCCTGCGAAGTGCTTAGGGAGGGTTTGGGGAGGAGCCGCTGCAGCATCAGCAGCGCCTCAATGCACCATGGGAAAATCCTTCCCTGCTTGGACATGGCGTTCCCCTGCTTACCGGCAGCAGCGGACTCAAGTGTCACAGCTAGCGGGTTCTGGCGGAAGAGCAGCCCCAGCTTTGGTCGCAGTGGGGAAGGGGGCGGCGGGGACAGTGGCGGCGGCACTACTCCAGGGGCAGAGTGTTAATGCTGAGGGCTCCTGGCGCCCAGGGAGGAATGGTCCTTTGGCTGTGGACTGTCCCCGCCTCTGAGTCACAGCAGGCATGGTGTCCCAGGCGCTGCAGCTGCTCCGGCAGGGCGTGTGGGCTGCACTCACGGGGGGCTGGTACCATGACCCTGAGCAGAGCAAGTTCACCAACAGCTGCCACCTCTATCTGTGGTTGTTTCTGCTGCTGCTGCCCCTGGCCCTGCACCTGGTGAGTGGTAGGTTAGAACTGGGGATACTTGGGGTTGGAAAGAAGAAGCAGAAAGGAACTAAAGTGTTGATAGTTATTCTTTAGAGGTGGGAAGAAGATCTTCAGAAATCTGGAACAGAGAAAGAACAAGGAAAGGAAGCATAAAGAATTCAGTAGATGGCAGTAGAAAGGATTTGGGGGCTCTGGGACTCATTAAGAATTGATTCCGAAGGTCAGCATGAGTCAGAGCCTTTACTCTGCTTGTCATTGGAAAATGTTGAACCAATTTGTAGCTGGACAAACACAGGCCTCTTGGCTGGCTAGCTTGGAATAATGTTTGGTATAAGGTATTTGGCAGTCAGAAGGCAAAATGAAATGTAAAAAGTCACCCTTACTTCAGTGGTGATCTGTTTTCCTCTTCCAATTCTGGTTGTTCTTGGAGAAGGCAGGCTTAATGATGAAATGATCAACTTGCACTTTCTACACCACTCTTTAATGAAGTCAGTAGAAACATATGCCGTGGAATGAATTGTGTCCCTTAAAAAATATGTGTCAATTTGACTAGGTCATGATTCTCATCTACAGTTATGTAATAATGTAATTCGGCAGTTTGGTAACGATGTAATCAGCCCCGATGATGTAATCTGATGTGATCAGTCCATCATTTGGAAGGCGACTAGGGTGAGATACAACACCTTTATCAGGTCCCAGTCCTGATCTGATTTAAAGGGAGTGTCCCTTGGGTGGGGGTTGCTTCACCTTTTCTATTCCAAGAGAGAAAAAGAGACAGAGTCCTCCAGAGGAGGGAGACCCTGTTACCACCAAGAAGAGATGCTGTTGTTGTTGTTAAGTGCCCTTGAGTTGGTTCCAATTCAGAGCGACCCTGTATAGATTTCTGAGGAGTAGCTTCTGGGTTTGAATTGCCGACCTTGGAGTTAGCAGTCGAGTGCTTATCCTACAGCTCTGCTCCAGGACTCTTAAGAAGGGTCTAGAGTGAAGTAAGTTCTCTGGATGCAGGGTCCCTGTGGTGGGGACTTCCCAGATCCCAGATCAAAGGAGAAGGAGGATTAATGCCAAGACATATATGTATGTAGACCTTCAAGGAACACTGGACCCACAGAAGTTGAAAGAAGATGAACACCTTCCTCTAGAGCTCACACAGAGAGGAAGTCTTCCTCCAAACCTCGCACCCTGAATTCGAACTTCTGGCTTCCTAAGCTGTGAGGGAATACATTTATTTGTTAAAGCCATTTACTTTTGGTAGCTGTGTTATAGAGAACTAAGAGAACATATTGTTGTTGTTAAGTGCCATCGAGTTGGTTTCAACACATAGCAACCCTGTAGAGAGTTTCTGAGTAGTCCTGTTGTGGCACTGTGGGTTAATGCGCCAGACTGCAAAGCTGTTTGAACTGCAAGGTTGGCAGTTCAAGCTCACCAGCTGCTCCTTGGAAACCATATACAGGGCACTATGGGTTGGAATCGACCCGAGGGCACTTCACAACAACAACAGAGATTTTCTGAGGAATGGCTGGTGAACTTAAACCACCAACCTTGTGGTTCAGCGCATTAACCTACAGTGCCACGCCTGGACTCATAATATTGGATGAATGTAGTGCACTGTATGCTTTTAATCTTGACCACAATACTGATTTGAACCACAAGGATGGTTCAAACCCACCAGCCACTCCTTTGAAACCCTATACAGGGATGCTATGAGTCTGAACTCAGTGGCATTTAACAACAACAACAACAATGCTTTTTATGCACTTTTTATAGTAATTTGCTGGTACCGGTTAGTAGATTTTATAATAAGTGAGTACTTGAGGAATAGCTGTGTGGCTGACGTTGTTAAGTGCTGTTAAGTCAGTTCTGACTCTTAGTGAGCATATTCAGGTTCATTGTGACCCTGCATAGGGTTGTTTTCTGTTTGTTTGTTTTTAAGTTTTTATTGTGAATTGAGTGATAGTTTACATGGGGGAATATCAGTTTTACATTCATCATTTCACGCAATGATTCCAATCTATGTGCATTACCATAAGTATTTGCTTCTATTCCCTCTGTTTTTTTGGGGGGGTGGGGAGGGGTTGGTGGTATGTACACAAAAACACTCAGGAATAAACAACCAAAGGGCACATTCTTGCATTGGGTTTTTGAGTAATGGTGGCAATTTAAATATATTCAGTTGAAACAATTGTTAACTTTCTTTGTAAATCTTCACAGATACAATGTCTATCTCTATGTCTTATTAAAATTTTTGTGCCAGAAACCTATTTTGATATGTCTCTAGAAAGAGTTTCTTGCTTTCTTCATGATTTGACCATGTTACCCGCAGCAAAAATCTTCAGTGAGTTTGTATGGCTGGTAGATTTCTGAGATTATCCATGATTTGGCCCTGTTTTACTCTCTTTCTGATAAGAGTAAGAATTCTGGTTCTGAAGTCAGGTTGCCTGGGTCAAATTTTGGGCCCCCTTCTTCTTTAACTTTGGAGAACTTACTTTATCTGATTTTTTTATTTTCTTAACTATAACACTGTGAACTTGAACGAAAGTTACAGGGCTGGTTTTGGTATTAAACCAAAAGCCATATGGCTGACTTCACCTGCCATCAGACCTGGGTTTAAATTTCTGTCTGTTGTTTATTAGCTGTTTGAACTATCTGCATCTTGATTTTCTACCCTTAAAATCGATGCAATAAGGGTGACTTTATGGGGAAATCAGATGAAATGGTATATATTGATGTATTCGTACAGAGATGGGTCTACCAAGGCCCTTCAGTAAGTGCAAAGTTGCTTCTTCTTCTAGATCTTCGCTCACTGTTTCTCCTCAGTCTTTAAGTTCCAACATTTTTCTTTTGCCTGAAGGGGCGATAGAGCAGGGTGACAAGGAACGCAGGCATGGTTTCAAATCCTGGTCCTACTGCTTCTTAGATGTGTGGGATTGAACAAACGTCAACAAACTTCCTGTTTTATACAGCAGGGCACTAATGTTATTCTGTTGTTGAGTGTTCTGACTCATAGTGACCCTGGATAGGGTTTCTGAGGAGCAGCTGGTGGGTTTGAACCGCTGACCTGCAGCTAGCAGTTCAGTGCTTGCTCATCCTACAGTGCCACACCAGAGCAGTAGGCACTATTGTACCTCCCATATAGGGTGTGTATGAGATTAAATTTATTAATAAAGTACTTCTCAGCACCTAGCACATAGTGATGCTCAATTCAAGCTAGCCCCACCCCCTCCCGCCCTCCAGCCTCTGCACATCTTTTACTTGCTGAAGCCACAGTGTTCTTCACAAGCCATCATAAAGGCCGTATCCTCTGGTCTCTACAGATATAATAACTTCTCTTCTCTCTTGATCTTCTGCCGTTCTGTATTTACTATTAACATTAGGACATATTTTGGAATATGTATTTTACCTCTTGCTCTAGACCATGAACTTTTTGAGGTTATGGATTTTGTGTGGTCACCCTGGCTTTCCATGTCACACCCAGCAGAGTACCCTGTATTTGGTCAACACTCATGCCATATAGAATGATCTGGGGGAAAATAAAATCAACCGATCAGCAGTTGTTGTCTATTTCACCTACATATTTTCAATAAACAGATGCTGATTATAAGAACAGTAAATATTTTATCCATAATCCCACTCCTTAACAACTACCACATTAGCATTTAAACTATGTTCCTCTGGATTTTTAAAGATGCATATTGGTTAATTTTACAGAAAAACACCTAAGGTTTTATGCATATGTATGTATGATCAGAACACTTGACTTCTACCTATGTATGCTATTTTGGGGAATATGGTGGCACTGTAAGATAAGCACTGGACTGCTAACCACAAAGTCAGAGATTCAAATCCACCAGTCATGCAATGAGAGAAAGATGAGCTTTTCTGTTTCTGTAAAATTACAGCCTTGGAGATAATCTCCAGCCTTAGAAACACTCTCTTGGCTCACTATAAATTGAAACTGACTGAATGGCACCTAACAACAACACCCTGCTATATTGAGCAGGATTTTATCTTTAGTTAAGTTTCTCTTTTATGATGTTGTTGTTATGTGCTGTTGAGTTGATTCCGACCCATAGTGACCCTGTATAGGGTTTCTGAGGGTGTAAATTTTTACGGGAGCAGAAAGCTTCATCTTTCTCCTGCAGAACCTCTGGTAGTTTCGAACTGCTGGCCTTCAGATTAGCAGTACAATTGGTAAACATTATGCTACCAGAGCTCCTTATGATAGTGAACATTAATTTTTGTCTAAATCTTCAGGTTTTAGAAAGTCAAGAACTGATCATTTTACTCTTGTATTGGATGTCTAAAAAGTCAAAACAGTCATATAAACAATTTGATATCTTTGTACTGTTGTTGTTGTTATGTACCGTGGAGTCAGTTCCGACTCATAGCGACCCTGCACAGGGTTTCTGAGGCTGTAAATCTTTACGGGAGCAGAAAGCCTCATCTTTCTCCCACAGAACAGCTGGTACTTTTGAACTGCTGACCTTGCGGTTAGCAGCCTGACTTGTAACCACTACATTACCAGAGCTCCTTGTCCTTATTCTTTGTTGTTGTTGTTAGGTGCCATCGAGTCTGTACTGATTCATAGCGACCCTATGCACAGCAGAATGAAACACTGCCTGATCCTGGGCCAGCCTCACTATAACCTCACTCCTTATTCTTTAGGTGAACATAATTTAACTAATGCTGATTCAGTGTTTAAGTTTAAAATAAGAATGCTGTGGGGCTGTTTCTGGCCTTATACAAGTTCTAATGTTGTTGTTGTTGTTGTTATATGCCGTGGAGTCTGTTCTGACTCATAGCGACCCTGTACAGGGCTTCCAAGACTGTAAATCTTTACAGGAGTAGAAAGCCTCATCTTTCTCCCGTGGAACAGCTGGTAGTTTTGAACTGCTGACCATGAGATTAGCAGCCCGATTCGTAACATCTATGCTACCAGAGCTCCCACCAGCTTTATTCATAATTTTTCACAATCAAAAGATGTTGCTCCCATTCTGACCTTTATCGCTTGAGTTGTTGTTGTTGTTAAGGGCCATCAAGTTGGTTCAAACCCACAATGACCATATATGGGGTTCCCGAGGAGTGGCTGGGGAGTTTGAACCACCAGTCTTGTGGTACAAGCCGACCTTGTGGTCCAGTGCATTACCCTTCATAGCCATACCAAGACTATCAGTTGTGTAGCTTTTACAAATGATCTCTTTTCTCAGGGTTTCAGTTTTATCATTTATAAAATGGTGACAATGAGGTCCAGCGAGATTAGGTTGCGTGCCCAATTTCATCTAGGTTGTAGGCAGCAGAATTGAGAGTTCTTGCTGAGATTCTGTTGTATCAAGTTTTGGGCTTTTTCACAGCACTGTGCTGCCTAACATGGTGTACATGAAGGCACTTTGAAATTTGTGAAACATTGTTGTTAGGTGCTGTTGAGTTGGTTCTGAATCATAGCTACCCCATGCACAACAGATTGAAACCCTGCCTGGTCCAGTGCCATCCCCACAATTGTTATGGTTCAGCCCATTGTTGGAGCAACTATGTCAATCCATCTCCTTGGCGGACTTCTTGTTTTACACTAACCCTCTTACTTTCTTCCCCAGGGACTGGTAACTATCAACACGTAATCTCTTACAAGTAATTTACTTACTTTTAGATGTATGCTTTACTTTTTAGTGTTATTCCCTTTATTGTGACCAATCCAAAATGCCCTATGAGGATTTATATGGTAGTGGATCTAGTCAGTTAGGGTTACGTAGGACTCACTTATGGTCTTGTGATGGGGAAGAGAGACATCTCATAGGCATGTCTGCTGGTCCATTTACTGTCTTCTATGCCCTTTGGGGAGTACTGGTGTGGCGCTATGGGTTAATACACCAGACTGCAAAGCCGTTTGAACTGCAAGATCAGTGGTTCAAGCTCACCAGCTGCTCCTTGGAAACCCTATACAGGGTCACTATGGGTCGGAATTAACTCAACAGCACTTCACAACAACAATGCCCTCTGGAATCTGCATGCAATGGTCTTTGCCCCTTGATCACTTAAATGAGGGACTGAATGGAGACCTTGCAGCCGAGAACATGTTGGCCTGATGATCTGCCTCTGCAGACTGCAATCATCAGTGCTTCCTGACACTGCAGTGCTCAAATTCTCATTCAACTCCCTTGAAACACCCATAGGAAATGATAGATTCAACTTGAATGAGAAGAGGGGTCCCTTGCAGATTCAGCTCACTCAACATCCTCCCCCGGCTCCACTTCAGTACTTTTCTGTCCAGCCTCCTGCCCTTTTTTTTTTTTTTTCTATGTCCCAGGAAGAAAGGGCCTTCACTCTTCCATCTGTGCCATGCGTTGAATGCAACTCTGCCTCCTCACATATCTCGTTCCCATAGTTTTCTGCACTTTTGACATGTTTCCACATTCTTTCTCTTTCAATAGTTTGCATTCCATCAATTCCTGATGCTTTGTTCTTGCCAATAGCTTCGGTGCACTTTGGACTTCTTCCTTCAGTGTCATTGGCTCTTGATCATATGCTACCTCTTGAAATGGTTGAACATCAACTATTTCCTTTTGTTACAGTGACTCTGTGTACTTCCTTCCATCTTCTTTTGATGCATTCTGCTTCATTCAATAATTTTCCCAGAGAATCCCTCAGTAATGAAAGTCGAGGCTTGAA
>NW_006408662.1:8155541-8156676 GCF_000296735.1 Chrysochloris asiatica
GTAATGATCAATACATCTTGATTGTTTGATCAATTTCAGATTGATGAAGTTGGTAGAATCCTTCTATTTCATCCTAACTGGCTCACTGGATTTTTTGCAGAAGACCTTTTTACAGTATTGATGAGCAAAGATGTCAGCTTAAGGACAAAGGTGCACCTGGCCCAAGCCACGGTATTTTCAATAACCTCATATGCATGCAGAGTTGGACAGTGAATAAGGAAGACCAGAAAAGAATTGATGCTTTTGAATTATGGTGTTGTTGGAGGGGAATATTGAAAATGCCATGGGCTGCCAAAAGAACAAACAGATCTATGTTAGAAGAAGTGCAACCAGAGTGCTCCTTGGAGGCCAGGATGCCCAAACTTACTCTCTCATACTTCAGACATATTGTCAGGAGGGACCAGTCACTGGAGAAGGATATCATGTTGGGTTAGGTGGAGGGTCAGAGAAAAAGAGGAAAACCCCCAGCAAGATGGATTGGCAAAGTGGCAGCATCAGTGAGTTCAAGCATGGCAACAATGTGAGATTAGTCCAGGACAGGACAGTGTTTCATTCTGTTGTTCATAGGGTAGCTATGAGTCGGTATTGACTCGATGGCACCTAACGACAACATAGTAACTCTGAGTGTTCCCGTTGGAGCCGGACTCTCTTGATTGAAATACCATCTTTGTGGGAGGCATAGCTCAGGACTCACTGAATTCTGTACCAACAATCCTCTCCAAAATTCTTCACAAATCTTTCATTCCAGATTCGGTTATATCCTTATTTGGTTGAGGGGTTTTAGTGTCCTCTAACTTCTTCTCATAACTTATTTAGACATTTCTGCATGTGACATTGCATTATAATATAAAATCTCTCCTGCCTTGGCTCTTTGGTCAACACTGTTGATTTAACTTCTTGTTATATGCATATGCAAGCAAACAGAGGCACATATATTTGTTTTTCCATTAAACAGAACATCTTAAAAATCATTACATAAGGAGATACCTGATTTTTTTTTTTTTTATTGTCTACCTAATATTGATGTGGCACTGTAGAATAAGCACTGGACTGCTAACCATAAGGCAGGTAGTTCAACCCAACTAGCTGTTCCTTGGAAACTATACAGGGCCACTATGAGTTGGAACGGGTTTGA
>NW_006408662.1:8157836-8159155 GCF_000296735.1 Chrysochloris asiatica
AGGTCATTCTTAGAAAGCCTATATGGAGTGGCTATGATTCGAAACGGACTCAGATAACACACAATAACAATAACAAATATTTGGCAATTTGAGTCAAAGAGTCCTGGTTTGGCACTGTGGGTTAATGTGCTGAACTGCGAGGCCAATTTGAACCCCAAAGTTGGAAGTTCAGGCTCACCAGCTGTTCTTTGGAAACCCTATACAGGGTCACTATGAGCCAGAATCAACTCAAAGACATGTAACAACAACATTTGAGTCAATTGTAGTATCTGAATACATAGGCATGATGCAACAAACAACCTGTAATTTTTTAAACAAATTGATTTATTCATACTACATTTCTTATATGGTCACTAAGGGCTAGGTGAAATGGCATTAAAAGCTGTTTTGCAGAATACCCTTTAATTTAGATTTTTCTGACATTCCTTGAGATTAGATATATGATTGCATGTTACGTAAGTATTTGTGTACATTTCAAGTGCATTACCTCAGGAGCATGTGATACCATCTTTCCCAGTATTGGTGAAATGAAGTTTAGTTGTTGACTGAGGAGAAGTTTAACAGAATTTTCTACTGTAAATGCACCTATTTAATAAGTAATCAGTGGAGTAAGATTTTGGGTCTGTAGTTACTATAGTTCCCAAAAATGTTCACCCAATATTACAGCATAAATTGATCCTTCCAGCCTAAACTAATTAACACCATAACTGTTGTCAAGTGCAATCAAGTCAGTTCCGACTCATAGAGACCTTGTATAAGGTTACCCAGGAACAGCTGGTGGATTTGAACAGCTAACCTTTCTGTTAGCAGTCCACTGCTTATCCTACAGTGCTGCATCATTGCTCCATTGTGGTGGTTTTCTATTTAAAATTTTCTTTTTGTCTTTACTAGTAGGTATTTTTCTGTAAAGAAAGCATCTCTTTTTACCCTGCCCTTGTGATTTTGCTGTATTTGTTAGCATGGATTTATATATTCATATTTTTTTAAATTCAATGAGTTATGATTAATTTCCATTATTCATTTTAATGTTCAAATCATCCCAAATTTTCCCACATTCCCCAACTCTCAAGAAGTTTCTGAGTCCTTTGGCTGTGACCCCATCAATTTTTGAGTATTTTCCTCCTTCCTCAAATACCAAGATAGTCTAGGCTTACCTTGTACTTTTTCTGCCCCAGCCCTGGAATAATCAGCCATTTCTCCAAAGCCCCTAGATCCTTTCAGTGGAGAACGACATGATGAAGATAATTCAAAATGGCCACAGCAGTAAGTTGATAGGGAATGTCCAGAAACTCAAGCCAGATTCAGAAGAGGATGTAGAA
>NW_006408662.1:8159659-8163492 GCF_000296735.1 Chrysochloris asiatica
TACTTGGATCTGCAGTCAATGCCCATGGAAGCAGCATGGCCCATGGAAACAGCATGGCCCATGGAAACAGATTTTTTTCTAACCAAGAAGTCAAATCATGTAATGCATTGGGAAAATCTGCTTCAAAAACCTCCTTAACCTCTTTAAAGTGTTTTAAGAGCAAAGATGTTACTTCAGGACTAAGGGGTGCCTGACCCAGGCCAGGTTATTTAAAGTTGCCTTGTATGCATATAAAATCTGCTATATGAATAAGGAGAAGAATGGATGCATTTGACTTATGGTATTGATGAAGACTATTGACTAGACCATGGACTGCTAGAAGAAGGAACACATTTGTCCTGGAAAAAGTGCAGCCAGATGCTCTTCAGAAGTTAGGATGGTGATGTATTTTGGACATGTTATCAGAAGTAACCAGTCTCTGGAGAAGATCATGCTTGGAAAAGTTGTTGTTGTCAAGTGCCATCAAATCAGGTCTGAATCATAGTGACCCTGTATAGGGTTTCCGAGGAATGACTGTTGAGTTTAAACCACCGACCTTACAGTTCAAGCCGACCTTGAGCTTGATTGCTTAGCCTATAGTGCCATAGCAGGACTCCGCTTGGAAAAGTAGAAGGTCAGAAAACAAGAGGAAGATCCTCAGATCCTCAAGGTTCATTAGCTGCACTGGGCCCAAACATAGCAATGATTGTGAGGGTGGTGCAGGAATAGGAAGTGATGGGTTCTGTTGTATTATAATCTTTTTGCAAAAATATTGTTACTTACCTTTCAAGGATAGGGACAGTTTGTGCAAAAATATTATTTCTGAGAATTGCTAAAGTTCTGCCTCCCCTCCTCCCCATCGTTTCTGAGTCAGTGCAAATTAACCCATTATGGTGAGCTTGCCTTTTATTTTTCAGGTCTATTTGTTGTTGTTGTTGTTAAATGCCGTTGAGTCAGTTCTGACTCATAGTAACCCTATATAGGGTTTCCAAGGAGTGGCTTGCGAGGTTGAACCACTGGTCTTGTGGTTCAAACGGACCTTGCAGGCCAGTGCATTAACTCACAGTGCCACACCAGGACTCCTTCAGATCTATTAGTACAATACAGATGAATGTTTGTACAAAAAAAATGAAGTTTGGTCTGCTTCTTGGGTAGAATGCCAAGCACCTAGATTTTTGAGACTACTCCATATAACCTATGAATGGCACACGTAATAATAGCTAATCAAAATGCTTAACATACTATATATACTAAACCATTGAGTAACTGCTCTAGCACAAAAGAATGATGAACAATCTTCTAAAAAATCTGGGATATTGAGAAGAAAAAAGTTTCCTAATTTTTCTCATCCATCTCTTGCCATTGCTTCTTGGCGTTCTTTGCTTGGCTCCATTTCCCCTATTCCTAAACTGTGGGCCTTCTCCTCAAGTCTGTCCATGCATTCCATTTTCTCCTTCTCCCTTGGAGAGTCAGGTTACTCTGACTGTTGTTGTTAAGTGCCACTGAGTGTTTCAACTCATAGCGACCCTAGCTAGGGTTTCCAAGGAACATCTGGTGAGTTTGAACCACCGACCATGTGGATCAAACTGTCTTTGCAGTCAAGTGCATTAAACCACAGCACCACACCAGGACTCCAAGTTACCCTGATAGCTGCACCAATTACATCTGGGATAAGGACGTATATTTCTGCCCCCTCCCTCTCTTAGATACCTTATTCCATCTCTTGCATTACCTAATTCCTGCATTCCTGGTCCAAGTTCAGCTTCTTCATGAAGCCCTCATCAACAGTCCCAGTTCTTTGTGATCTTCTCTAACTGAGGGGCCTTGTTAAGTCTGGTCGAGTTGGTTCTGACTCATAGTGACCCTGGATAGGGTTTCCGAGGAGCACCTTGTGAACTTGAACCGCTGACCTTGTGGTTCAAACCAGCTTTGTAGTCTAGTGCATTAACCCACTGCACCACACCAGGACTCCAACTGGACTTCCTGGAGGCTCAGGTAAGGCAGTTTACATGAGTGTCACTTGGTATTGTTTGTATATCACTTTGGGCACATTAATCTTACCTCCACTTCTAGGTTGTTTACTCCTTGGGGACAGAGGCAGAGGACAACAGAGCATGCTCCCTTTATTCAATGATCAGGAACCTTGGAAGCAGAAGGGGTTTTGGTTTTGTTTTTACATAGGAACATCTTGTATCTTGCCACTTTTATAGACTCCTTTATTAGTTCTCAGTTGTTTATGTGGATTTCTTAGGATTTTTTACATATAAGCTAATGCCATCTATGAGTAGAGATACTTTTAATTCTTTTCCAATCTTAGTTTAGTTTAGTTTTTTCTCTTGTCTAATTGTCCTGGCTAGAATTTCTAGTACAATGTTGAAGCAAAATGGCAAAAGTGGACAGCTTTGTCTTGCTTCTGATCTTGGGGGCAAGTATTCAGTTTTTCATTCTATTAATATGATGCATGGCATTGGCTGACTTTTGGATTTCCAACCAGCCTTCCATTCATCATAGAAATCCACTTAGTTATAGAAGCTCAAGAGTCTTTCCTGGTGAAATGATTTGGAGTTTATATAAGCAGTGACTTAGTCATGGTTCTCTAAAGACAAAAATGTGCAAAGACTTGGATTGTGTGTGTAAATAGAAAAATATTGCTACTACAGTTCCAGGTGGAGGGTCAGAGAAAAAGAGGAAGACCCCCAATGAGATGGATTGGCCAAGTGGCAGCATCAATGGACTCAAGCATGGCAACAGTAGTGAGGTTGGCACAGAATTCTGTGCATAAGGTCACTATGAGTCGGTACCAACTCAATGGTACCTAACAACAACAGCAACAGTTCCAGTTTATACATGTACAAGTTTATTCCAGACAAAACATGTTTAACATACTCTTGTAGTCAGTGGATGGCAGGCAGGTTCTCTTAGTAAAAACACTTGTCTTAGTTTCATTAAAATGCTTTAAAAAAAGATCCAATCAAAATAATGGCTTCTGAGGGGATCAGCTGGGTCAGATAAGTTCAAGGTAGAGAGGTCAGCTCAGAAGGATATGGTAGTGATTTCTGTGATTTTGAAGGGGTCATCTTGATAGATTTTCTCAAAAGACACAAAACGATCACAGAGCCTTAGTAGGAAGAACCTTCAGAAACTTGTAACTGGATTGGTGAGAAAAAGACCAAGAATGTTGTGCCAAGGAATTTTTCCATCATGACAATACATCTGCTCCTTCTTGGATGGTAGCAAGAGGTTATCTGTAAGAATTTCATTGAGAAACTTGCTCCATCCATCCCACAACCCAGATCTTGCCTATTCAGACTCTTTTTGTTCCCCAAACTCAAAGAACATTTTAAAGAAACATGATTGGAGTCACTTGAGAATGCCCAGACTGTCATTTTGACATGGTATAAGAGCTGAATAATTTAAAAATGGCTGCAACCATATATTGACAGACAACATCCAGAGGTTCAAGCCAGATTCTGAAGAGGATGTGTAACAAAGGATATCATTGCTGATGTCAGATGGATCTTGGCTGAAAGCAGAGGATACCAGAAAGATGTTGTTCTGTGCTTATTGTGTTTCAATTGTGTGGGTAATGACAAACTATGAACAGCATTGTGGAGAATGAGTTTTCCAGAACACTTTATTGTGCTCATGAAGAACCTGTATATAGACCAAGAGGCAATTGTTCGGACAGAGAAAGGAAACAATGAATGATTTAAATTGGGAAAGGTGTGCACCAGGGTTGTATTCTTTCACCTTATTCAATTTGTATTCTGAACAAATAATCTGAGAAAATGGATTATGTGAAGAAAAATGTGGCATCAGGATTGGAGATAGACTCATTAACAACCTGCGATATG
>NW_006408662.1:8164077-8169028 GCF_000296735.1 Chrysochloris asiatica
AATGAGAAGGATTGACACAGTGGAAGCAGTGATGGGCTCAAATGTAGCAACAATTGTGAGGCTGGCACAGGACTGGGCAGTGTTTCATTCTGTTGTGCATAGGGTCACTATGAGTCAGTATTGACTCAATGGTACCTAACAACAACTACAATAAATTGAAGACTGCATGATTTGTCAAAGAATGATTAGTGCAATAAAAACACCACCTTCAGATGTGTGTAAAGCTAGGACTTTATCAATAAACAACAGCTCCATATTTTGGTATTTCTATGTTTTTGTAGCTTATTTTTGGACTTGCCTTTGTATTTTGAATGTCATTGAAGATTTTCTTTCTAATTCTACAAGTCTTACTGTGTTTTGGTAGTGATGTCTTCAGGAATGATCAAGATTGGTTTATCTCAGAAAACTTTTAAATGCCACCAATATACTTTGCTTTTATATTTTCACAGTAGTTTTGGTAATTTTACTTTTCCAATAAGTTGTCACTTATCATGTCTTGTCAAATTTTCATGCGCTGTTACATTTTTTTGCCTACTTCCATCTAATGCTGATTCTCCATTTGTCTCTATTTTTGCTGAAGAGTGGTTAACCAAATTTATTCAGCTCATTAAATGCCACACAAATGGGTTATGCATAGATTAAGAGCACAGAGCTTCTAAATAAAGCTCAAAGTGGCTCTCCTTTGAGTCAAGTGTGCTAACTTTTTATATAGACTTCCCAAACCAAACCCACTCCTGTGGAATCAATTCCAAGGCATAGTCACCCTATAGGACAGTGCAGAACTGCTACACAAGGTAAATCTTTATGGAAGCAGATGGTCTCATCTTTCCCTTGCAGAGCTGGTGATAGGTTTGGACTACTGATCTTTCAGTTAGCAGCCTAATACTTAACCCACTGTGCCACTAGGGCTTCTCGCTCTCTCTATATAGATTCTATGACTCAATAAGTAGCACCCACTTTTCTGAGTTGCTTGAGGAACACAAAGGAGTCAAAGAGATGGGGTTAAGAGTATCACCTTCATTACTGATGCAGTTGACATTAAGAATGTGACTTATATGGATTAAAACACACTTAGTGAGTTGTATGTGTCTTGCTAATGGAGTTCCAGTTTGCCAACTGGAAACTAGAAAACCAGTAGCAGAAGAATGAAGCAAGACCCATATCTCACACCATATATAAAAAGCAAACTCAATCTGGATTAAAGACCTAAATGTAAAACCTAGAACTGTCAAGATCATCTATTAAAAAATAGGAATCAACTAAGGGGCTCTGGTACAATATCAAATACACACAAACAGTAAGAAACAAAATAGATGATTGGAGCTTCCTTAAAAGTCAACACTCAGGTGCATCATATGATCTCACCAAAACAGTAAAAAGAGAACCCACAGCCTGGAAAAAAGGTTTTGGTAATGGCATTATCAGAAAAGTGGTGACTATCTAAAATGTATACAACACTTCAACACCTCAATAAGACGCTGACAAATAAGCCAATTTAAAAACGGGTAAGGGACAGAACAGACACTTTGCCAGAGAAGATATTCAGGTGGCCAATATACATATGAAGACATGCTCACAATCATTAGCCATTGATGATGTTGTTGTTGTTTAGTGCCACCAAGTTGTTTCCAACTCATAGCAACCCAGTGTAGGGTTTCCAAGGAGAGACTGGTGGGTTTGAACTGCCAACATTGTATTTAGTAGTCCAGTCCTTAGCCTCCTACAGAAATGTAAATCAAAACACCAGTGAGATATCATCTTACTCCAGCATTAATAACAAAGTGAAAGAAAACCGAAAACAGAAAATGCTGGAGTGGGTGTTGAGAATGTCAGACGCTCCTATGCTGCTAGTAGGACTATTCAACAGTGCAACCATTGTGGAAAATGGCATGGCACTTTTTCTGAAGGCTGAAAATAGAAATACCATATGACCCAGCAATCTCTCTGCTTGGTGTATAGTCTCAAGAAATAAAGAGTCCTGACATGAGTAGATCTATGCACACCCATGTTCATTGCAGCACTATTCACAATACAAAAAAATGAGACACCCTAGACGTCCATCAGCAGAGGAATAGTTGAACAAACTTTGGTACATACACACAATGGAATATTACGCAACACTGAAGAATAACAATGAATCTGCAAAATACCACATAACATGGAGGAACCTGGAGGACATGATGCTGAGTGAAATTGTTGGTTGCAAAGGGACAGATATTGTATGAGATCACTACTGCAAAAAAATCAAGAAAATGTTTTCATTCTATAATAAGATCATGAGCTGGGCTGCTAACCTCAAGGTCAGCAGTTCAAATCTGCCATCTGCTCCTTGGGAGAAGGATGAGGCTTTCTGCTCTCATAAAAATTTACAGCCTCAGAAACCCTATAAAGAATTGCTGTGAGTCAGAACCAACTCCACAGAACACTACCACCATGATGGTTACCAGGGGTGGGAGGGAAGGGAGAATTATTCACTGGGTACAGTGTAGACATGTGCTAACTTGGGCAATGGGGAAGGCAGTGAAAAGAAAAGGAAGGGAATAAAAAGAAAATGGAATTTGTTTTCATTTCATTTCCCCCCTCATGTATTAGAAGAAAAACAATGTATATTTATTTTCTCATTGGAAAAAACTATTGGGAATATTCCTGCAAATAAAAAAGGAAAGAGGAAAGAAGGGGGATGAAAAATAACATAAAATTATTTGGATAAAAATCTTGAAAAATTATTTGTTGAAGGGATGAATAAATGCAAGCATGATAAATAATAAAAGATAAAAAAAAAAGATGATACCTTTTGTCTAATATATTAACTTCAGTTAAAGGGCAAAAAAAGAGAGAATGTGACATATTATATATGCAGGCAAGTTGACTTCTTCATTCTGAATTCCGGCATTGTACACACTGGTCTATACCATCTGAGGTAGTGTGGAAGATCTCTGATATGAGATCTGACACTGGAAATTTACAGCCTAAAGAAGTCACGCAGGACACACACTTCCTGGGCCCAGCCTGATGCTCCTAAAGAAGAAGATGAAGGCATAGCCAGATTCCACAGCCCAAAATGCCCCCAGAAATCCCTAAGATGCAGAGTGGCCACTATGCGGAGGGAACAATCACTTCTCCTGGAAGCCAGAGGAGTGACAAGCAATGGTTTTGGTGGGAATGCAAAATGGTCCAACCACTCTGGAAAGCAATATGGCACTTCCTCAGAAGGTTGGAAATAGAAATACCGTATGACCCAGCAATTCCTCTACTTGGTATCTACCCACAAGAAATACGAGTCATAACACGAGTAGATATATGCACACCAATGTTCATAGCAGCACTATTTACAATAGCAAAAAAATGGAGACAACCAAATTGCCCATCAATTGAAGAATGGATAAACTGTGGTACATACACCCAATGGAATGCTATGCTACCTTGAAGAACAACAAGGAAGCTGCAAGCCACTGTACAACATGGATGAACCTTGAGGACATTATGCTAAGTGAAATTAGTCAGTCACAAAAGGAGAAATCCAGCATAAGGCCATTATTGTAAAAAACTAAGAAAAAGAACCCATCCAAAAGGGAGGGGGAAAAAAATCTAAAAATATAAGTGCTGCTCACCGGTATGTATGGGAAGAGAGGTGGGGAGGGAGGGGAAGAAAGAGCACAGGGTAGGGAATAGACACAGGAGACCCTGGGAGCGGGTGGGGGGTGGGGGATAGGGGGAGGCTGGCAATACACAAGAAGGGGGAGTGGAAGAAGAAGAACAAAGTGGATGGGAGAATAGTTGGACAGGTTCGCAAGGTTTAGGTGAGACAGTTAAATGACGAGGTATGTGCAACCCTGGTATAACAGGGCTTCAGGATACAGGGATTGAGGCATGGCTTGAAAGGGGGGAAAAGAGTGGAATAATGCTAGGATGCTTGGCCCTCTTTTGAAGCTTGGTCTCCCTTGCCTACCATTGTGAAATAGACACTTGGTGCTGGAGGAACAGCCAGAAGCATCACAACAGAAAACATGTGGGCCCAGATCCAACCTATAACTTACTGGAATACCTTGGGGTTGGGGGCAGGAAACTTCCCAGACCCAAAATGGTGGGGGGACTATGATGGCATGGACAGATGGAGTGGCTGGGGACACAGGACTCAGGAAGGGAGAGGAGCTGTTTGCTGATGGCCAGGGGGCGGTGGGCCTGTGGGGTGTATCCTTTGGTTATTTGATGAGGCACAGAGTGGATTTTAATCACTGCAATGAAATGAAATATGACATGATGAATGTGAAATTGAAGTGGGACAGAGGCAAATAATGATGTATGCAAAACTTTGGAACAACAGGGCTCTGGGATACAGAGGTTGAGACATGGTTTGAGTGGGGAAAAGGGGGGAAATAATGTTAAGATGCTTAGCTGTCTGTTGAATCTTGGTTTCCCTGGCATACCACTATAAAATAGACATTGGAGGGGGAGAGAAAGGAATAGCCAGAAATATCACTCTAGAAAGTCCGTCTTCTGCCAATAACTGATTGGAATACCTAAAAGGGGATTCCTGCGGAGCCCCTGCATTACACAAGATCATAGATGGAATCCTGAACAGTATCCAGAATCTTCTGAGGGGAAAAGTCCACTTGAAAGGACCAGCAGACCAGCCTGGCATGGCCAGAAGAACAGAAGATGCATCCTGAAAGAAAGACTGACAAGAAAAATGAAACAATATAGGCAGACCGACTGATTACTACAAGAGCAAACAAGTTGCTCACCCAGGAGACATCAGGGCAAGTAGTCGAGTCCCCCTCAAGGCAAACACCCTTCTAAGACTAAGGCTCAATGGGAATGCGTGCTCTCATTGGTGACCACTTTCATCACCAATAGGGAAGGTGAGGGAAAAACAGCAATGAAGCTACAAACTAAGCCCCACAATGCTCAATAGACTCCTGTGAACCCAGATGGAGACCTGGTTGGCCAG
>NW_006408662.1:8169753-8171652 GCF_000296735.1 Chrysochloris asiatica
TGCTGGGAGCTTTAGACCCAGAGAGGGAGAGGGGCTGTGTGTTGATGACTGGAGTGCAACCCTTTGGTTGTTTGATGATGCGTGGTGGGGATTGTAACCATGGCCATGAAATGATATACGATAGGATGAATGTAAAGCTAATGTTCTCCCATGTAAACTATCACATAATTTACAATGAAACATTGAGAAGAAGAAGAAGAAGAAGAAAACATTTAATAACTACAAAACCTGGGTATGGAATAACTAATGGACCAAACCATGGCCCAAAGAACGGGAAACTAGATGCACAGTTTCATCCTGCAGTCAAGCATGCTGCTAGATAACAGGGTTATATGGAATTTCTTATTTCCCAACATCCCTGTCAGCCTGAGGAAAATGGCTGCTAGGAGAGGGTAAGGAGGTGAAATCAATGAACACCTGGGAGCAGAATGCTTGCTTGGATGATGGAATATGTGACGTAGACCAGTATTTGCTACTTACTAGCTCTCAGGCCTGGGGCAAGTTGCGTAACCTCCTAGTGTCAGCCTGGAAGCTTTTCAGTGAGAAAACCCCAACTTAAAGTGACTTTTGTAAAATGGGGAATTTAGTGTCTCATGAAATTGGGAAGTCCAAGGGTGACTTACTTCAGGCACAGCTGGATCCAGGGGCTAAAGCGATGTCATATTACTCTGTCTTTCTCCAGTTCTCTGATTTGCTTTCCCCTGAGCTGTCTTCACTTGCTGCTGACCCTCTTCCTAAGGTGACCAGATGATCCCTGCAGCTCAAGGTTTACCTCCTGCCAGCTCAACACCCCTGCAGAAAGCCAGCCTCTTTCCCCTGGTAATCCCAGCACAGGCCCTGTCTGAGTCTCATAGACCCAAATGAGGTCCACATGCCAATCCCTCAGTCTGGGGGAAAAGTTGGCAAATGAAGGCCAAAAGAAACAGAGGACCATTTTCTTAATGAAGGTAGTAACACAGTTAATAAGTAGTGAAGTGGGATTTCAATTCAGACAATCTGGTTTCAGCATCCACAGTGTTACACAGCCTCTTCAAGAACTCTATAATTTCTAAAATAGTCGTGATGAGTGTGATGAGAATGATAACAATTAATCCTGACACTTACCGAGTACTTCCTAAATACCAGTAACTGGGCTAAGTATATCACATGGATTAGCTCATTTAACTTTCCCAACAGCCCTGTCAAGCCTATAATGTTATTATCTCCATTAGAGTAAATTGTTGCATAGAGAGGTTAAGCAACTCGTTCATGGTCACACAGCTAAGAAATGGTGGGGCTGGGATTTGAACCCAGTTTAACTCTTGATACTGCTTCCTACTGCATATAAACATAAATATACAGATGGTTATTTAAAAATTTTTAAATAATACTGTAATTGTTAAGTGGTTCCAACTCATAGCGACCATGTACAACATTTCTAAGCGACTGGTGACTTTGAACTGCTGAGCTTGTGGTTCAAACCGATCTTGTGGTCAATTGCTTATCCTATAGCACCATACCAGGAATCCTAGAATAATATAACTGCTCATTTATAAACCACTCCTTCCTAACTACCCTTCACCCATACTTTTGAGGAGAGCAAATTCTAGAAGCTGGGGCTCTTTTGCTGACTGAATCTTGATTGCATCCACAGTAAAATAACCTTGAAAATGATTTTCAGTGATATCTCTGTTGTTGTTGTTAAGTGCCATCAAGCAGGTTCCCACCCATAGCGACCCTGTATAGGGCTTCCAAGGAACGATTGGTGAGTTTGAAATACCGACTTTGCAGTTCAAACCAACTTTGCAGTCCAGTGCAGTAGCCCACAGTGCCATAGCAGGACTCTAGAGGTGTAGACTTAGGTGAGCTTTGGAAAAGTATAATTTTATGACACAGTTAAAGGGATATTTGGGCAAAAGT
>NW_006408662.1:8173164-8179889 GCF_000296735.1 Chrysochloris asiatica
TTATTTCTCCCCTTTTACCCATTCAAACCATAAGGTGATTCTATTTTGTTTGGATGGTTTTACTGAAGGGGGAGCAGTTTTAAAGGAAACATGAGAGCTGAGAATTGGGGAAAGTTGGGAATGTCATGCTCTTCCTCTCTCCCTAGGGAATTTTGAGTAAAATATTTGCTTCTCACTTGGGCCTTGTGAGGTGCATTGGCTTTCCAGAGACATGACAGAGTGTCAGGCAGTCTTTCATGGAGGATGAGACAAGCTGTGAACTTAGACAGTAAAGATCATGTTAATGTCAAACTCTAATTTATAACTTCTTGATTTCAACATTACCAAACTTATGCTCAAGTTCTGAGGTTATGACATTCTCTTAAAATTAAAAGTGATGAACCATGTAAAATCTCAATTTCAGTTATTATTACATCAGTGACAATTCTAAATCTTGTTTTCACCAGTTTTTAGGCTTTAGCCAGTTTCTTCATTCATGCAGGCTGATGGTCTTCCCTATCTTGATTTATCTTTAAGGTCTTCCTTACATTCCTTAAAATGCTTAATCTTCTAAAAACTATTGTTTATTCCCATAAACTTGTTGCAAAACTTCAATGATTTAGGAAGTTGAGTTTTATTAAAAACTTGATGTTAGCCCTGACCACAAAATCCTTTTCCTCCTCATGGCTCAAAAAGTATTCTTTTCTTTCTTGAAGACACTCTAAAAACCTAAGATTAATATATTACTGAGAGAATTTGTCTGCCTCCATCCACTGATTGCTGAGACATGTTGAAACACATCCTGTTTGGAAAAAACCTGGACATATATGAAATAAAACCCTAGGAGCAAACTTTTTGTCTTACCATCACGTGTATATAGTGTTTCATGGTGTCACATAAGGAAATGTTGCCATACTGTGAAACTTATAACCTTTTAGGTAGGGACCTTCATTTACTCATTATCTACCTGGTGTGGTGCTGTAGGATTAGCACTGGACTGCTAACCACAAGATCAATAGTTCAAACCCACCAATTGCTCCTCAGAAACCCTATACAGGGTTGCTATGAGCCGAAAAGGACTCAACAGCACTTAACAAAAAAATATTTATCGATCTATCTATGCATGTATCTACCATTTATCTACTGATAATATCTTATGTTTTTTTTATTCACTTATTTTTGTTGTTGTTGTTAAGTGCTGTCGAGTCAATTCTGACCCATAGCGACCCTGTATAGCGTTTCCAAGGAGCAGTTGATGAGCTTGAACCACCGACCTTGCAGTTCCAACGACTTTGCAGTCTGACACATTAGCCCACAGTACTACACCAGGACTCCATTCACTTATTGGTGGTGGTTATCTTCTGTGGAGTTGGTTCCGGCCCATAGCGACCCTGTACAGGGTTTCTGAGGCTGTAAATCTTTACAGGAGCTGAAAGCCTCATCTTTCTCCTGCGGAACAGCTGTTAGTTTCAAATTTCTGACCTTGCGGTTCGCAGTCCGATTCGTAACCACTATGCTCCCAGAGCTCTTTAGTTTATATTAATTTATATTTACTCTTAAAAATGAGTAAGTGATGGTGAAAATAGCTGTTACATATTGTACATGTTGGTTGTTGTGTTTCTCTTTCGTTATAATCCTTTTTGGTGGGATATTTTGATTCAAGGGCCATTTGACCTTCATGCTGAATCATGATAGGCTCGGGCAGGTTGGGCAGGGTCTGCTTTAGGAGCAGAGCTGGCAGGACCATTCTGTCTTTAGGCCTCACACAGACCAGGATTTATCACTGGTTCTCTGAGGCTCTTCAGAAAGCCTCAGTGATAAAAGATTCTAATACTCTTTCTGTATCCCGAAAGATAAGACTCCAGTTTTGTGAAGGGCCATTGAGCCTGTAATGGTCCTTCATCCTGGAAGAGAATTAGGAAGACACGAGGGAGATCCTGAGGGATGGGGTAGTTACTAACGTGGACCACAAGTGGTTCTTTTTTGCTTCTTGAGAGGATTGTTGTTGTTAAGTACCGTGGAGTCGGTTCTGGCTCATAGTGACCCTGAACAGGGTTTCCAAGGCTGTAAATCTTTATGGGAGCAGAAAGCCTCATCTTTCTCTCACGGAATGGCTGGTAGTTTCAACCTGCCAACCTTGAGGTTAGCCGCCAGATTCGTAACCACTACACTACCAGATTGGACAGAACTAAATCGAACTTTACCACAATCTCCATGTTAGGATCACTTGTCACTACTGGATATACCTTTCTTCCTTGGAGAAACAGCGTATATCCCTTTTTGTGTGCTCTTGTCTGTTGCCACCATAGGGACACCCAGGGCCCTCTGGGAGCCTAGTGGAAGGTCTGGGAGGTGAAAGATGGGGACACAATCTAACCTTTCCCTCCTATCTTTTCACAAGTCTCCATGAAGCTGTTTGTGTTTCATTGAAGGAAACAGCATCTCAGAGTCCTCCCTCTGGCCTTTAAGAGCAGATGCACAGGAAGATAGAATTAAGCTATGAAAAACAGCTAATAGAAAAAGAGGAAGTTTCACTTTTTTCTGTGGGTTTCTGCTTACAAATCCATTGTTGCTTACCAACCCAACTAGCACAAGAACCAGAGAAACAAGAAAGACTAAACAAAGGGAAAAAGCAGCTCTTTCTCTTCAGATATTACAATCCAGAGAACTTAAAATAATGAAATTTGAAAAGTTGTCCAATTTATGCTCAATAAAATAGACTCAAAACTGCTTTCAGATGTTAAACAAACAAAAAGACAATCATATAATCGAATGGCTGTCAGTACTTAGTAAATTCATGTCTTTCTTTTTTCTTTTAGGCTTTTCCTCCAAATGCGATCACTGTATTTTTATACTGCAGTTCAGTGACTGTGTTCTTCGCAGTAATCAAGTTGGTCAGTTATCGTCTGCACGTCATGTTTGATAAGGGGGGGGTCATTCAGGAGAGGCCCTCCAGAATGCAAGAGAAGCCAAATGCAGACAAAGAATCCACAAGTGAGCATAGAATGAACTATAAAACTCCAAGGTAACGTTTCCCAATTAATGTATCACTTTATGAGGCAAATGTTCAAATTTTTATGAAAAATCTTTTTCTCAGCTTGTAGTTGTTTATGAAAATATGTCAGTGCAGACAAACACACACATATACACTCTATGAGGGTGAGTCCAAAATTATCCACACTCTAGTTAGAAAAGACAAATACATCATTTTTTGACATAATCTCCTTGCTTTTCAGTACACTTTGCCCATCTTTCAACAAGCTTTCATGTTCCCTTATTAAAAATGTTTTAGGCTGAGCTGCCAGCCATGAATGCACCACTGTCTTCACTTCTTCATCAGAGATGAATATTCATCCTCAAAGTGTTGCTTTCAGGTGACCAAAGAGGTGAAACTCTGATGGAGCAAGATCAGGACTATAGGGAGGATGCTTTAGTACCTTAAAGTGAAGTTTTTGTAGAGTGTCAATAGTATGGGCAGAGGTGTGTGGATCTGTATTATCATGCAAGATCGCAATACCCTTGGATAGCAGTCCTCGGTGTTTAATCTGAAGTTTAGGTTTCAGCCCTTCATTGAGCCCATCATCAAGGTGGTTTAGCTGGCTATCAGTACAGTCTTATATCCTGACCTGAAATTCATTTGCATTGAGCTTAGCATTTTACTTATGTATTTTTCATCTTATCATTGCATGCAAGAGTGTTGTTTAAAACAACATTCATGTTTGTTAATACAAAAGTAATAGGATATTAAAATGATTCTCCAGTAAGCATCTTTGCTACTATTCTTATCCTTATTTCTGATGATTCCTTGAAAGAGTTTGTCCTATAATTAAAAAATAATATTGATAATGTTTGTTACTTTTTTTTTTTAAGTTTTTATTGTGAATAATGTGTTCGTTTACATGGGAGAACATTAGCCTCACATTCATCCTATCGTATATAGTTTCATTGCCATGTATACCATCCCCTCCATGCATCATCAAACAATAAAAGGGCAAGCCTGCCCCTAGGCCCTCAGTTGTCAGCACACAGCCCCTCTCCCTCTATGTTTCTCTCTCTTAAAAATAAAATTTGTATATAATGAAATGAGGAAATGGAGTTTGGGGAAATTTTGGTTCTGCACAAATACTGAAAGAGTCATGGTTTTCTACTTTATACATCATGGTTTTCAATTTCTTCTGTTGGATTAGCAATAACAGGCAGACTAACAATGGCAAAAAGGAAGAGACCAATCCCAACCTCACCACGCCTCCTCTCCACTGCAGCTCCCAAGGGCAAAGCATACACTCTCACCACTCCTCTGGGCTTCTGGTAAGTGCTCTGCTTTGTCCTTTTGTTTTTACAATTGATTCCACTTTGAATGGGAGTTTGCAATGACAGCATTTGTACTTTGTCTGTGGACTAGCTGTATATTCATAAGTACTACTAGCCCCTACACTAATGGAAAATCACATCATCTGAATGTGGAAGTAGCCTGAGGCGAGCTCTTGGGACTACAAAATAAACATCAAGTCCTGTGCTTCAATCATCTCCAGCCTCTTATGTCCTCTGCCCCTACTCTGCATACCTGTCGTGTTGGTCAGAACATTTATTTGCAGACCTCCAATTTTCTTTCTCTTCTCCTGTCTGTCATGTATCTGAGTCATCACATGTGCAATGCAGACCTGGAGTCTTCCCACCTGCCCACTGTGTTCTACACTGCAGCCGCACACATCTTTCTCCTAAAATTATTCACTTGTTTTTCTAGATTAACTTTAGCAGATTCTGTTTTTTGTATTATAAGTAGCCTCTTGTTCTTACTCCTTTTCCCTTATTTATCGCTTACTTTATTTTTTACTGCTATAAAAATACAGATAGCAGCATTTGCAGCATTTTCAATTCAGTGTGACCAATTAACAGTCAGTCATTTACAAGCATCACCAGTGTCCTCAGTGATTGTATATCCCTGATAAAAGTCTTGTCTACTTCAGTCATAGGGTCGCTGTGAGTTGGTATCGACTCAATGGCACCCAACAACAACAACAACAACTTCAGTCCAGTTCATGCCTGATAATCATCAGATCTACTTACAGCTGGATATGTTTCTCCACATAGTGAATGCTCATACAGAATGTTCATATTCTTGGGTTCACTCTATTTTGGTATCATATGAAATCATGTTCACCTCTATATTACTGATATTTGAAAACCATTAGAACTAACCAAAATATAAAATTTATGGAGCAATTAAGTAAACACATGGCATGTTTTAAAGTAGCCGAGACAGTAATGTTTATATAGTGTGTCTAATAAAATAGAAAAAAAAAAAAGCTTAATATATAATGCTAATGGGAACAAGAAGAAAACCATTTGTATATGAAATAATGAAAGCATTTTTATAAAAAGTAAACATATTTTTATTATGTTTTATGTTTTCTAAAGAGCTTTACATATATTCAATGTGTGCTTTTATTTTTTTACCTTTTATTGTGAATTGAGTGAAGGATTACAGATAAGATCATCAGTTTTACATGTAACAAATCCTACACTTTGTTTCCATTCAGTCATTGCAATGCCCTCCATGCAAGAGCATTTACTCACTTCCTCCCTGTGCTTCCTGTTTTCATTCCATCTTCTGTCCTAGCCCTTCTCAGTGTTATTCTTTGGATTTGGAATGATTGGCTGTTCTATGGTGAGCATACCGTACTAGTATTTTTGTCCCTCCTCTATACCTACCTACTGCTTGGCTGAAAAATGGGCCATGGTGGTGAGTTCCTTTCCAGACCTGAAGGGTGGTCGAGGGCTATGGTCTCAGGTTACTCGTTTCTTTCTGACCAATAAGCCTGGTCTTTTCTTTCTTTCTTTTAAAATAATTTTGAGTTCTGTTCTATGTTTTCTCCTACTCTATTTGGGACCTTCTAATGTGATCCCTTTCAGAGCAGCTGGTAGTGGTAGTTTGTTATCATCTATTTCTTCTGGCTACCACTCATCTGTCAGCTTGTCGTACTGTGGTGGCTTGTGAGTTTCTGTGATTCTGGAAGCTATGCCACTGGTATTTTAAATAACCAGCAGGGTCACTCATGGTGGACAGGTTTCAGATGAGCTTCCAGACAAAGACAGATGAGGATCAAGGAGTGATGAACTACTTCTGAATATTCAGTCACTGAAAACCTTATGAATAGCAGAGAAACACTGTCAGATATAGTGCCAGAAAATGAGCCCCTCAGGTTGGAAGGCACTCAAAATGCGACTGGGGAAGAGCCACCTCCTCAAAGTAGAGGTGACCGTGATAACACAAATAGAGTAAAGCCCATGGGAGTAAAGCCCATGGGACTTTCATTTACTGATGGGGCAAAACTCAAAATGAAGAGAAACAGCTGTAAACATCCATTAAAAATCAGAACATGGAATGTACGAAGTATGAATCTAGGAAAATTGGAAATTGTAAAAAATGAAATAGACTGCATAAACATCAATATTTTAGGCATTAGTGAGCTGAAATAGATTTGTATTGGCCATTTTGAATCTGACAACCACATGGCTTATGATGCTGGGAATGACAAATTGAAGAGGAATGGTGATAGAAATTGATGCTGGAGAACGCATGATAGAATTCTGCAAAATCACTGATTTGTTTAGTTCAAATACCTATTTAGACTGCATAAAAGACGACTATACACATGGACCTTGCCAGATGGGACACATAGAAATCAAATTGACTACATCTGTGGAAAAGCTCCATATCATCAGTCAAAACAAGGCCAGGGACA
>NW_006408662.1:8182003-8201242 GCF_000296735.1 Chrysochloris asiatica
GATGGCACCTAACAACAACAACAAATTTCTTCTGGTCTCAGAGTCATGGAGACTGATAATCACATGTTCCATTAGTCCAATTTCATTACTCTTCTCTCTTCTACACATGGAGAGACCAATAGATGCACCTTAGATGGCCGCTCATGAGCTTTGAAAATCCCAGATGCTACTGACCAAAGTGGGATGTAGAACATTGTCTTTGTGGATTGTGTTTTGCCAGTTGACCATGGCGTCCCCTGAGACTATGGTCCTGAGGCCTCAGGCCCAGCAACTCCTTGCCTTAAGATGTTTGATAATATCGAAGTTGTCATCATTTTGTCCACTCTATGCTCCACCATATTCATAGTTGTGTTTGCAGAACACAATGTATCAATGTCCAAATATCCTCTTTCAAACACTTATATATTTGTGGTTATACCCATACCCATTCAACCTGTATCTCTGTCCATGTTTCTACCCACACAACCCTGCTGTACTGAGGTTGTGTACATTTGCCTCTATCTCTTTTAGCCCTTAACCCCTTAATACCAGTAGAGTCCTCTTGTCCTTTTGGTTGGATGTCTATACTTACTTGGTTGGATGTTACACACATATATGTGTGTGTGTGTGTGTACATATGTATATATTTTGTTGTTACCCATTTTATTAAAAGCATAAGGAGAACGGGCATTCTGTTGTCTCTTCCTTGCATGTCTTTTAGAGAAAACAGCAGCTAGTGACAGTGATCACTCTGCTGGCTGACTGTGAATGGACAGTGAGCTGAGTCATGCATTGATTGATTGTTTCATTTATTTAGGAATTGCCAGCACAGGAAACAGTGCAAGACCTCAAAGGTAGAGTGCTTACTATCTTCATTTAATATTTGATCATAACATTATTCTTAGACCAATGAAAAGATTATTTTAAAAAGCAGTATATCATGAACTAGTTGAAAACGAGAACTATGAGACTATACAGTTATGTATTTGGGTGTGTATGGTAAATATATATATAAACAACAAAGCATATGCCAATTTAACAATTTCTATCTGTATAATTCAAGGAGCTCTGGTAGCATAGTGGTTACGAATTGGGCTGTGAGCCACAAGGTCAGCAGTTTGAAACTACCAGCTGTTCCATGGGATAAAGGTGAGGCTTTCTGCTCCTGTAAAGATTTACAGCCTCGGAAACACTATGCAGGGTCGCTCTGAGTTGAAACTGACTCCACAGCACATCACAACAACAACAACATGTATAATTCAGTGACATTAATCACAGTCTTCGAGCTGTGCACCCATCCTTTCCCCAGTTATTTCACCCCCGTTAACATAAACTCTGTACACTAAACAGTAACTTTTTGTTTTCCCCTTTCTCTTACCCCTGCTAACCATGCACCATTTTTGATTTCTATATATTTGTTTAATTTCATATAAGTGAGATCATAAAGTATTTGTCCTTTCGTTACTGACATTTCATTTAGCATTATCTCTTCAAGATTCATCCAGGTTCTAGCTTGTAAGAAAACTTTGTATTTCTCTGTGGATGAGTAATATTGCATTATCTTTTGATGCCACTTTTTTTTGCCTGTTCATCTGTTGTTGAATATTTCAGTGGTTCCCATATTTGGGATGTTGTGCACCATGCTGCAGTGGGCATTGGTGACAGGTTTCTCTTTGTCATTCACATCATCTGGGTGAACACACACAGTTATGATTGCTGAGTCATATGATAGTTCTATGTTCAACTGCTTACGGACCGCCAGACTTCCACAGTGGCTGTACCACTTTACAACCAACAACATCTGCAGCACTTACTGCTTTCTGATTTTTGATCATTGCCATTTTAATTCAGTGACATGGTATCTAATTGTG
Source organism: Chrysochloris asiatica (assembly GCF_000296735.1). NCBI lineage: Eukaryota > Metazoa > Chordata > Mammalia > Afrosoricida > Chrysochloridae > Chrysochloris > Chrysochloris asiatica. The sequence continues at coordinate 8,183,854 of NW_006408662.1, forward strand.
GTTCTGATTTTCATCTCCTAAATGGCTCATGAAAGGATCTCAAGTAATGTAGCGGTTGTGAGTGGGGCTGCTAATCTCAAGGTGAGCAGTTTGAAACTACCAGTAGTTCCATGAGAGAAAGATGAGGCTTTCTGTTCCTGTAAAGATTTGCTGCTTTGGAAACCCTATTCAGGGTCGTTGTGAGTCAGAACTGACTCCACGGCACACTACCACCACCACAAACGGCTAATGAAGGAACCTGGTGGTGTAGTGGGTTACACATTGGGTTGCTAACCTAAAGGTCTGCAGTTGGAATCTACCAGTTGCTCCAGGGGAGAAAGATGAAAGAGGAGGCTGTCTGTTCCCAGAAAGATTTACAGGCTCAGAAACCCTATACAGCAACGCAAGAGTCACAGCTGACCTGATGTACCCAACCACCAGCAACACCACCAGTTGCTAAGGACTTTGAACATCTTTCATGTACTTAGGTCCATTTGAATGTCCTCTTTGATCAATGTCTGTTCAATTCTTTTGTCTACTTTTAAATTGGACTGTCTTTTTTTTTCAAGTTGTAGAAGTATTTTATATATGAATATTTTACACGTCAAATCTGTTCTTGAGATAGTTTCAGCATCAACCTGAACTTGGATATGAGCATTTGATGGTCTGTTCCACAGTTGGTGCCTGGCCTTGTTTTGGCTGATGCTACTGAGCTTCTCCACCATCATTGTCCACAGATGTAGTTGATTTGATTCCTGTGTGTTACACCTGGTGACGTCCACATGTATATTGTTTACGTTGTTAAAAAAGGTATTTGCAATGAGTGTTGGTCTTATAAAATTCTATCATGTGATCTCCAACATCATTTATATCACCAAGGCCATATTTTCTAACTACTAATCCTTTCTCTTTGTTTCCAATTTTCACATTCCAATCACCATTAATTGTCAATACATACTGATTACATGTTTCATCAATTTCTGACTGAAGAAGTTGGTTGAATTCTTCAGTTTCTTTTTCGCTGGCTTTAGTGGTTGGTGTGTAAATTTGAATAATAGTCATATTAACTGGTTTTCCTTGTAGGAGCATGGATATTATTCTGTTACAATAGCATTGTAATATAATTCAAGATAGATGTTGACAAGGCTTTGTGACAATGAGTGTTACACCATTTCTCTTTAGTTTGTCATTCCCGCCATAGTAAACACACCATTGTCTAATGCAAAATGGCCAATTTCAAAATGGTCCATTTCAGCTCACTGATGCCTAGGATATTGATTTTTTGGTGTTCTGTTGCATTTTTGATGACTTCCAATTTTCATACATTTAATCTTTGCATTTGTATTTTAAATAACCTCACATGCATGTGAAAGCTGGACAGTGAATAAGGAAGATCGTAGAAAAATTGATGCATTTGAGTTATGGTGTTGGAGGCAAATATTGAAAGTGCCATGGACTGCCAAAAGAACGAACAGATCTGTGTTGGAAGAAGTGTAGCCAGAGTGTTCCTTGGAGGCCAGGATGCCTAAAGTTCATCTCTCATACTTTGGACATATTGTTAGGAGGGACCAGTCGCTGGAGAAGGATATCATGTTTGGTAAGGTGGAGGGTCAGAGAAAAAGAGGAAGACCCCTAGCAAGATGGATTGGCAAAATCAATGGGCTCACGCATTGCAATCGTGAGATTAGCCCAGGACCCAGCAGTGTTTCATTCTATTGTGCTATTGTGCTATTGTCGCTATGAGTTGGTAACGACTCGATGGTACCTAACAACAGCAATCTCTGCACATTCCACATTTTGATTATTAATGGAATGTTTGCAACTGTTTCTTCTCATTTTGAGTTGTACCCCAGAGTAAATTAAGGCCTTTGAAGTTTGGCACCGTCCATATTATGAAGGTCAGCTCTTTGAGGAGGCAGCTCTTTTCTAGTCATAATTTAAGTGTCTTCAAACCCGAGGGACTCCTCTTTGGACTCTATAAGACAATGTTATCTATGAGGTTTTAGTGGCTAGCCTCTCAGAAGTGATCTGTCTCCCCTTCTTCCTAGTCTGTCTTACATAGTCTGATAGCTCTCTGCTGGGTGTTCATGCTCGCATGTAAAATACTAGTGGCACAGCATCCAGTGACAGACAAGCCACCATAGTACAACGGATTGACAGATGAGTGGTGGGCTAATATGATTTTATATTTTTCAGTCACATTTAATTCACTTTCCTTACAGCAGCCACCCAGACACTACCTGTCACATTTTCTTGAATTACAATCATGAACACACATATTGTTGCACAAAATTCAAATGTAGTCATCTTTTTTCCACAGAAGCGTAACATCTCAGTGGAGGGTAACTTTCCCTGTACAACTTGTTTGCCCCAACTGCAAACACCTAGTACGTAGTAGTCACTCAATACCCATTTATTGAATGATGGTTGAATAAAGAACTGAATGCATACGGGCATGAACAGATGAATGTAGATACTTGCTCAGGAATCAGGTTTTGTCATGTGTGCATGGTAATCTCTCATGGTGATAAAGCTTAGTCAGAAATTAAAGCATAGCCAAACTTTTTATGCTTTGTATGTAGTACACAGTTAAGAACCTAGATTTTAACATTAGAGTGCATCTTCTGTTTACTCAAGTTGCTCTTCCCACTAGAATCTTTGTTTCGGTTCTCAGCAGTGAGACAATTGATTAAGTCACAGAGCCAAATGCAACTCAGCAGTTTACTTAATGCATCTATGCTGTCGCAGCAAAAATCAAACTCTCCCTCTGTCTGCTTTTATTCTTTATTATTATTTTATTCTTTATTATTTATTATTGCTCATTAAGTGCCGTAGAGTTGGTTCTGGCCCATAGCGACCCTATATAGGGTTTCCGAGGAATGGCTGGTGAGCTGGAACTACCGACCTTGCAGCTCAAACCAACTTTACAGTCCAGTGTATTGCCCCTCAAATGTTACATTGGAAGTACAATGGGAGTTAGCATCTAATTATCAAAATTGTTCTTACAGCCTACCTATGAAACACTGAGGACCCCTAGGTATTTCAAATAATTCAGTGCTTTACTAACTGAAAGGTTCTTGTTGGAACCAACCAAGATGTGCCTTGGAAGACAGGTCTGGTAATGCACCCTGGAGAGGAGAGTTGTATTCTGTCCCACACAGGATGACCATGAGTTGAAATGGACTTAACAGCAACTGTTTCATTTTTAAATAAAACATTGAAGCTACTAACAAACTATTTGGGAGAATTTCTGATTGTCAAACCAAATCACCACGTTTAAAAAAAAATGCTTTGTCCAAAGCATTGCAGTAGAAAATGGAAACTCAAGGAAACTTAAATTAGCCATTATTCTCAAGATGGTTCCTGAAAATAGGAAACTATGTAAAGCAAACCGAGGGTAAAAAAGTTGAGAGGACTGATCTTTGTTTTTTCTTTTTATAAACAGACTTTGTTTTTCAGAGGAGTTTTAAGTTTACAGGGAAAAAAATCAGCAGAAAGTGTAGAGTTTGCATTTACCTTCCTCTCCTTAGCGCATATGGTTCTATTATTAACATCTTGCAATCCTATGGTACAAGTGTTATAACAGAAGAACCAATACCCATACGCCATTATTTACTAAGTCCACAGTCTACAGTAGGGTTTACTCTTTGTGTTGGATAGCCCTATGATTTTAACAAATTCTTGATGTCATGTATCTACTTTTACAGTATTCTAAATAATAGTTTGGCTACCCTAAAACTAAATCTTTCCTCCCTCTCCTGACCAACCCATGGCAACCACTGTTCTTTTCTACCATTTTCATAGTTTAATTTTTTCCCCCCCAGAATAGAATATAGTTGGAATCATACGGACTTTACGCTTCTTGAATTTTATTGGGGTAAAAATACATTGTTGTTGATCTTAAATGCTGTCTAGTAGGTTCTGACTCATAGCAATCCTGTGTAGGGTTTATGAGAAGCAGCAGGTGAGCTTGAACTGCTGCCGACCCAGTGGTTCACAGTCCTGTGCTGATCCTATGGTGCCATCCCAGGAGTCTCTGTGTCCTCTCAAAGTCTGTGTATGTATGTCAGTGGCTGAGTCCTAGTGTGACTCTGTGGGTTAATGTACTGGACTGCAGGGTAGCTTTGAACCACAAGGTCAGTGGTTCAAGCTCACTAGCCACTCCTTGGAAATCCTATACAGGGTTGCTATGAATCGGTACCAATTTTACGCACTTGACAACAACATTTCAGTGACAGTGATTATAATCTTTAAGTTCTGCAACCATTTTTGCTATCTTTATTCCACCAAATTATTCCACCACCATTTACATAAACTCAGTGCCCCCTAAAGCAAGATCTCAAGCTTTCCCCTTCCCTCCTGACCTTGGTAACCATTTATAATATTTGGTTTCTATATATTAGCTTATTTCATATAAGTGAGATCATAGTACAATATTTGTTCTTTTTGGTGGAGCACAATTGATTTGTATGTGTATACATACCTCATTGTATTTATCCATTCATCTGTTGGTAGACACTTTGGTTGTTTCCACCTTTTGGCTATTGTGAAAAGTGTTGCAGTCAACATTGTTGTACAGGTTCTATACGTGTTCCTACGACCCCTTCTTCAGGTTATCTACCTAGAATTGGGATTACTAGATCATATGGTAGGTCTATGTATAACTTGAGGAACTGCCAAATGGTTTTCACAGGGGCTGGACCATTTGACCTCCCATTCAACAATGAATGAGGGTTTCTGGGGTTTTTTTTCATAAACTCACCAAAAGTCTGGTTTTCTTTCTTCTTTATCATTCTCATTCTAATAAGGACAAGGTGGTATCTCACTGTAGCTTTTATTTGTATCTCCCTAATCCTGGTGTGAAGGTGCTCTGGTAGCATAGTGGATGAAGGCATCTTTGCTGCTTCATTGTTTTGGAAATCATGAATAAAGCTGCTATAAACATTTATGTGTAAGGAGCTCTGGTAGCGTAGTGGTTACGAATCGGGCTGCGAACCTTAAGGTCAGCGGTTCGAAACTACCAGCCGCTCCGCGGGAGAAAGATGAGGCTTTCTACTCCCGTAAAGATTTACACCCTCGGAAATCCTGTACAGGGTTGCTATGGGTCGGAACCGACCCGACGGCATTTAACAACAACAACAACAACAACAACAAACATTTATGTGTAGTTTTTTATATGGACATATAGTTTTGAACCCATTTCGGTTAATATTAGGAGCACACTTGCTGTATCATATGGTAAGCATGTGTTTACCTTTGTAATAAACTTTGAGGATCTCTTGCAAAGTGACTCTACCTTTTTGCATTTTCACCAGCAAGGAGAGTTCTGTTCTCTGCACCCTTTTCACATTTGGTATTGTTAGTGCTTTGAATTTTAGTTATTGTGATGCTGTATGATAACCACTGGACTGCTAGCACAAACCCACAAGCCATTCCACAGGAGGAAGAGGATGCTTTCTGCCCCTGTAAAGATTTACACTTCAGGAACCCTATGTAGAGTGGCTACGAGTTGGAATTGACTTGATGGTAGTGTGTATATGTGTGTGTGTGTGTGTGTGCATAATGGTATTTCATTGTTGTTTTGATTGCTAATTCCCTAAAGGCTTATGAAGGACCCCTGATGGCACCATGGCAACAGTAGTAACACGCAACTACGAGTAAAAAGTCAGCAGTTCAAATGCTGCATCCACTCTATAAGAGCAAAGACATGGCAAACTGTTCCCATGAAGATTTTCACTGCAGTTGTGTCCATTGCAGCTCATAACAACTCTGTAAGATAGAACAGAACTGCTCGAGAGTTTCTGAGACCCTAAGTCACCATGGAAGCAGACTGCCTGCTGTTTCTCCTTTTAAGTAGGGGTGGGTTCAAACTGCAGCCATTTGAGTTAGTAGTCCAATACTTAACCCATTGTTCCACCATCACAGACTAGCAAAACTTAATGGGCTTTTTTGCTCTGTCATATAGGGTTGCTATTAGTCTGAACAGACTCAAAGACAGAACAGTTCATTGTGCTCCTGTGGAACCTATATATAGATCAATAGGCAGTTGTTCAGACAGAACAAGGGAATACTGCCTGGTTTAAAATCAGGAATGTATGCACCAGGGTTGGATCCTTTCACTATATGTATTCAATCTGTATGCTGAGCAAATAATTAGGGAAGCTGGAATAAGAATGTGGCAACAGGATTGGATAAAGACCCATTTTTTTTCACTGTGATATGCACATGACACAATCTTGCTTGCTGAAAGTGAAGAGAACTTGAAGGACTTTCTGATGAAGATAAAAGACTAGAGCCTTCATTCCTGCCCTCAAAATATTAAATTCTATGGGAGGTGACATTACACCACAATTACATAATTGGTGTCTTAGTTATTGAGTGCTGCTATAATAGTAGAAACTGACTCTACAGCACATCACAACAAATAGAAATATTCTCTTACAATTTAGGAGTCTAGAAGTCCAAATTCAGAGTGCTGGTTTTACAGCAAGGCTTTCTCTTTGTTGACTCTAGGGAAAGGTCCTTGTCTCCTTTCAGCATCTGTACGTCTAGGACTCCTTGGAGGATTCCATGCTTCTTGGCATCAGTGGTTAGCAGGGTTAACCTCTGGATCTAGGAACTTCACAGTGTAGAGTCCCCAGATCTAAAGGATATCTTCCATTCCTGGCTCTTCTTTCATGGTGGTACTAGGTCCCTCTGAACTCTCCTCAGTCTACTCTCCTTTTATATCTCAAAAGAGATTGACTCAAGATACAACCTAATCCTGTAGATTGCACCTGGCCTCATTGACATCATAGAACTGATGATTTATAGCACATAGGATAATTATATCTGATCAGAGATGATCACATGATAGCTAATAATGAGGATGATAGCATCATATTAGATTTCATCATTATCTTATTTGACAAAAGACTGAAAATCCTGGCCAAGACAAGTTGACCCCAAACTGTAACGATCACAATTGACTATTTCATTATAATTTATATGACATCCCTGGGATTTAGACGTGAGTCAATAAATAATGGAAATACGGAGTCTTGGTGTGGAGTTACAGGAAAAGCACCAGACTGCTAACCACAGGGTCTGTGCTTCAAATCCATAGGCCACTCTTCGGAAACTCTATACGTGGTTGCTGTGAGTCGGAACTGATTCAATGACACTTAACAATAACAACAATTATTATAGCATCTATCCCTACTTTCTCCCAGAATTTTAATTAACAGGTAAAACTTTTATATATTTATTTAGCTCTTGATCAAATACCTCCAGATGTAGAAGACAGATAAAAATTTTTCTTGATTATAGTTGTGTAAATTATTTTGGGAAAACTTAGATAAGAGAACACATAGTTCATCATGGCTTATTCTATTTTTCCCTAACTAAAAAGAAAGTGTAATGTATTGACTACAGTAAGAATATTAATTTTAGTTTCTTTTCAAATATAATGTCCCAGCATTCTATTTAAAGTATTTACCATTGAAATAGAGTTGATGCAGTTTATTTACTGAAAACAAGAAAATATAATATTTATGTCACACCAAATATTATAGATATTAAAATTTAGATACTGTTCCATTTGTTTTTATAAACATGGTGATGCACTGTTCAAACTTTTCTTTAAGTTTCAGTGTTCCTACTTACATAAAATTGGTAGATGCCATTTGGCAATGAAGTTGGCTGATAATTACAAAAAGCAATGGACTAGCACATGCTTTTTTTGCATTTTAATATATTTTTATGAGACACCAAAGAGTGTAAGACATGAAAAAGACGCATGGTGACTAGGGTGGAAACCTAGGTGACATAGCTAATAGCTAGTCAAGCTAGAACCTTTCTGACTAGAACTAAACCCAAACCCAGTGTTGTCATCGGTTCTGACTTATAGTGACGTTATAGGATAGTAGAACTTCCCGCTTCCAATGGAGTCCTGGTGTGACACTGTAGGATAAGTACTGGACTGCTAACTGCAAGGTTACCCATTCAAACTCACCAGCTGCTCATTGGAAATCCTATACAGGGGTTGCTACAAGTTGGAACAACTTGACAACATGTGACAAAAACAGCCATCTTTATGGAAGCTGACTGCTACATTTTTTGTCTATGGCGCAGTGGATGGATTTAAACCACCAACCTTATGGATAGTTGTTAAGTACCGTGGAGTCGGTTCCGACTCATAGTGACCCTGCACAGGGTTTCTGAGGCTGTAAATCTTTACGGGAGCAGAATACCTCATCTTTCTCCCACAGAACTTCTGGTAGTTTCCAACTGCTGACCTTGAAGCTGGCAGCCCAACTCGTAACCACTACGCTACCAGAGCGCCAGGACTCCCATTTTATTATTTTAAGGCACAAATATGTTATTTAACCATCTCACATTGAACCATCTCACTCTGTCTCCCAAGCCCACAAAAGAGCAAAATTTAAACATTAATATTATGGAAAGTACAGTCCTGGTGTGGCGCTGTGGGTTAATGCACTGGACTGCAAAGTCATTTGAACTGCAAGGTTAGCGGTTCAAGCTCACCAGCTGCTCCTTGGAAACCCTATGCAGGCTTGCTATGGATCGGAACTGACTCAATGACACTTAACAACAACAACAACAACAAAGGGAACTTTAAATATTAACATTTCAGGAACAACTTCACAGTAGAGATGATACTTGAAAAATCGACCTCCAGTTACATTTCTTGTTGGCCTTATTTTTAATTTTGTTAATATTAGGCCTTGCTTTGGGCCATGAATCATTCATTTCCAGAGCTAATGCAGTTGTTATTTGTCATTCATTTCAGGCATCATTCTGTCAGATCAGCCTGGAGCCCCTGTGTCATCTACCTCAGCCTGTGTCAGAATGGAAAACTTGCCAGTTTCTAAAGTGTCCATGCCAGAAACCGTGGCCACATCAGCAATACGAATGAAGCCAGTGACCCCAGAGACTCCACTCAACAATAAAGTGAAAGAAAGAGCAAACAAGGTACATCCCCCTTTCCACCACCGATCAGAGGGTGGGCTACAAGACAAAGATGCCTTGGAGAATTTGCCACACTTGTCTTTGTCTCAGTATGACTTACTAGAAACAGAGGTGTCTTTCCAGCCCTGGGGCAGTGAGAACTCAGTCTTGATTCCAGAACCCACACAACATCTCAAGGGCTCCATCGGGGAACAGTTGCAAAGTAAGTCTCCTCAGGACAGCCTGAGCAGCAGCTGCCCACAGTGTAACACCATCATCACCAAACAGGAAGAGGATCTGGTGGATACTTCCTGCCAAGTAGACCCTCCTTTGGACGAAGAAGTTTACTCCAATAGTGATATAGCTGTTACTCTGATTGACACTTCCCAACCTGGGGACCCGCTGAGCCTGCATGAGCCCATTAAGATTGTCATTACAATGAGCAGTACTCCAAACTCTGTGACCGACTTGGAAAGCTCTCTCCACCTGAAGGTGATTGGTACAGAGAGAGCTGGACCAAAGTCAGATGCTGAACCAGCTACCTCAAGGGTGGCTAGTCCTCCAAACAGCGAGCAGACACGAATTCCTGTCATCACCCTTGAGCTTTCTGAAGATGGAGAAGGAGTCACCATTTGTCCTGAAGGGACACCAGAAAGACTGATGGTAGAGGAGTCTTCCAATCAGTGCTCTGGCTATGAGTCTGGGGAGGCAGGCAATGCCACAAAAGATTGCAGTCTTCCTCCAAGGGACCACTGTGAAGTAACCTCACCACTCATACAAAATGTAGCCTCCGAGTCTGAGAGGGGACCAGATGGACAGGCTAACCTTGACCCTTCTTCTTGTAAGAGCAGCCATGAAAAGAGACATGCCCGGGTCCTCAGCATGGACAGTGGAACCGACATCTTCTTGAGTAAGAACTCTGCAGAATTTATTAGTGATAAAGAGAAAACAATACCGACTTCCAAATCTGACTTGGAGGCTAAGGAAGGACAAATACCAAATGAATCCAACTTCCTAGAATTTGTTTCCCTGTTGGAATCAATTAATACTTCCAAGGTAGTGGCAGCCAATCAGTCCCATGGCTCAGCAGAGCCGAACAAAGAAAACCGGCTTCTTGGAGGTACGATTCTACCTCAGTTTTGTTCTGTTGACACAAAGAAGGCAATAAATCTCTTTCTAATTTACCTTCTATAATTTGATTTTTCAAATTGCAGGATGACTGTTGTGCAGTTGTTTGCCACTCCACTTGGTAATTAATTTGATGAGCGTACCAAAATTTAGCTTTCTGATGAGCATGCATTAAAATTGGGATACTCTACCAGGAAGGGTCCCTGGGTGGCACAAATGGCTTGCACTCGACTACAAACCTGAATGTTGGCAGTTGGAACCCATTCAGTGGCAATGTAGAAGAAAGATCTAGTGATTTGTCTCTGTAAAGATGATAGCCAGGACGTCCCTCTGGGGCAGTTCTGCTCGGTAACACATGAGTCCAAATCTGCTCAATGGCAATGGCCTTGTTTGATTTTTTTCTGCCAGGAGACTTTGTTGTTGTTAGGTGCAGTCGAGTTGGTTCCAAATCAGTGATCCTATGTACAACAGAACGAAACACTGCCTGGTCCTGGGCCATTTGCACAATTATTGTTATGTTTGAGCCCATTGTTGCTGTTACCATGTCAATCCATCTTATTGGGGGGTCTTCCACTTTTACACCTGGAAACTTAAGGCAATGTAATGAATAGTTTGCTTCCCTAGAATGCAAGGATATTTATTACCAGGGAAACAGACCATTATATTTTACTGCAACAAGAAGAACTCCCTGTAAACATCTCTTCCTTCATAGAACAGATGCATTCTGGGAAAGCTGATGCTACACCATATGAAGTGAATCTGCTGCTCCTGTTGAATACAATTATTGTTCTTAAATGCCATCAAGTCAGTTTCAACTCATAGCGAGTGACCCTGTATAGTGTTTTCATGGAAAGACTGGTGAGCTTGAACCACTGACCTTGAAGTTCAAACTGACCTTGCAGTCCAGTGCATTAACCCAGAGTCCTATATACAGAATTCTTGAATTTTCCAAAGTTATAAACATGTTACTAACAAACACTTGTAAAGCTCTTAATTTATAGACACTGTTCTAAGCCCATTCCATACATTAGCTGGGGTAACCCCCAGATAGTGGTTTGCCTAAGCAAAGCCCTGATTTTCACTGTTAAAAGTTTCCTAAGCTGAAGGATCAGTTCTACAGTTATCCTCATAGTATACCACTTATGCTTCATTAAACTAGGCTGTGAGCTCTGCTATCATTTCTGTTTCACAAATGAGAACAATAAGGCCCAGGGATTTTCATTAACTTTCCCAAGTTTGGAACTCCAGTAAGGGCAGAGCTGAGATTTAAAATATTTTGCCTATATGAACATCAAGATTATTTTTAGGTGACGTTATATCTCTGGGCCTCTTTTTTCTTGTTGATAAACTTATGCTACTTGACTAGAATTTTTAAAAAAAATAAAATCTCTAAATTGTGACATTTCTGACATGTTTGAATACACAATTTCTGCATATATCTGTGTTGCAACCTTGTCTATAAGGCCGGAAGCTGTAGTTGCATGAGATAGCTCCTTTTCTTGACTGTGAAATATAGTGCTGGCCACTGTTCTTAGGGACAACCAGGAGCTGAGGCTTTCTTGCCTTGGTGGATCTGAGAAATTTGCCCCTCATTTTGTCTATTTTTCTTTAAAGCACAATTTCAAAAGGATTGTCATGCATATTGATGGATCCTGTTGTCTTTTCAAGGGAGGATTGTTGTTGTTTTTGTTAGGTGTTATTGAATCGATACTCATAGCGACCCTCTGCACAGCAGAATGAAACACTGCCCGGTCCTGGGCCAACCTCACGATTGTTGCCACACTTGAGCCCATTGATGCTGCCACTTGGCCAATCCATCTCGCTGGGGTTTTCCTCTTTTTCTCTGACCCTCCACCTCACCAAACATAATATCCTGCATTAGCATACACCTATTATTGTTGTTGTTAGGTGCCATCAAGTCTATTCGCAACTCAGAATGATCCCATGGAATCTTGGTGTGGCACTGTAGGATAAGAATCAGACTGCGAATTGCAAGGTAGACAGTTCAAACTGACCAACTGCTGCTCGGAAACCCACTACAGGATCACTAGCCAGCCCGTCTTTACATGAAGGAGCACTTGTGGCTCTGTAGGATGAGCACTGGATAGCTAACTGTCAGACTGACTGTTCAAACCCACCAGAACACATCATCAGTTTTACATTCGACAAATCATACACTGTGTTTCACCTCAATGATTATAATTCCCTCAATGTGACATCACTTATTCCATTCTGTCCCTATTTTCCTGTTTCTAGTCCTTCCTTTCCCAATCCTTCTGAATTTTGTCCTTAGGTAAATGCTACCTGTTGTTCTCAGATGGTTGACCATTTTATGATGTGAATACTTTACTAGAGTTGCTGTCCCTGGCTTAAAATTGAGTCACAGGGGTGAGTTCAGTTCCAGAGCTGAAGGATGACCAAGGGCCATAGTCTTGAGGTTCCACCAGTCTCTTGTCTGACCAGTAAACCTGGTCTTTTTAATGATTTTTAGTTTTGTTCAACACCTTCCAGGAATTTCGAATGTGATACCTTTCAGAGCAGTTGGTCATGGTAGCCAGGTATCATCTAGTTCAGGATTATGAGGACTGATGTTCCCATAAGTCATTAGTCCCACTGGACTAATTGTTTCCAAGTGTTTTTGTTTTTCATCAGTCTTTCCCCAAGACTGGGAGAGACCAACAGTTGCACCTTAGATGGCTACTCATGATCCCAGTGACTTCCTCAATAAAGCAGGATGTAGAACACTGCCTTTACGGACTGTGTTATGACAATTGACCATGGTGTCCACTGAAACCATGGTCCTGAGACCCCAGGCTCAGCAACTCATTTCCTCAAGATGTTGATAATATCTAACAAGTTTTCATATATTTACCCCTGAATGCTCCATCACATTCACGGATATATTTGCAGCAAAGGAAAATCACCATGCACAAATACCTTCTATTAACCCTTTTTATATTTATATTTTTATATCCCAATCTCTCTCCCACACCCATTCAGGCTGTATATTGAGCCGTAGATCACCATTATTGAAGGACTGTATATAAGAGAGTATTTACTTCTGTTTCCCTTAACTTGTGTACGCCTTTTGCCTTCTTCCCTCTTGTATTTTGCCTCCCCCACCACACAGATTAACACATGCCTGCTCTGATAGCGTAGTGGTTATGAATCAGGCGCTAACCTCAGGGTCAGCAGTTCGAAACTATCAGTTTTGCCGCTGGAGAAAGATGAGGCATTCTGCTCCTGTAAAGATTTACAGCCTTGGAAACCCTGTAAAAGGTGGCTATGAGTTGGAACTGACTCCACGTCATGTAACAACCAATCCTCTGTATTTAACTGCCATTGAGTTGGTTCCAATTCGTAGCAACCCTGTATAGGGTTTTTGAGGAACAACTGGTGGGTTTGAACTGCTGAATTTGTGGTTCACAGTCCACTGCTTATCCACACCTGGAGTCTAGCCAATGAATTATTCCTCCTTCTTTCCCTCCCTTGGTAACCAAAAGAATGCTTCTTTTGGGTTAAAGTGTTAATTTTGGTTCTTTCATCCTTTTGGATAAGTATGTTTATTGCTATAAATTGCCTCCTGAGCACTGCTTTTACTGGGTCCCATAGGTTTTGTATACTCTGTTTTCTTTACTATTTGAGTCAAGGGATTTCTTAAATTCCATTTTTCATTTCTTCTATTACCCAGTGGTTTTTAAGCAGGGTGTTATTAAAATTCCATGTAATTAATTTTTTTCTTGATCTTTCTATTCTTAATTTCTAACTTTAATTTTATAGCACTGTGATCTGAGAAGATGCATTGTAGTGCTTCGATGTTATAAAATTTATGGAGGCTTGCTTTATGACCTAACATATGGTCTATTCTGGAGAATGTTCCATGTGCACTGGAAAAGAATGTGTCTATTATGCTGTTGTTGGGTGGAGTGCTCTGTATAAGTCTATGAGGTCAAGTTGGTTAATTGTGTTGTTTAGTTCTCCTGTGTCTTTGTTGAGGTTCTTTCTAGTTCTGTCCTTTATTGAGAGATTTATCTTCTAGCTCACTAGTTCTGGCTTCTATCTCTTCAATTCTGCTCCTTTGCCCTTTCAGTGTATTGTCCATTTCTGATATTCTATTATTAATCATTTGGATTTTTCTGTAGATTTTGAATTGTTTCCAATGCTGTATCTATCTTATTTGATTGTTCCTGTAGCACTTTCCTGACTTCTTCCTTATTTTTCTCAACTCTTTTGTATAGTGTTTTGATATATTTTATAATCGTTTTCCTGAATTCCTTCTCAGGCATTTCCAAAGCCTGTCCATCTTCCAGTATAGAGTGTAGGCCTCCTTCCAGCTCATTTGCCTCAGTCACTTTATCTCGTTTCTGGACATGTGCAGATATGGTCATCTGCTTCTGGATTTTGGGCATCTTCAGGGGTTATCTGTGGCCTTAATACTTAGATGGGTGTGTATTTTGGTATTTTTTAATGCTTTCTGAATGCCTCCGGGTAGATGTGATCAGGAAATGGGCTTCCCTTTTCATTCTTATTCCTGAGAAATTTCAAGATGCCACTCACTATTGGTCATTTTAATGTAATTTAGGATTTAATATTCAGCCTAGTTCCTTTTTTGTCTGCCTGTCCCACTCCACAATCCCTGTTCAGGCCTTTTTTCTAGTTATAAACAGTTCAGGGCCAGCTGTGGCTGTTTGGTTTTAAGTGGAAGCTGTCTCTTTAAATTTCGAGGAGATCTGTGCGCATGCGTAGTAGAACCCTCTGAGCGTGGGGCTGGGTTGTCCACTACTCAGGCACCCCTATAGTCACCAGAATGGAAGTGCACAGACAGCAAGGGACCAATGAACAGATACCAAAAAGAAAAGAGTGTCCACACCTTTATCTCTGCGGTTCTGTCAGGCGTCCGTGGCTGCTCCCATCCTTCCCCCGCTTGGTCTCACCCAAGATGGTGGCTCCTGGAGCAGCTGAGCGTCTTGAATTAGAAAGCAATGGATTTCTTTCTTCTGCTGCAAATTCCCCCAGCTGTAAGTTTTCCAACATTCTAAATATTCTTTTATATGTGGTTCAGAGTTCTGGGACCATCCCCTGAGCCTGTTTGGTCCTGTGTTCTGTGTTGTTGCTGACGAAACTCCTTACTGCACTTCTACCCAATCCACCATCTTGTTTGTTCTCCTCTGTCCTTTATTGAAAGTGGCATATTAAAATCTCCTACTATTACCGCAAGGTCAGCAGTTCGAAACTACCAGCTGCTCTGCGGGAGAAAGCTGAGGCTTTCTGCTCCCGTAAAGATTAACAGCCTCGGAAACCCTGTGCAGGGTCTCTATGAGTCGGAACCGACTCCACGCCACATAACCACTACTGAAGGAGCTCTGTTAGCATAGTGGTTACGAATTGGGCTGTGAGCCACAAGGCCCGCAGTTCGAAACTACCAGCTGTTCCACGGGAGAATGAGAAGCTTTCTGCTCCCGTAAAGATTTGCAGTCTCGGAAACCCTGTACAGGGTTGCTATGAGTCAGAACCGACTCCATGGCACAAAACAACAACAACAACTATTACTGTAGGATTATCAATTTCTTGCTTCAGTTCTGTTAGAGTTTGATTTCTGTACAGGACCTTTCATTGGGAACATAGATATTTATAATCATTAAATCCTCTTGTTCACTTGACCCTTTAATCATAACATAATGTCTTTCTTTGTCTCTTATGTTGGTTTCTGTCTGAAATCTATTATATCAGAAGTTAAAATAGCTACTCTTGTTTGTTTCTTTAAACTTTTTATTTTGAATCAAGTGAAAGTTTATAGAACAGTTTTTTATTCAACCAATCATACACTTTGATTAAGTGCTTGCAATCCCCTCAATATTAACATGTTTTGTTGTTGTTGTTGAGTGCCATCGAGTCGATTCCAACCCATAGTGACCCTGTATAGGGTTTGCAAGGAGCAGCTGGTGAGCTTGAACCACTGGCCTTGCAGTTCAAATGGCTTTGCAGTCTGGCGCATTAGCCCACAGCACCACACCAGGGCTCTCAATATTAATATAAGTTATCCCATTTACTCCCTATGAGTCTTGTTTCCATTCTTCCTTTTTTTCCCAACCCTTTTGAATTTTGTCCTTATGTAAATTCTGTCCTTTTTATCTTGACTAATTAACCATTCCATGGTGTGTATGCCTCATTATTGTTCTTGTCCCCCCTACACATCTATCTACTGCTTGGCTGAATGTTTTGTACTCATTTTTGGTTGCTGTTAGCTTGATATGTGTTTCCCATCTTTTGATTTTGTCTACTTTTGCCTTTATGTACAAGATATATCTTTTTTAGACCATATATTGATGGATCTTGTTTTCTTATCCATTCTGCCACTCTGTCTCTTGAATGGTATGATGAATCCATTGGCATTCAATGCCATTATCCACAGGTATGAATTGATTGTTGTCATGCTTCTGCATGGTTTTTGTTTTGGGGGGTTATTTTGGTGATAATGCTGGTTTCTTTGTTCCACACAATTTTCTGTGCTGACTTCATTTTGTTAGTGGGCTTTCTTGTCATTTTCTTCATTGCTGTTGTTTTAATATGTACAAAATCAGGCCAAAGGATAAATAATCATATCTTGCTACTAGGGTTCCAGTTCCTACATGCATGGGCGTATTCTAAACAAAACATTGTAAAACATACCTTTGTAATCATTGGATGGCTGCAGGTAAGTTCTCTCAGTAATACACTTGTTTCTAGTTTCATTCGAAGTCCTGGTGGCAAGTGGTGAAGAATTAGACTGCTAACTGCAAGCTTTACAGTGCAAACCCACCAGCTCTTCCACAGGAGAAAATGAGGCTGTCTGCTCTGGTAAATATTTAAATTCAGAAAACTTACAGAGCTGGTCTACTTTGTCTTATAGGGATGCTGTGAGTCACGATTGGTCCAACAACCATGAGTTTAGTCTCATTGAGTGGGTTCCAACTGATAGCAACTCTATGTACAACAGAATGAAGTACAGCTCAGTCCCGAGCCATCCTTATCATTGTTCTTGTGTTTGAACCCATGTGTAAAGCCATCTCATTGACGGTCTTCTTCTATTATGCTGACCCTCTGCTTTACCAAGCACGATGTGATTTTCCAAGAACTCTAGAAGCATGTTCAAAGAACATGTCATCTTATAGCATGGCCAAAGAACATACCATATTCTTTTCTAAGGAGCATTCTGGCTGTACTTCTTCCAAAACATTAATTTGTTCTTCTGGTACTTTCAGTGTTCTTTACCAACACCATACGTTATTTATTTATTTATTAACTTTTTATTGTGAATTGAGTGAAGGCTAACAAACATGATCATCAGCTTTAC
>NW_006408662.1:8202217-8206178 GCF_000296735.1 Chrysochloris asiatica
ATCTTTACTGGAACAGAAAGCCTCATCTTTCTCCCGCGTAACAGCTGGTAGTTTCACACTGCTGACCTTGAGGTTCACAGCCCGATTCGTAACCACTACACTACCAGAGCTCCTTAAGGAGGGGTTGGTAGGAAAAAGGAATGAGGGTTAGGTTGGCACTATGGTACAATAACGGTGGGCAGGCCAGGATGGCTAAGCTTTGTCTCTCATAATTTGGACATATTGTCAGGAGGGAACAGTCGCTGGAAAAGGATATCATGCTGGGTAAGATGGAGAGTCAGAGAAAAAGATGAAGACCCCCAAAGAGATGGGTTGGCCAGGTGGCATCATTGATGACATTGAGTGTGGCTGTGGTAGTGAGGTTGGCCCAGGATCGGACATTGTTTCATTCTGTTGTGCGTGGGGTCACTATGAGTCGGTTCCGACTCGATGGCACCTGACAACAAGTATTGCTGAATCATTCTGGCTCATAGTGACCCTGTATAGGGTTTCCAAGGAGCAGTTGGTAGGTTTGAACTGCTGAACCAACAACCTTGTGGTTTGAAGTACAGTGCTAATCCAACAACGTCATTCCAGGGGTCTCAGCTAAACCTAGAACTTCATTTATTATTACAGTTATGGCTAGGATTAGGGTTAGTACTTAGGGTAAAGGTTGGATCATCCTTTGATTTCTTGAGTGTTGATTGTGGATCCAAGTAAAATAAAATCCATGACAATTCCACTGTTTTCTCCATTTATCAAGATGTTGTCTGTTGGTCTACTTGAGAGAATTTTTGTTTCCTTTACACGGTATTGTAATCTATACAGAAGGTTGTATTCTTTGATCTTCATCATTAAGTGATGCAAGTCCTCTCTGCTTTCAGCAAGCAAGGTTATAGCATCTGTATATTGCAAGTTGCTAATGAGCCTTCCACTAACCCTGATGATACATTCTTCTTCATGTAATACAGCTTCCTGGATTATTTGCTCAGCATACAGATTGAGTAAATGTGGTGAAAAGATACAACTCTGATGCACACCTATCATGATTTCAAAGCATGCAGTATCCCTTTGTTCTGTTTGAATGTCTGTCTTTTGGTCTATGCATAGGTTTCTCATGAGCATGTTCTTGAATTCCCATTCTCCACAAGGTTATTCATGCTTTGTTATGATCCACACAGTTGAATGTCTTTGCATACTTAATAAAACACAAGTAAAAATTTAAAATGGTTGTAATAGTACAGCAACATGAAACTGCCAGAAATTCAAGCCAGATTCAGTAGAGGATGTGGAACTAGGGTAGTTTCTGACTACCTGTGCTGACATCAGAGGGTTTTGGCTGAAAGTAGAGAATACCAGGGAAATGTTTATTTGTACTTTATTGACTATGCACAGGCTTTGGACTGTGTAGATCAAAACAAACTATGGATAATGTTTGCTAAGAAATGCGTATTCCAGAATACTTAATTGTGCTCATAAGGAACATGTACCTAGACCAAGAGAACAGAAAAGGGAGTACTGAGTGGTTTAAAATCAGGAAAGCTGTGAGCTAGAGTTGGATCCTTTCACCATCCTTGTTTAGCCTGTATTCTGAGCAAATAATTTGAGAAGATGGATTATATAAAGAAGTATGTGGCATCATGATTGGAGAAAGATATATTGACAACCTGTGATTTTTAGATATCCACCTTGCTTGCTGGAAGCAAACAGGACCTGAAATATTTACTGGTGAAGATCAAAGACCACAGCCTTTAGTATGGATAGAGCCTCAAAGTAAAGAAAACAAAAATCCTCACAACTGCATCAATTAATACCATATATTTGAATTATTTGTTGTTGTCAAGTGCCATCAAGTCAATTCAAACTCGTAGTAATCCTGTTTAGGGTTTCCGACAAGCGGCTTGTGAATTTCAACTGCTGAACTTGTGATCCAAACCAACCTTGTGGACTAGTACTTATCCTACAATGCCATACCATAGCAAGCACCATGGACTGCCAAAAGTACAAACAAAACTGTTTTGGAAGAAGTACAGTTAGAATGCTCCTTAGAAGGCAGGATGGCGAGACTTTGTCCCTCATACTTTGGACATGATATCAGGAGGGCCCAGTCCCTGAAGAAGGACATCACACTTGTTAGAAAAAAAGAGGAAACCTCTCAGTAAGATGGATTGACAGAGTGACCGCAGCAATGGACTCGAATATAGCAACAATTGTGAGGATGGTGCAGGGCCAGGCAGTGTTTGGTATTGTGCATAGTGCCGCTAGATATCAGAACCCACTCAATTACACCTAACAACAGCAACCATTTTCCTGGTATTCTCTACTTCAAGTCAAGATTCATCAGAAGCCAGCAGTGATATCCTTTGGTACAACTCCACCTTGGAATCGGACTTGAATTCCTGGCAGTCCCTGGCAGTGTACTGCTGTAACTGCTCTTCACTTATCTTCAGCAAAACTTTGTGTCTGTGTGATATTAATGATATTGTTCAATCATTTCCACCATCAGCTTTGTTAAAAATGTCCAATTTTGTTAAATTGTTGAAAAATATGTCCAATCCAAACAGTGATTTCCAAGGGAATCTATTGGGCTAGTTCAATATAAGTCACAGAGGTTTACTCAAAGGTTATGGTGACCGTTTCTTAGTATTACAAAAGGGTAATCTTGAGAAATTTTCTCTGTAATGATAGGATGATCTTGAGGGCTCATTATGAAGTTTTTAGAAAATTGAAACCTTCATTGGCAAGAAAAAGGCCAGGAACGTTGCACGGAGGGAGGTTTTTGTTTTGTTTTGTTTTTATCATGATAGTGTACCTGCTCACTCTTCGAAGGTAGCAAGGACTGTCCTACATTGGGAAACCTTACCCCATCTACTGTACAGCCCTGATCTTGCCCCTTTAGATTTCTTTTTATTTCTCAAACTCAAAGAATATTCAAAAGAAACATTATTTGAGCTCCTCGAGGATGCCCAAACTGCTATTTTGATGTGCTGTAAATTGAAGAGCACAGAAATCTTTGGAGAAAGGTTGTTATTGTTGTCATTAAGTGCCATTGAGTCGGTTCCAACCCATAGAGACCCTGTATGGGGTTTCTGAGGAGAGCTGGTGAGTTTGAACCACCGACCTTGTGGTTCAAACCGACTTTGCAGTCTAGTGCATTAACCCACAGCACCACCAGGACTCCTTGGAGACGGGTTAGAGCAATGGAAATGATGCCTTCATCCCAGATGAAGGATATGTTAAGAAACAGTAGTGTCACATTTTTATATTTTTGTTCAAGGTTTTCATGATTTGACAGCAATAATTTGGTGGTTATCACCCTATCATTTATTTGATTTGTCTATGTAAATTTTAACTCTCTTTACATTCTGTAGTCAATCATGTTAGTTCAATCAGAATGATTAATTTAATTAAATTGGAAATCTAGTGGGGTGCAAGGGTTTCTATGGAAGATAATAGTCTTGGTTGTTGGGAACTTGAAATTAAAGCAGAGAAGAAGCATTGGAGTCAATTACATGTCTATTTTAGAGAAAGATCTCTCTCACTCTCACTGCCATTAAGTCAATTCTGACTTATTGCGACCTGGTAGAGGGTTTCCAAGTCTGTCAATCTTTATGAGAGAAGAAAGCCTCATCTTTCTGCCTCGGACCAGATGATGGGTTTGAACTGCTGACCTTACAGTTTCGCAATCCAGAGCTTATTCTACAGTGTCACCAAGGCTTCTTTCAGGAAAGTATGTTGTTAAGTGCGTTCAACTCGGTCCCTACTCATAGCGACACTGTATAGGGTTTCCAAGGAGCGGCTGGTGAGCTTGAACCACCAACCTTGTGGTTCAAACCGACCTTGCAGTCTAGCACATTAGCTCGCAGCACCAAACCAGGACTCCTCAGGAAAAGAATGAGGCTTTTAATTGTAGGAATAAAGGAAAGACTAGGTAAGTCTCTTATTACTTTGAAGGTAGCAAATTAGGGAGTTACTTTAAAAG
>NW_006408662.1:8206676-8208548 GCF_000296735.1 Chrysochloris asiatica
TAAAGATTTACAGCCTCGGAAACCCTGTGTAGGGTCGCTATGAGTCGGAACGGACTCCACGGCACATAACAACAACAACAACAACAATGCTACAGCCTAGAAAACCCTCTGAGGCAGTCCTGCTCTATCACGTGGGGCCACTAGGAATTGAAAGTTGACCCAAATGGTAAAGCACAACAACAATGACAAGAAATTTTCAGTGGCACTTTTGTCTTTGAGATTGGTAATATCATCTTGTTTCTCTACCTCTAAAGACTGTCTTATTGTTTATTGTAATCTAAAATCCCAGTTTCGGAGAATACTTAAAAACAACATGTCAGTGTTTAATGATATTTATTAGCAGCTTAGGGAATTGACTTGGGATTCTGTACAGAAATGAATTCTTTACATTTTCAATTCTAACTCCTGTTGTGCCGTTGTAGGGTTTCCATGACTGTAAATCTTTTAAGAGAGTAGAAAATCTCATCTTTCTCTTGCAGAGCTGGAGTGTTTGAACTGCTCGCCTTGCAGTTAGTATTCTAGTACGTATCCTACTGTGCCACCAAGGCATTCTCTCTCTCTCCCTCTCTCTCTCTCTCTATATATATATACATATATATTGTTGTTGTCAAGTGCTGTCGAGTCAGTTCCTATTCATAGAAATCCTGTATAGGGTTTCCAAGCAGCTGATGAGCTTGAACTGCCCACCTTGTGGTCCAAACCGAACTTGCAGTCCTGGTGTGGTGTTGTAGGATAAGCACTCAACCACAAAGTCAGTTTGAACCACAAGGTTGGCAGTTCAAACACACCAGTCGCTCCTTGGAAACCCTATACAAGGTCACTATGAATCAGAACTGACTCGATGGCACGTAACAACATTATGGATTACATTACAGAACAGCAACTAGTCTAGTGTTTGGCCAAGTTGACTTGTAACACTAACTATCACAGGAGAGCTTCCTGATCTTTCTTTGGTCTGATAATAGAACAAAGCTTGAATTTGAACATGAATGAAAAGGGATATGTGATTGCCCAGTTATCTTCAACACACTCATTTCTTGTCCTGTTCCTCTCTACAAATGGCTTTGAGGTAATCCTTAAACTTTGAGAATATTCTAAAGTTCAAAGTTATGGAAAACCAAACCACATGCAAATACTTACTGAAAGTCTTTAAAACATATTGTTTCCTTTAATGCAGATGTTTTACTTTTAGAAGTTTCTAAGAAAATAATCATGAATATATGTGGAGATCCATATTGAAGAACTGAAAAATTGAAACAGCCTAAATTTGCAACAATAAAAATCTAGTTAAATACATTATCCTTTATGAACAAAATGTTATATAACAACCATATTTGAACGATGAAGAACATCTAATGATATCAACTATTTATGACATTTTAAGAATATACATATTCTTATAAAATACCATCTACATTATGATTCATTTTTGTACTGTAGAAAAAATACTGGTGCCTCCAGTGTACATGTGAAGGGAAGAGTGGCAGGGATAAGAGTGATTTAAATATTTCCCTAACTTTTCTCTACATTTTAAATTATGTACAATGAGTATATATTATTTATAAACAGAAAAATTCTCATAATGTTTGAACAGGGAAAAAGAAAGAGTATCCATATGTTGTATCCAAACATACCCAGGAGTATCCAAACATACCCAGGAGACATCAAGGCAAGGGGTGAGGTCCCCTCAGGGCAAACCCCCTTCTAAGACTAAGACTCAATGGGAATACACGCTCTGATTGGTGACCATGTTCATCACCGATAAGGGGAAGTGAGGGAAAAGCAGCAATGAAGCTGTAAGTTAAGCCCTACAACATTCAATAGACTCCCGTGAACCTGGCTGGAGACCTGGTTGGCCAGCATTGTGGCAAG
>NW_006408662.1:8209133-8211596 GCF_000296735.1 Chrysochloris asiatica
TTTATAGCGAGGAGGGGAGTGATTAACTTTCCAGTCTAGGAGCGGAGATCCCTGAGACCATCAAGAGAGAAGAGCAGAGAGTGGGACCCTACCCAGAGAAGCCGTGACACCAGAGAGACAGAGATGATGACATGGAGTGATGGAGCGGCTGGAAACTTTAGACCCAGAGAGGGAAAGGGGCTGTGTGCTGACGGCTGGGGGCCAGGCTTGCAGGGCATACATAGCCTTTGGTTGGTTGATGATGCATGGAGGGGATTCTAATCATGGCAACGAAATGATATACGATAGGATGAATGTAAAACTAATGTTCACCCATGTAAACTATCACATAATTCACAATAAAACATTAAAAAAAAAAGAGGTGGGGAGATTAAGCTGTGATAAAGATATATGAATAGATACACCCAGAAATATGCAGTGAGAAGTAGTAGAGTTTTTTAAATGGCTGTTTTTTTAAACCTTATTTTTCTGTGATTTTTAAGTGAAATCATCAGTAGATAATGCTATTTGTTATGATAGTGCTTTTTCAAAAGTGTGTTTCTTGAAAACTGTGAAAACTTATATCCTGACAAGCTGTCAGATGAAATGCTAATATTTTTGTACCAAACGAATTTGAGTAGTGCTTTCACAGATGTGCTGGTAATGTTTATCTTCAGGACTCACAGAGAAGCCAGCAATATGTGTATAATGACTTGAAGTCTAAGAATGAAAAGACTTGTTTGCTACCTAACAGTTTGATTCATTCTTCTTGGGAGCTGATGATCTCACTCTTTGAGGTAGAGCTTGCTGAGCCATCACAGAGGTTTGTCTGAGAAGGGACTACACCTGGAAGGGAAATTCCTCTCAGGGATGCTCTTCGCTCAGGCCCAGGAGGTGAGGTGTCACAAAGCTTACTCAAAAGAAGGTAGCAATCTCTACATATGTATGTACCTATGCTATGAGTCAGAATCGATTGACAGCACTTAACACACACACACACACGGTGCAAATAAATCCATAAATAAAATAGAACATATTGTTGTTAAGTGCTATGTAGGCAGTTTTGACTCATAGTAACCCTGTATAGGGTTTCTGAGGTTATAAATATTTTATGGGAGCAGAAAGTCTCATCTTTTTCCCATGAAGCAGCAGGGAAGTGGGGAGGGGAGGGTTGAACTGCCAATCTGTGGTTCTCAGTCCAATGCTTATCCTGTGGAGCCACCATGCCCCCATAGTAGATCATGTTGTTGTTATTAAGTGCCACTAAGTCACTTCTGACTCATGGTGGTGGTGGTGATGTGCCGTGGAGTTGGTTCCAACTCACAGTGTATGGGAGCACAAAACCTCATCTTTATTCCACAGAATGGCTAATAGTTTCGAACTACTGACCTCGAGGTTAGCAGCATTACTCTTAAGCACTACGCTACCAGAGCTCTTTAGTGACCTTGTGGAGGGTTTCCAAGGAGCGACTGGTAGTTTTGATTGTTGTTGCTGTTAAGTGCCTTAGTAGAGCATTTTTGTTGTTGTTAAGTGCTTTCAAAACTGTTTCTGCCCTCTTCCCCTCAATGTTGTTGTTAAGTGCCATCAAGTCAGTACTGACTCGTAGTGACCCTATGCACAACAGAATGAAACACTGCCTGGTCCTGGGCCAACCTCACAATCATTGCTATACCTGAGCCCATTGCCACCACCACTGTGCTAATCCATCTTGTTGGGGGTCTTCCTCTTTTTCTCTGAGAAAGAGGAACAACATTGAGAGAAAGAGGGCAGAAACAGTAACAGCAGAAGGTATGCACTACTCAGAATAATCAATCATTTGCAATCAAAAGGTCAGCATTTGCCCAAGGACAAAGTTCAGAAGAGTTAGGAGAGAAGTAGGAATTGTTGAATGAAAAACTGGTTTGCTCTGTAAACCGTCACACAGTTCACAATAAAAAGTTAAAAAAAAAAAAAAAAAAGAAGGAACAAACCAGATGAACCAGATGGCAGAATGGGTGGAAGTGCAATGAGGAGCTTTGTCAGCAACAACACAGAATACCGGGCTGATGAAGCTCAGGGGATGGTCCCAGAACTCTGAACCACATATAAAGGAATGTTTAGAAACGTGGAAGGCTTACAGCCAGTGGAATTTATAGCAGAAGCAAGAAATCCAGAGCTTTCTAATCCAAGGTGCTCAGCTACTCCCTGAGTGGCCATCTTGGGAGAGACCAAGTGGGAAAAGGATCAGAGCAGCCATGGACACCTGACAGAACCACAGAGATAAAGGTGTGGACATTCTTTTTTTCCTATCTGTTTAATGGCCTCTCGCTGTCTGTGCACCTCCATTCTGGTGACTAGAGGGGGTGCCTGAGTGAATGAACACCCCGTTATCACCCCCGGAGGGTTCTATTACACATGCTCACAGAGCTCCTTAAAATTGAAAGGGACACGATGAATGGATGATCAGAACTCAACCAGGAGAAGAAAGAAGAGGAAAAAAAAAAA
>NW_006408662.1:8221136-8230125 GCF_000296735.1 Chrysochloris asiatica
AAACAGATTAATCCACTATCTCCTTCACCATTCTGTATCTGTTGATCTTGAAATTTTCCTTAAAATATTGTCAGGACAAGGACTAAGTATAAGATCTCATTATGTCTACATAATATTTAGTATACTGTCCCAAACAAGCTAGCTATATACTTAACAAGTGTTTGCTTTATGAAGAAACCATTCCACCATTAGTTTTTAGTACTTAGTTTTTAGATTTAGAGAATGAGTAAGAAGGAAAGACTCATAAGATTATGAAATGATAAACAGAACCTAGATCCTAAAGCTCTAATATAGAATAGAAATGTTGTTGTGTGCTTTGGAGTTAGTCTTTACTCATAGCAGCCCTGTAGAGGATTTCCAAGAAGCACCTGGTGGGTTTGAACCTCTGACCATGTGGTAAGTAGTCCTGTGCTTATCCCACAGTGCTACACCAGGACTCCAAGAACAGAAATAGCCAGGTTTATTTGTATACTTTTTACTTTATTGGATGTTGTCCATTTTTGAGTTATGAACTTTTCAAACCTAAGTAATCCAAATGAGTGATTGCCAACCTGAGCAAGCCAGTAGTCATGAGTTCTTTCAAGGAAGTCCCTGTATCCAGATGTAAAATAGATGGTTGCTTACAGATGTTTCCTGATAAGAGCTCTGATAGCATAGTGTTTACAAGCCCAGCTGCTGACTTCAGGGTCACTGATTCAAAACTACTAGTTGTTCCACAGGAGAAATGAGGCATTCCGCTGTAAAGATTTACAACCTTGGAAACCCTATGCAGGGTTGCTATGAGTAGGAACCGACTCCACAACATATAACCACCACCACCACCATAGATTTTCCCAGGGCAATAGCCAAAGATATGTCTTCAACATAGAGGTATGTCTGGTTTCAGATAATTTAGGTACTTTCATAATTAAGGAACCCTGCTAGTATACTGATTAAGTGCTTGACTACTAACTGGAAAGTCAGTGGTTTAAATCCACTAGTGATTTGACCCCATAATATTCTCTGCTAAAAATTACAGCCTAGAAAACTCTATGGGGAATTTCTACTCTGTCCTGTAGGGTTGATGGATTGGAAGAAGACACTCAACAAAACCCTTCATGATTATTAAAATGAAGACATATTGACAAGCATTCAGAACTTATAGGAGCTGGTGGCACAGTGATGAATACTCAGCAGTTAACTCAAAGATTAGCAGTTTGAACCCATCAGTTGCTCCTCAGAAGAAGATGTGGTAGGCAGTTTGCTGCAAGAACCATTTACAACATTGGCAACCCTATTGGTGGCTCAGCTTAATTCTCTGGGGTTGGAATTGACTTGATAACAATTATTTTATTTTATTTTTTTGTTTTATTTACAATTTCTATCTATTCTTGGAGCCCTGGTGTAGTGCTGGTGGATAAGCACTGGACCACAAGTCAGTTTGAACCTGAGGTCAGTGTTCAAACTCACCAGCTGCTCCTTGGAAACCCTATAAAGGGTCACTATGAGTCAGAACTGACTCAATGGCACTTAACAACATCTATGTTTATTTCAAATTTGGGGATTTATTTCCACATGGTTTAACATGTGCTTTATTATTGTTATATTAAGACATAGAAAACAATGTTTTTCAGATAAATGTTGCCAGGAGAA
The DNA here is from genome assembly GCF_000296735.1 of Chrysochloris asiatica. Classification (NCBI taxonomy): domain Eukaryota; kingdom Metazoa; phylum Chordata; class Mammalia; order Afrosoricida; family Chrysochloridae; genus Chrysochloris; species Chrysochloris asiatica. Next base: position 8,222,769 of record NW_006408662.1, read on the forward strand.
AAAGGAGGAAATCCTGGGAAGTGAAAAGCCCACCGGACGCAATCCCAGACAAGGAAAACTGGATGTGCAAAGTCAAGACCAAACTAACTCCCACCCTGTGTTTCCTGAATCTGCCAAGATGACCACCCTGTAAGGCTAATTTACTTAGCTCTGCACTTGTGCAGAGCGTGAGACAATCTCATTTACTGGTTGCTTCTTTTGAAACTTTATTAAGGATAAGGAAGAGGTCCTAATTGTTTTTGAAACTTTTGTATGTTAAGTTTCCAGGGTAATAGACAGAGACAGATCATCTACAGAGTAACGTCCCAACAAGATAGTTCTGTCTTGCAAGTCATCAGTGGGCCTGAAACATCTGTGCAAGATGAAACATCTGTGGATGCCATGCATGTCTTCATCGATGAACATGGTAAGTCCTGCAAGCTCTTGGGCCATGGGGAATATTGGTGGCTTTTCCAGAACTTGTCATCGTCTCTTAGCCTAAACACTAGACTTTGGAGCAGGAAGTCTTGGACATATGATGGCTCACAGAATGCTCTTCGAACCTCTGGATCTTTGTATGTGCCATGTCCCTATGTCAATTCTGAATTAAAACTTTTTTTGAACTTCTTAGACTTGGTCAGGTTCCTCTATTAACACATCCTTTTCATTTTCTTCTTTGATTTCATTAAACTTATTTGTGTATTTATAATTATTTGATTGGACTCCTGGTGTGATGGCACTTAACAGCAACAACAACAATCATTTGATTAACCACAATGTTCAGCACCCAGTAGGAGCCCTGGTGGAACTATAGGATAACCACAAGGTTGGCAATTCAAACCCACCAGCAACTCTGTGTGAGTCAGGAGAATTTTTTTGCCCCATGAGGACTTATAGCCTCAGAAATCCTATACAGGGTTTCTATGAATTGAGACTGACTTGTTAACAGTAAGTTTTATATAGGTTTTATAGGCGTTCTGGTGTAGTGCTGTGATATAAAGCACTTAACCACAGGGTTGGTGGTTCAAATTCACCAGCCACTCCTTGGAAACCTATACAGGCTCACTATGAGTCAGAATTAACTTGTTAGCAGTGAATTTTATACAGGTTTTGTAGATGAAAAACTTGACCTTGATATATCATTTCACTGCCTTGTTATAAAATAAAAGATTAAAGCCTTGGAAATCCTATGGTTAGTTCTACTGTGAAGGCTCCTGGTGACACAGTGGCTAAATGCTTAGCTGCTAACTGACATGTCAGTGGTTCAAACCCACCAGCTATTCTGTGGGATGAAAACAAAGCAGTCTGCTTCCATAAAGATTAACAGTCTTCAAAACTCTTATGGGGGCATTTCTACTCTCTCCCATAGGATCACTATGAGTTGGACTCAGTAACAACCAGTTTGGTTAGGGTTTGGAATATGCAAATCAGTAGTTTATAGTTTTAAGTGCTTTTGAATCTGTAGAAATACTAAGAGATTGGTTATTCTGAAAGAGACTTCTATGTTATAAAGAAAACCATTAGCACGTATATCAAATCCTCTAGCAGGACTCTTTCCTCTTCAAGCTTTTCTGGATGTAGTTGTAATTTGCAATGTTTCACTTTTGATGGAGTTAGCCTTTGAGTTCAGACCCAGCACTTCAATCCACATTTTACTGTTGTTGTTGAGAAGTGCCGTTGAGTCAGTTCCGACTCATAGCACCCCTGTATAGGGCTTTTAAGGAGTGTCTGGTGAGCTTGAACTTCTGACCTTGTGGTTCAAACCAGCCTTGCAATCCAGCACATTAACCCACAGTGCCACACCAGGACTCTCACAGGGAAGCCATATTTATCCTTGAAGAATGAGGAGGTGCGTTACAGTGATGGAAGCAAATTCCTCAATGCAACTTTCCTCAATTTTTCTCACCAAGGCAATTTTCAGTTTTCTTAAAACTTCTTCCTAATAAGCCCCTATGATTGTCCTGTGTCCTTGGAGAAAACCTATCAAGATTGCTCCTTTGGAATCCCAATAAACAGTCACCATAACCTTCTAAGTTGATTTCTCAGCCTTACATTTAACTGGCTCAGCATATCACCTGAGAAGCCACCATTCTGAATAGACCATTTTTTGGAAGGTGCCCTAATGAGACTGTGTTGTATTGCGAGGACTTGTCTGCAGCCATTCACTGATCACGGAGACATGCTTAAATGCCTTTGGAATAAACTTATGTATGGATGAACTGGAACCTCAGGAGCAATACTTTTTGGCTTACCCTTATTTAAAAAGTGAATGAAGAGAAATTGCAAATCAATCAAGTTATAGAATTAATTAAGTAACACATAACCAAGTCAAAATGTATCTAAGTATATTATCAGTGAGGTATATCTAGAATATTTTCTTTGTGAGGTTTATTTCAGACTTCCATGTTCTTCTCATGGTACAAATGTATGTTCCTCATGGTCCAAAATTAGTTCTTTCTAACTTGGAAATATCATTAGTTGAAAGTACAAATAATTGTGTAGCATCCTATGCTGAATTTTTATTTTTATATTTTTATTTTATAGGTGACATTAGATCCTGTTATTTAAAATCTGGAAATCAGAAAGAAGGACCTTTGCAACATCAGCTGTCAAATTATGACTGTTTTTCTCATACTCGGTAAGAGGAAATTTATTTTTAGGTTTGAGAGCTGTTACATGGCTGGGGAACACGCAATTTATTCTAACTGAAAATGATGTGGGAGATCCTGAAGAATGAATGTGTTAATCTTCTTGGAGGTGTCAAGGCCCATGGTTTGATGGGAAAAAAAAGAAAATCTGATATTGTAGTATAAGGGAAAATAAACATAACTTTGTTATAGTAGCCACTTCCAAAAATGAACATAATTGTTGTTGTTAAGTGCCGTCGAGTCAATTCTGACTCTTAGCAACTCTGCATAGGGTTTCCAAGGGATGACTAGTGAGTTTGAACCTCTGACCTTGTGGTTCAAACCAAACTTATGGTCGAGTGCTTGTCCTACAGCGCCCCATTGTAATTAAAGAAAAATCCTGTGTAAGCATGGTAATATTCATAATCAGAAAAGCTGAGGACATAGCTTGAGAAACATTATTAGATTTTTTCAAATAGATGGGATGGAAATGTAGTTAGTTCTCATTCACATGGATGAAGGCAGGCTGTCTGTAGATACACTATCTAAACAGATTTCCTTTTTTACTTTAGAATATATTGAGTAACTTTAATTGTTTTAATTAAGTTGATATTAAATAAGCTTGTATATTCTGAACCTACATTAATTATTGTCAATGTTAAATAAACTGAAAATCTTAGTATTAGGCTGGATACAGAGTTAAAAGATTCTTTGAAGATAATGTACATAAACATGTGTCAGTTGTTTGCTATAAATATGTTGTTGTTTGTTGTTAAGTGCCACAGAGTCATAGCGACTCTGACTTCCAATTAATAGCGACCCTGTTTAGGGTATCCAAGGAGCATCTGGTGGGTTTGAACTGTCAACTTTGTGGTTAGCAGTCCAGTACTCATCCGACAGCGCTACACCAGGACTCCACTTTAATATATAAGTAAAATTTTCATCTTTTTCATTAGGATTGTACGTAAGGTTAACATTTCTCAAGAAACTGTGATATAACTGGAATGTCTTGGACTTTACACATAGAGAGTATAAAAGGAGTTGTACTATTTTTTGTTGCTGTAGAATCAGCTGTGACTCATGGTAGCCCATGTACAACTGACTCATGGTGGCCCCACATATAATAGAATGAACTGTTGACCAGTCCTACACCTCTTTCACACCTGTTGGCATTCTTGAGTCCATTGCAGGTATTATAGCTTTAAAAAAAATTATTATGAATTTAATGAAGGTCTACAAACAAGATCATTAGTTTTACATTCAACAAATCATATACTTTGTTACATCGTAATGATTGCAGTCCCTTCCTTGTAACAAAAGAAATCTCACTTCCTACCTGTGGATCCTATTTCCATTCCACCCATCTTCCCATCCTTTCTCAACTTTGTCCTTAGGTAAGTGTTACCCTTTTAATTTTGAATGGTAAGCATACCTTACTAGTGTTGTTGTCTCCCTATATACCTATTTATTGCTTGGCTGAAAATTGGGCCATGAGGATGGTATCTTTTCCAGACTGAAGGGTTGCTGAGGGTTATAGTCTCAGTTTCCTCAAGTCTTTTTCTGACCACTATGCCTGGTATTTAAAATAATAATAATAATTTTGAGTTTTGTTGCACATTTTTTCCTATTCTATGTGGGTCCTTCCAGTGAGATCCTTTGTAGAGAAGTTGGTTGTTGTTGTTGTTTTTATGTGCCGAGGAGTTGGTTCCGACTCATAGCGACCCTGTACAGGGTTTCCGAGGCTGTAAATCTTTACGGGAGCAGAAAGCCTCATCTTTCTCTCGCGGAGCAGCTGGTAGTTTCGAACCACTGACCTTAAGATTCACAGCCAATTTATAACGTTGGTAATGGTAGCCAAACACCGTCAAGTTCTTCTGGTGTCAGGATTGTGGAGACTGGTGTTCTCAAGTTCCATCGGTGTGTTAGACACATTGATTTCAAGCCTTTTCAGTTCTCCTCATTCTTCTTTCTTCTGCACACAGAAAGACCAATAACTGCTTCTTACATGGCAGCTCATGCACTTTCAAGATCCCAGACACTACTCATCAAAGTAGGTTGTAGAACATTGTCCCTGTGGATTATGTTCTGCCAATTGGCCATGATGTCCCCTGACACTGTTGTTCTGAGCCCTCAGGCCCAGCAACTCATTGCCTTAAAATATTTGATCATATCTAAGAAGTTTTCATCATTTTGCCCACTCTATGCCCCACCACATTCATAGTTGTGTTTTCTGGAAAGGTGAATAACATACAAATATCTTCTTTAAAACTAACTCTTTTATTTGTGGGATATATGGTGGTGGTGGTTATGTGCCGTGGAGTCGGTTCCAACTCATAGTGACCCTGTACGGAGTTTCGGAGGCTATAAATCTCTACAGAAGCAGAAAGCCTCATCTTTCTCTCACTTTCCTTGTGAGCATTATATATTGCCTTTTAACCTAGGGGAGTGATTTTCCAGCTTATAATGGACAATAAGTAGCACAATGGCTAAGTTCTCAATTGCTACCCAAAAAGGTTGGTGGTTTGGATCCACCAGAAGAAAAATCCTGCAAATCTGTTCTCATGAAGGTAACAGCCTAGAAAACCCTACTCTGCCCTGTAGAATTGCCATGAATCATAACCAACTGGATGGCATCTAACAACAATCCAGTGAACAGTATTCTGTTGTGATCAGTAGGGTTTCATTGCTTGATTTTTGGAGGTAGATCACCAGGCCTCTCTGCCTAGTCTCTATTAGTCTGCAAACTCCCCTAAAACTGGTGGTATGGCTTCTGGTATCAAACCAACAGGCAGCTATGACAAACGGACAGGTAGTGGAAAAGATTATTGTTATTGTTGTTGAGGGCCATCGAGTTGGTTCTGATGCATAACGACCCTGTATAGGGTTTCAAAGGAGCGGCTGGTAAGTGTGAACCGCCGACCTTGTGGTTCAAACTAGGACTTGGAAAAGGAATTATAAGAACATTAATTATAAATCCTGTGGTCCTTTGGCCTTCTTCTAGCTCAAAATTTCCTTCCCAGGCATTTATGGGAAATTCAAGGGGCGCTTCCTACATAGAATAGAATCTATGCTTCCTAGCATAGAATCTTTCTTGTTCCTTATAATAAGACTTCAACGTGGAAATCTGCAAAGTGCCAGCCTTTCGGGGCATCTCTTGCCACTGTCATACAGATGTCAGTGTTTGGGGATATCCAGGAGTCCCTCCCCTTCATACAAGCTCCATTGGACATGGGCTCTGAGGCAGCCAGGATCCTTCTTCGCTCAGCTTCCCTCCACCGCCACCAGCTTCCTTAGACACCCAGACACCAAGAGAACACAAACAGAAGACACAATACTTCCCTCTCCAGCCACAAATCAAAGTCCCCCTATAAATGGAATTCTAGGAGGGGAGGAATCTCATCTCCAACGTCCCACAATATTCTATCACAATCATTTCATGAGCTTAGATGTCTACAATGACACATTTCTCAGACACGATGCTTAACTGCATGAGCAACAATCTGTGAACAATGTCAAATTATTTTGCAATCTCTAGTTGAAAGCTGTAGTATTTTTAACCTAAATTTAGCATAAATGAAAGCCTCCTCTTTTATTCTAAAGTAGTGTTCCAAGTGTACTTTATTCTTATATTCCTGGGTAAATGTACTTCATGTTTTCCCTCATAAATAGCTACACTCATCAGGGATTCCAGTTAAGATGAAGTCACACATGCAGTTTTAAAAATCTAAAAATATACAATGTGCAAATAAGGATTAAAGAGAATGCATATCAGATTTTCTCTAAAACCCTGCTGTTTTAAACCATTCTTCATTCACTAAGAGCCACTGATTAACTGGCTTTCATCTCTCAATTACTCTCTCTTTATTACATTTCCTCCAAGTCTGATTTTTTCTCATTTCCTCTGCATTTCCTTTCCATATTTTAGCTCATTTACGTTCAGCTTGCTTTAGCCTGGACTTAGTTTTGCCATGCTGCATTTCCTCTTAGTGAAATAGCTTCTGGAGAAAAGGCCAGGCTGTGGCACTGCTGAGGTATTGGTGGATTCTGCGTGTGTTTACGCTGAGCTTGCTGATGGGCCATGTGGTTTTATACAGTTTCAAGATGTCAGGCCTTTTCTGGCTCTGTTTTTTCATGGCCATCAAATGGGTTGGCCCATTGCTGAGTAGTAGTCAGAGAGTCTTTTGGCCCCAAGCCCCCAAAGGGTCTTGTTTTGCTCCTCTCCCCAGGCCCACACTAGCATGTCTCAACCTTTCATCCTGAGCCATTTGTGCCACTTTGCCTAGAAAGCTCTTCTGTACTCCTTCCTACCTCTTGAAACTAGTACCTTTCAAAGTTCAATTTAAAATCTGCTTCTTTTCCTTTTTGATCCTTATAGTGAAAACAGATCTCTTGGTTTTCTCTGGAAGAGCACTTATCCCTTTCTCATTGATACCCTATGTAGTTTCGGAAGATTCCCGTTTCATCCTAAAGAAAAATGAGCCTGACTATCACTTTCCGTTTGCTGTTGAGTCAGTCCAGACTTACGGCAACCTCATTTATATCAGGGGAGAACTGTGCTCTGCATGGTTTGCAACTGCCGTTGTTTGGGAAGCCAGTTCCTGGGCCTGTCTTTTGAAATACCTGTGAGTAGACTCAAACTCTCATAAGTCTTTGATTTAGCAGCCAAGCACTTAACTGTTTGCACCACACAGGGGCTCTATGACTAGCCCTCACTTTTCCCTGTAGATCCCAATAACTCTTTTTTTTTTTTT
>NW_006408662.1:8248939-8253738 GCF_000296735.1 Chrysochloris asiatica
TCATCAGCTGCTCGTTGGAAACCTTATACAGGGTTGCAATGGGTCAGAACAGACTTGACAGCACTTAGCAGCAACAACAAGCCATTAAATACTGGTTCTTATTATTGGCAAGAAAGAGACTTTTCTTTGTCATGATTAAATTTATTACCACATGAAAATTGTTTGTAATGTAATTGTTGCAATGAAAATTGTTTGCAATGTAATTTCCAAATCTCTTTGGAGACTCTTTGAGGAATCTAAGCAAGTAGACAAATTTCTCTCATTGGCTGCCAAAGAAATATGAGCAATTGTATAATAGTTGAGCATAAAATCATTACTTTTAATAACATTATCTGATATCATTAATCTTCCCCAAAATTAGATTGAAGGAAGCATGGTTTGAACTGAAACATTACTTGGAGAAATTTCCAGAGTTTAAATTTACTTCTGTGTTTCGTTACCCATTACACAGGATTGATTCAGTAGCTTTGAGGTTAAATGGAGTTAATTTACCCAGAAAGTGTCCTTTTCAATGTGTTTTGTGTCCAAAGGTTTCACTGCAGATTCCCCTCTATGTCTTACAATTAAAGCTTTGTGTCTTCTATTTAGCAATTACGCTTGTTATTCCCCTCTATTTCTTACAATTAAAACTTTGTGTCTTCTATTTCATTTCTTTTATCTATAAATTCTTCTAATCAACATTTTCTTCGATGATATATAAAACTATGGTTCAATATTAATATGACTTTTCCATAAGCAATCTAAAGGAAATGCATACCAAATTACAGTACAGTGAATTTACTTGACATAACTCTTCTAACAACTGTTGTGGTAATGTGGGATCAGCACTGGACTGTGAACCACAAGGTAGATGATTCAAACTCACCAGCTGCTTCTTGGGAACCTTATACAGGGTTGCTATGATTTGGAAACAACTTGATCGCACTTAACAACAACAACAAATCCTTAATCCTTATAACTCCCACTAAATGGTTGGGTGGGACGATGCACATAGGATGTGTGGGACTCTTATACGGGGAGTGGTTAATTCTGTCATCGTGCTAGATTTAAAAAGAACCATCTCATGGGGATAAGATTCTTGTGGTTCAATAGTGAATAATTCGCTAACTGACTGTGAATGTTGCAAATGTAAGGGTAGACAGCTTGTAATAAAAGGAGGGGAGTGGTTGATCTTGCAGTCCAGGAGTGGTTGATTTTACATTCCAGGAGTGGAGAACCCTGGGACCATCAAGGGAGAAGAGCAGAATGCGGGACCCTATCCAGAGAGGTAGTGATGCCAGAGATGGAGGCAGAGACAATGACATGGAGAGATGGAGCAACTGGGGACTCTGGACTCAGGGAGGGAGACAGGCTGTGTGCTGATGGCCAGGGGGCAGGCTTGCAGGGTATATCCTTTGGTTGTTTGAATGGTTATATATTTCTGAGTGCTTCGGTGTACATAGCCCCCAAACCGGCCCCCGAAAAACAAAACAAAACCAAAGGGAATGGAAGCAAATGTTGTTGAATGACGATGCATGGAGGGTATTGTAATCATTGCAATGAAACGAAATACAATAGGATGAATGTAAAGCTGATGCTCTCCCATGTAAACTATCACTCCACTCAATTCACAATAATAATAATAAAAAAGAATCATCTCAGTATCAGGAAGGAACAGAAGATCCCAGGACCATTGACAAAGAAGAGCCACAAGCGGAGCATGGGATCTCTGGTTGGAGAAGTGGTGGAAGCAATAGAGGCAGCTGCATGCAGAGACAGAGTGGTGGGTTTCCCTGGCCCATGGACTAAGTGAGGCTGAGTGTCCTTGGTCAGGAGGCTGACTTGCAGATGAGTGTGCTAAAGGGGCTTGTAAGCCTTGTGAAGTTGAGGATAAGTGGGACCTGTGCCTGTGGTCTCACTGAGAAGAGGTACCCCTAACTGGAGACCTGCTGTACCCTTAGTTGTTTCTGACCTGAATTATACACCTCATTAACTTCTCTTATAAACCTCACCTGTGGGTTCTGTGTGGCCATTGTAAAAAATTACTGAACCTAGATTGTCCTGGGAGGGATGGTTGATATCAGAATAGGATTAAGAGGTTGGAGGGTGGAGGCGTATCTAATTTCCACTTCATAGGAGTCAGTTTTGTTGTGATGATGGTTCTCTGCCCAAAGAATTCCCTTTAGCATCTTTTTTAAAGTTTGTCTGGTTTTTACAAATTCCCCTAATTTTTTTTTTATCTGGAAATGTCCTAATTTTGCCATGGTGTTTGAGTGACAATTTTGCTTAGACTATAATTCTTGGTTGGCAATTTTTGTTTGTTTCAGAGTTTGATATACATCACCCTATGGCCTTCTTGCCTGCATGGTTTCTGTTGAGAAATTAGAGCTTAGTCTTACTGATGCTCCTTTGAGGAAGCTTTTCCTGAGCAGCTCTCAGCATTGTTTCCTTGTCTTTGGCTTTGGAAAGTTTGATTGTAATATGCCTTGGTGATTTTCTTTTGGATTATATTCTGTTTGCAGTTTATTCAGTTTCTTGAATGTGTATCTTCTCATCTTTCATGATATTAGGAAAATTTTCTTAAAATAACTCTTCAAAACCTTTTTCTGTGCTATTTTTCGGGGGTCCATTCCTGTTCAGGAATTCTGATCACCCCTAAGTTATTTCTTTTGATAATATTCCACACAATTATTAGGTTTTCTTTGGATTAGTCTTCAAGTTCACTAAATCAGCCTTCCATTGATTCAAACCTACATCTTTGCCCTTTCAATGCATTATCTATTTCTGAAATCTTAGTATTAATCTTCTGGATTTCTATTTGCTGCTTTTGTATGGTTTCTAATTTTTTTTTTTTTCATTTAATTTGAAAGGTTGTTCCTGTAGTGTTTTCCTGAATTCTTCTAAAGTAATTTTTAGTGTGTTCTCCTTGCTTTCATCTTCAGTCGTCTTGATCTATCCCTCAATCTGTTGAAGGTACCAGAATATCATGCTTTTGAGTTGTTTATCAGGTAGTATCAGTGTCTTTTCTTCCTTACAGATACTTTCTGGCTCTGCATTTTGGTCACCTATTTGACTCTTTATGTCTTGTTTTGTCATGTGTGCAAAGATTGTCTGTTGTTTCTAAGGCATTTTGATGTCATTGTATTTGTGCTTAGTTGATAATGTATGTTAATGCATTCTTAGGCATTCACCACCTACCTCTTGGTGGGTGTGATTAGAGAATGGAAGTGTTTGCTCAGTCCTCTGCTCACTGTTCATGGAGCACACTTCAGGGCATTTTTGGCTGGTATAGGCCAATGTCTTTCATTGATAAGATGGCACAAGAGTTGGTAGTGGCCCTTGTCTAGTGCATAGCACTGCAGACAGTATGGGTGTGACTGCACTGTCTGAACACAGTTGCCGTCTCCCATCAGGTGGGGTAAGAAAATATAAAATCACCAACAGGAGAAAAAATAATAAAGAGAAAAAAACTAACAGGCAGCAGCAAGGAAAAAGAATATAGTATCTAAAAAGTGAAAACAATGGAAAGAGAAAAGAGAAAATAAGGGGAGTAGGGAAAAGAGAAACAGAACAAAAGAAAGCAGAGGAAGAAAAGACACAAACTAAAGGAATGGAGAGAGAAGGAAGATATTGGGACAGAGATCAGACCTAGAGAGGAGAAAAGTGAGTGAACAGGGCACCCTGTGTGGGTTAGCACTCTCTGCCAGCTAGGAGTTCACAGGGGAGAGGGAGGGGATAGGGTGGGGCACCGGGTCTTAGACAGAGTTCCTGTAGGACTAGGTGTTGTCTGGGCACCTGATCTCAAAGAAACTCTTTTGGGCCCAAAGAGCAGGTAAAAACAGGGCAGTTGGCTGTGGAAGGAGAGGGGTGGCCAGGGGTCTGGCACTGGTCTGTTGAGGTGAAGTCCTTGTGCCTCCATGCCCAGGAGGGTTAGTGTGTCTAGTCCCTGACTCACAATAGCATGACTCTGACCTGTAGCAGAGCAGGAGCTGTGCGGGGTGGTGGGGAGTGGTAGATGAAGATGGGGGCTGGCCATGCTTCTGGTCACCAAGAGCATGTGGGGAACAAGGAAGACTCCCACCTTTCTCGTTGCCAGTCATGGGTGTGCTTTTGCATTATCAGGCCACTGACCCTATAGAAAGCTACTGGTAAATGTTCAAGATGGTCGCACTGCACTGGGCCGACCAACAGATCTCCTCTTTCACCACTTTGCTCATTTTCTTCTCCTAGATGATATTAGATCCACTTTTCTATCCTTTTTATGGAGTTCAGGGTTCCAGCATTATCATCTGTATCTGTTGTGCTTGGTCTCTAGTATCTTTTATGTGGAGTCCTGACGTGATGCTGTAGGATAAGCACTGGACTGCAAAGTCGGTTTGAATCACAAGGTCAGTGGTTTGAACTCATCAGCCGCTCCTCAGAAACCCTATACATGGTTGCTATGAGTTGAAACCAACTCAACAGCATGTAACAACAAGGTCTGTTTTTGTATAGGCTCTAGATAGCATGTCTGCCTATCTGCTGTCTTGCCAGAAGTCCCTAAGTGTGTCTTTCAGTAGAAGGTTTGGGTAAGTAAGAACAGGTGCACAGTCCTTATTGTCTTACTTGAGTGCAAGAAAAGACTTGAAACCTTTTCAGTGATTTCAAAGCTGTACATGCAGCACATGAGGTGATTGTGGTGGCGAATTTGGGATGCAGAGGAGGTGCTTCAATCATGTAACAGTGAAGGCAAATTTATATAACACTGTGGTGCTATGGGTTAATGTGTTGGACTGCAAAGTCGGTTTGAACTGCAAGGTCAGTGGTTCAAGCTCACCAGC
>NW_006408662.1:8254471-8265824 GCF_000296735.1 Chrysochloris asiatica
TCTCTGGGTAATATATTGAATAATATCCTAGATAGAAAAAATGCCCAGAGTCACTGCACCAAAAAGAATTGGCTGATGTTCAACCATTTGAGGAGGTACCATGTGATCATGACGCCATTGAAGAAAGGCATGCAAGCTGCACTGAAGGCATTAGTGAAGAACAAGGCTCCAGGAATTGATGAGAAATACTCATTGAAATATTTTGACAAACTAATTCAACGCTGAAAGCACTCACTAGCTTATGCACCAGAAATTGGAAGACTTACTTATCGGTGCCCATTCTAAAGAAAGGTGATCCAATGGATGTGGAAATCATAGACCAATATCATTATCATCACATACAAGTTAAATTTTGCTCAAGATAATTAAAAAATGACTGCAGCAGTTTACTGACAGGGCAGATTTAGAAGAGGATGTGGAAGGAGGGATTGTATTGCTTATACCTGATAGATCTTGGCTGAAAGTAGAGAATACCAGGAAGATGTTTACCTGTGTTTTATTGACTGTGTAAAGGCATTTGATTGCATGGCTCATAACAAATTATGGAAAACATTGTGAAGAATGTGAATTCTAGAGCACTAAATTGTGCCATGAAGAACCTGTACATAGACTAGGAGGCATGGTTTGAAATCAGGAAAGGTGTGTGTAAAGGTGTGTGTCACCATACTTATTCAATCTGTATCCTGAGCAAATAGTCCAAGAAGTTGGACTATATGAAGAACTGAACATCAGGATTGGCAGAAAACTTATTGTCAACCTGTGATCTGCAAATATCACAACCTTATTTGCTGAAAGTGAGCAGGGTTAAAGCACCTACTGATGAAGATCAAAGCCTTCAATATAGATTAAACTTCAACACAAAAGAACAAAAGATCCTTGCAACTGGACCAATAAGCAACATCATGATAAATGAAGAAAAGACAAGTTGTCAAGAATTTCATTGTACTTGGATCTACAATTAACGACCATGGAAGAAGTCAGGAAAGCAAATGATTGGGCAAATCTGCCGCAAAAGATCTCTTTAAAGTATTAAAAAGCAAAGATGTCACTTTTACGACTAATGTGTGCCTGACCCAAGCCAGGGCAATGTGAATTGACTCAAATGTGTGTGAAGGCTGACCTGTTAATTATGGTGTGGTGAAGACTATTAAATATAGAATGCCAGAAGAACCAATAAATCTGCCTAAGAAGTGCAGTGGAATGCCTCTTAAAAGCAAGGTTGATGTACTTTGGACATGTCATCAGGAGGGCCCTTGGAGAAGGGCACCATGCTTGGAAAAGTTGGAGGTCAGCACAGAAGAGGAAGACACTCAATGAAGTGGATGGACACAGTGCTGTAACAATGAGCTCAAATATAGGAATAACTGTGAGGACAGCTCCTATTCAGGCTGTGTTTTGTTCTGTGAAACATAGAATCAATCACTGTGAGTTGGACTGGACTTGCTTGCATTTAACAACAATGTACTAGTTGTCTGTGGTCAGATGTTTATAATCCATAGACTTACTGTAATTACAAATATTTGAGGGTATGTATATAGCTGCACTACTGTCCTGGTGTGGTGCTGTGGAATAAGCACTGAACTGTTAACAAGAAGGTTCAAACCCCTAGCCACTCCATGGAAGCCCTATACAGAGTCGCTATGGTCTGAACCAACTCAATGTCATTTAACAACACAATTAAACTTGCATGGTGTAGAGTTGTGTGTTTACTGCTTTAAATTTTAAAAATTTGGGGGAATTTTGTTGTAGTTTAGGTAGTATAGGATAAGCACTGGGCAGCAAGGTTACTTTGAACCTCAAGGTTGGCAGTTCAAATCCACCAGCTGCTCCTGGGAAACCTTATACAGAGTTACTATGAGTCAGGACTGACACGATGGCATTTAACAACAACAGTAAGAAGTACGGAAGTCCATATTTCATTTCCTTATATCCTTAAGAGAGAAAGAACAAATTTTCATTCTGGTACAGAATCACAAGCCTGGGAAACATTTTCTCTTGGTTGACTTTAGCAAGAAGTTGGCTCTCAGCGGCTCCTTTCAGATGGCCACAGCCATTCCACCACATGGTGGCAGTCAAGTCCCATGCTCGAAGTCTTATCTGGCTCCTCTGTTGCTGCCTTTCTTAAAGATTTACGGATGCTTAGGCTTTGCATCAAGGTAGCGTAGTGGTTACAAATTGGGCTGCTAATCTCACAGTCAGCAGTTCAGAACTACCAGCTGTTCCACGGGAGAAAGATGAGGCTTTCTGAGGTTCGCTATGAGTTGAAACTGACTCCATGGCACATGACAACATGCTTTGCATCAAAGAAAAGTTATTTGCAGACTTTCAAACAAGAATCTTCCTTAAAATTAGAAATAACAGGATAGCATTTTCAAAACAGCACTGCCTGTATGTGATTATCCAGCAGACTGAGCTTGCTGTTAGGGTTTTTATGTCTGGGATGCTCACTATGTAGTATTTCTTATTCTGTTCTCTTGAGTAAGACTACAGACAAGGAAGGATTGTTAGAAAGAGATGCCTATCTGCAAGACTAGCAGACTAGGATTTTTGAGATCTGGAGACTATGAAGAATTTCAGGAATTTTTTCCCACATCAATGGGAAACTGTCATACGAGTACATGCATTTAGATGATTTATTAGTTGTCCAGGATTTGGCTGGTTAGTTATGTGCTACTGAGTTGCTTCCAACTCATAGTGAACTTGTGTAGGGTTTCCAAGGCTGTAAATTTTTACTATAGCAGAAGGCCTCATCTTTCTGTAACGGAGCAGCTGTAGATTTGAACTACTGACTTTGTAGTTAGCAGGCCATCTTATAGTCCATTTTCACTACCAGGGCTCCTTGTTGTTGTTTTTAAGTGCCATTAAGCCTGTGTAGAGTTTCCAAGGAGCAGCTGGTGAGCTTGAACCACCGACCTTGCAGTTCATAGACCAATATCATTATCATCACATACAAGTTAAATTTTGCAATCTGACACCCTGACACATTAGCACATAGCACCACACCAGGATTCCTTAAATAGGTTGAAATTAAAAAACAAAAACAAAAAAACACCCCACGTGATATTACAATGTAGTGGAATATCTGCCCTAACCCCGCTGCAATTTTTTCTTTTTTTTTTGGTAAATCTAACACATCTTTTAATTTATTGTTGTTAAGTTGTTAAGTGCTGTCAAATTAGTTCTGACTCATAGCGATCCTGGATCTAGTTTCTGAGGTTGTAATTCTTTTGTAGGAGAAGAAAGTCTCATTTTTTTTTTTCACCTCCCCCCCCTCCCCCATGGAGCAGCAAGTGGGCTCGAATCGCTCACTTTGTAGTTCACAGTCCAATGCTTATTGTACAGAGTCACCGGACAGATAAAAACCAACTACAACATTGTCATCAACTCACTTTAAACTCCTGGTAATCCAATGTAGGTCAGAGTAGAACTGAACTCCTTAGCATTTTCAATAGCTAATTTTTTTAGAAAGAGATCACTAGGAATTTCTTCCAAGGTGCCTCTGGATGGGTTTGAACTTCCAACCTTTCAGTTAGCAGGAGACCAAGGTAAGCATTTGGACCACTGAAAGACTCCAGGGACAAATACTAGTATTAAATACTAATACTAGTATTTTAATTAAATACAAATACTAGCATTTTAATACTAGTATTAAAAATAGAAGGAGTCCTATGGGTTAATGCACTGGACTGCAAAATTGGTTTGAACCACACAAGGTCAGCAGTTCAAACTCACCAGCCTTATTCAGGGTTGCTATGAGACAGAACCGACTCGAAGGCACTTAACAACAACAACATTATAGATAGAAAGGTGTGCTGTTGGTGTAGTGGGTTAAGCATTGGACTACTAATCACAAGGTCAGTGGTTCAAACCCACCAGCCACTCTGAAGGAGAAAGATGAAGATGTCTGTTCCTGTAAAGATTTACAGTCTTGGAAACTTTATATGGGATTGGAATCAACTTGATGGCAGTGAGGTATGGGACTAACAAGTGATTACTGAATGAAGCTCTGCGTATCCACAGCTGACTCTCTTTGATCCACAGTGGCATCCTGTTGTTGGTAAGTGCCTTTGAGTCAGTTCTGACCCATGGTGACCCTATATAGTGTTTTCAAGGAGCAGCTGGTGAGCTTGAACCACCGACCTTGCACTTCAGACTGACTTCACTGTCTAGCAAATGTTTCTCATTCTAGAGTCAGGTACTGGCTCATCCATCTATTGCTTACTTTAAGGATCCCTAGTGCCCCCATGTTTGTGTACAATGATGGTTTCCAGTATTTCCAAGTCACTAAAGCTATTGTCTTGCCTATCCTAGAGAGGTGCAGATCAGCTCTTCCAGCACCACAACCTCTGAGAGTCAAGATCCCTCCTCTGGGGACCCAGCAGTCAGTGCTCTCCAACAACAGCTGTTACTAATGGTGGCTCGGAGGACCCAGTCAGAAACTCCACGGGTATGTTTCAGTATTGCTCTTGGTGAACATTTCGGGGAGTCTTCATATTTTTTTTTTTTTAAAGTTTTATCTTCTTTGTTTTTAAGAGTTTTTATTGTGAGTTGAGTGAAAGTTTACAGTGCAGATCGACAGATCATTAGTTTTACATACAACAAAATCGTCACCTTGTTTCATTACAATGATTATAATCCCTTCCATGTGCCATCAGTGAACAGTGTTTCTCTCTATTCATTTTAGCTCTTTTTTTTTTTTTTTTAAACACTCAGGCATATATAATAATTTACACCACCAAAGGGCACATTCTGCAAGCCTGCCTCCTGGCCACCAGCTCTTAGTCCCTCTTTTCCCATGAATCTCCATGTCCCCATCTCTGGTGTCGCTGCTTTTATGAATAAAGTCCTGCATTCTGCTTGTGCTCTTCTCCCTTGATGGTCCTAGAGTCCTCTGTTACTGGACTGTAAGATTAACCACTCCCCCCTTTATGTTACAAAGCTTCTGCCTTTACAGTTGTGACAGTTGAAAGTAGTCATGATAACAATTACTCACTGTTGAATCATAAGAATCTTATTTCCATCTCTTTTCACCAGACCCATCTATCTAGACAACATGATAACTATTCAGTGGGTTAAATGTTGTTTTCTCAGGTTTGCTCCAGTGTCATTGCACCCCTGGATGGTGGGCATTTCACTGCACAGTAATCTACTGAATGAAAGCATGAAGGCACCCCTTGGATACTAGTTATCCTTCAGTTGATTACTGCTACCAGGATTGCCACTGTTTAACTTGCAGCGTGCTTCCAAACACTGGAAATCCATTCACGTTGGTAGGTGGTTGCTATGTGCACATTTCACAGCAGCTCATTTGGCTAGATGTCTCCTGCATTAAATATTTGGCTTTTTGATTAGTTTATTATGGCCTTATAAATCAAGTATCTAAAGATTCTTGAAGATAAATGTTTGACTTGAAGAGAGACTTTATTCTTCTGGCAAATGACACTATCTTCACGGGCTCTGAATTCTGAAATCTTCCATCAATTACTGAGGGATGTTAGTATTGGTCCACTGACTTCTCAAACCTTAAATTAGATCTGACTCTGTGGGAGGCACAGCCAGAAAGTCAAAGCAAAAGGCAGCCCAGGAGGTCAGACCGTGAAGTTAGAATCTATCCTGGTGATTTTTAAAGACAAGGGATTGGAAGGCTCCTTAGATGAAGGGATACCTGACAAGACCTTGTAGAACAGGTGGGTTTCAGTTGGTGAAGACTGAGGAAGGTAATTGGGGATAACACCAAGTAGTCTCAAGTTTCTTTACTGCT
The DNA here is from genome assembly GCF_000296735.1 of Chrysochloris asiatica. Lineage (NCBI taxonomy): Eukaryota > Metazoa > Chordata > Mammalia > Afrosoricida > Chrysochloridae > Chrysochloris > Chrysochloris asiatica. Next base: position 8,260,233 of record NW_006408662.1, read on the forward strand.
TTGCTTACCTGACTCATGGCTATGTTCGTATTTCAGGTAGAAGACCTCACCTTTGAAAAAATAATATAGTTTTATGTATTTTTAAAATGATTTCTTAACCCAAATTACTCTACAATATGCAGGAAAGTACAATGGGTTGAAATATATACTATTACTCAGATGTGCCAAAAATGTAGTTAATTTCTAACTGAGGTCAGAGTGCTCAATTCCTGCTGAAGTGGTGAGCGAGGGGGACTTCCAAGTGCAGAGTTGGGGTAACTCAGGCCTTTCTGGCTCGAAGAATTTACTTTGGGAACACATAGTCAATTAAATTCCAAGGTTAGGTCCTGCTAGGGTTATTCTTTCACTTTCATTTAGGACGATTCCTTCACTTTCATGCATTGCCTCACTTCTGTCTTCTTCGCAAGCCTTCCATAAACTTTAGGAAGGTGGTACCTTCCTAAACTCACAGCCAAGTGTGGAGGTGAAAGGGCTTGTGGAGCCCTTTGGTTGTGGAGAACTGCTCACATGCCCAGTTTCAGTCCGCATTGTGGTTGCTGGGTGGTACCTGCTGTGAGTGGCTGCCTTGCCTGATTTGAGTGTGAGATCAGTGTCTGCCCCTCATGGACAGCAACCGGCCTTTTCCTGCCAGCTCTGAGGAACTCTTCATTTGGAAACCTCCTCACTTTCACCTGCATTTCTCCTGTTCCCCAGGCTTTTCTGGACCTCACTGCCTTCCCCAGGGCCCAAACCCCTGCTGTGTTTTCCAAACCACAGTCCTGTGCCCATTTTGTGAACTATGTCTGGCCACCAACTTGGCCACATCAGCCGGAGCACATGTGTAGCCTTACTTCTACGGGAAACAGGTCTCTCCCCGTTTCTGCCTGTCCCCATCTAGCATATCAGTGTTGAATCCCCAAGAATGGAAGGCTGTAATATATTGAGGTTGATTGGAAAATGTGAATGCCTTTAATTTGATCACATTCTGTCAGTTGGGGAACCACAGAGAAGCTGGGAACTTCAAATGATCAGATTCAAAATGTAAGAGACTGATGTAATGTCTCAAACACATCTCAAAGCAGAAACTAGAAAACACGTAACTCTTGCCAGGGGCAGTCAGACTTCGTCATGCTAATCCTGGTTGTACATTTACAGGAGTACTTTGTTTTATTTTGTCTCACTTTGTGGTACTTCACTGATGCTGTGTTTTTTATAAATTGAAGGTTTGTGGCAATCCTGAAAGTCTATCAGCACCATTTTAGTAATGTGTCATATATAGTAATTCTCCCCATAGTTCAAGTTTTTCTTACTGTTACTGTGTGGTGGCTCTGTACGATAAGGGCTGGACTGCGAACCCCAAGGTTGGCTGTTGGACCCCACCAAACAGTCTGTGAAAGAAAGATGAGGCTTTCTACTCCTGTGAAGATTTGCAATCTTGGAAACACTAGACAGGATCAATATGAGTTGGAACTGACTCGATGGCACTTAACGACAACCACATTGTACACTTAATAGATCACCCAAAGAATCCATTGCCACGGAGTCAATTTTGACTCATATCGACCCAGTATAGGGTTTCTGAGGCAGTAAAGTGTATGGGAGCAGAAAGTCTCATCTTTCTCCTGCGGAGCAGCTGGTAGGTTTGAATTGCAACCTTGCAATTAGCAGCCCAGTGCTTATTCTGCATTGCCAAATACATTATGTTGTTGTTGTTAAGTGCCATTGAGTCAGTTCTGATTCATGGCAACCCTCATTAGGGTTTCCGAGGAGCAACTGTTGGGTATGAACAGCCAACATTGTGGTTCACAGTCTATTGCTGATCCTACAGCGTCACCCCAGGAGTCCATATATACTGGACTGTAGCATGGGTGTCCAATCAGAGCACAGCTGGGAGGGGGGCCAAGACTAGCTGTGCTAAAATGTGTGTGCATTGAAGAAAGGGACCCTGCAAGAGAAGCCCCCCAGCAGAGCTTGGTTACCTTCTTTTGATATTAGGCAAGTGAATGGTTGGTTGGTTGCTTGATTATATGCTGTGGAGTCAGTTCCGACTCATAGTGACACTGCATAGGGTTTCCAAGGCTGTAAATCTTTACGAGAGCAGAAAGCTTCATCTTTCTCCCACAGAACAGCTGGTAGTTTCGAACTGCTGACCTTGAGGTTACCAGTCCGACTGGCAACCACTACGCTACCAGAGCTCCTTCAGATGAGTAGAGGAGGTTCTTATTTGTTATTGCAGCTACAGAGCAGCTATATGTTGTTGTTGCTGTTAGGTTCCATCAAGTTGGTAACGACTCATAGAGACCCTATGCACAACAGAACAAAACACTGCTCCATCCTGGGCCAACCTCACAATTGTTGCCATGCTTGAGGCCATTGATGCTGCTACTTGGCCAATCCATCTCGCTGGGGGTCTTCCTCTTTTCCTCTGACTCTCCACCTTTTTAGGGTTTGTGTAACCATCCTAAAATGTCTTCTTGCTCACACTGCTGGCTGAGAGGCAGCACTGGTTCAAATGCAGAACTGGATCCATGGGAGACAGCATTTTCTGCTTCCCTTGGTCCTTCCCTTGTTTGGGTTTTGAATTCATTCACCTTGTCTCATTCAAAACTTGTAGGTGGAAGTAGTTGTGAACTCTAAAGGTCCCTGCAAGAGCATGAGAGTGGCATTATTATTATTAACAATACTGTGGAGTAACATGATGGCCAAGCAGTTCATTGATCTTAAACTCATTTATATTGGGAACAATTGCCAAGATTAGCATGGTTCTAGGCCAGGTAGATTGTCATTCTAGGTTAATATAAAGCAAATGTTTACATCCCAATTTACATCATTAAAAATTAATGAGAAGGGGAACTGACACTTTTTACCTTGTCATTTACATTTTTTGTTGTTGTTACCATTATAGATCCAAGAGCATCTCTCTTTATTTTTATTTTTTGTTGTTATTCTAACATCATTCTTTTTTATTTAATATGTATATATTTTTAAGTTTTTATTGTGAATTGAGTGATAGTTTACAAGAGAGAACATGAGTTGTACACTCATTGTAATGATTACAGTCCCCTCCATGTGTCATCATTCAACAGTATTTGCTTCTATCCCCTCTGGTATTTTGTTTTGTTTTTGGGATGTACACAAAAACACTCAAGAATATATAATTATTTAAACAACCAAAGGGCACATTCTGCAAGCCTGCCTCCTGGCCACCAGCACTCAGTCCCTCTCTTTCCATGAGTCTAGGGTCCACAGCTGCTCTCTCTCTCCATGTCATCATCTCTGTCTCCATCTGTGGTGTCGCTGCTTCTCTGGATAGGGTCCCACATTCTGCTCATGTTCTTCTCTCTTGATGGTCCTAGGGTCCTCTGTTCCTGGACTGTAAGGTTAACTACTCCCTCCTTTATGTTATAAAATATCTACCTTTACAGTTCTCTAATTTTAACATAAAGCATTAAAAAAATGTTTTATTGTGAATTATGTGATAGTTTACATGGCAGAATATTAACTTTACATTCATCCTATTGTATATTGCTTCATTGCCATGGTTACAATTCCCTCCGTGCATCATCAACCAACAAAAGGGTATACCCTGCAAGCCTGCCCCCTGGTCATCAGCACACAGCCCCTCTCCCTTTCTGGGTCTAGAGTCCCCAGCTGCTACATCATTTTATGTCATAGTCTGTGCCTCCAACTCTGGCATCACTCTTTCTCTGGGTAGGGTCCCACACTACCCTCTTCTCCCTTGATGGTCCCAGGAACCTCTGCTCCTGGACTGCAAAGTCAACCACTCCCCTCCTTTTGCTACAAAATGTCTACCTTTACATTTCCAACCCTCACAGTCAGTCCTGATAACAACTATTCACTATTGCATCACAACAAACCTATCACCATCTCCTTTCATCAGTCCCACCCAGACAGATTGGATACTACTCAGTGGAGATTCTACCTTCCTCCACGCACTCTGGATCTAAATTCCCTCTTGAAAGCTTGTAAGCCAGTCACTTCTTGCCTTTGTTAACTTAAAACATTTAAAAAGGAAAAATATTTCATATTCCTGGCCATCTAATTATATAAGGTGCTGTATGAGGGGGTTTCAAAACCTCCATGGGAAAATGGAATTGTAAGATAATGAGAAATTTCCATGAAATTGTATGATCCCTTTTGTAGAGAATATTTTATTAAATCGTCCCTGTCCACAGAATATTAAGGAGCTCTGGTAGCATAGTAGATTATGAGCTGGGTGGCTTTGAATCTACCAGTTGTTTCACGGGACAAAGATGAGGCTTTCTGCTTCCATAAAGATTTATAGCCTTGGAAACCCTATAGAGGGTTGCTGTGAGCTAGAACTGATTCTGTGGCATACAACCATCACCACACAACACCACACTTACATTGACTAGCGTATGAATCAAATGAACTATCAACTATATATATATATAATCATCAATTGTAATGCACTGGTATATATGGATTCATTTATTTGAACCTGTATCTATGCTTAAAGAAAGGAGACATAAAAATTGGAACACTTTTCATTTATCATGGTTAGAAGTTCATTTTAAAACAAATGTATTTGTAATCTACATGATATAAATTCTAGTTGCTAGTGAGAGCCAGTGTTATAGTAATAACCTACATATATATATATTGGAGTCCTGATGTGGTGCTGTAGGATAATGTGCTGGATCTTAAGGTTAGTTTGCGCCACAAGGCTGGCAGTTCAAACCCCCCAACAGTTCCTCAGAAACCCTGTCCAGGGTTACTGCGAGTTGGACCCAACTCAACGGCATCTAGCAACCACAACAATATGTATTTTATCCTTCAAATTGTTCTTCACATTGACCTTTAACTAGCTTTCTTGTGGCATGTATCAAATACTAGTTATGTGCAGCACACTCAGTTACGTGTGTCCATAGATGTTGCCACCTGCCTTTTACAACATGTCTTGAGGATTAGGTCCTTGTACTTGTTTAGTTGGCTGGGTCTTGACCCAGTGTTCATTTCCCTTTACCCCTTGGTTGCTTCAGGGCTCTCTAGTTGCCTTCTCAGCAGCCACTGTTGTGATGTCTCATAAGCCACTTCCAGCACCAACCAGAGTCCCTGCCACTAGGCTTGATGGCTTTTAAAAATAACACAGAGTCCCCAAACACTGCTTTTTAAAGGTTGTATCTTCTTCGCTCTTAAACTCCTTCTCCTTTCGCACTGACGTTTCAGGTAAAAACCAAACTGGCCATTCTGAGAACTTTGAACAATTTTCACTTCCCTGCAAAAAGGAGGCATGTTACCATCTCCTTGTACAGTACCATGTACAATGTAACTGCTCCAATGTTGTGCTTTTCCAACTTTAGAGAGATTCCATGGTGTTGGTCCTTTACTCTACTCCACATGACAGACTCTCATATATTGCTTTCATCCAATTATATTTTGTTTCATTGCAGTGATTAAAATCTCCTCTATTCACCATTGGTTAACAATATTTGCCACTATTCCCTCTTTTTTTTTTTCGATGTACACAAAAACAGTAGGGATATATAATAGTTTAAATAGCCAAAGGGCACATTCACAACCTTTCTCTTTCCATGAGTCTAGAGTCCTTAGCTGCTTTATCTCTCCATG
>NW_006408662.1:8266159-8268685 GCF_000296735.1 Chrysochloris asiatica
ATGCCTTTATAGCCCCCACCCCCACCCCATTTTAGGGTAGCCAATGTCTAAGCTGCCCATCCCTATCAACACTATATGCTGAGGGGATAGAATTAATCCTTAATGTGAAGACTCCTTTCCTCTCAGTTGGTATTTTAAGCTACTACATCTGGAAGCAAAGGACAAGTTCATCAAATTGTAGCAATTTATAATGGTTTCCTCTGTAAAACTTCTTTATCTTCCTCTAGTCAAGTTCTGATAATCAAGCTCTCTAAGCTAGGTCCAATGGGTACTATCTGCAAGTTTGAGCATTCTTGTGCACCTCCCCACACTTCATATCAGCTGGACACTTCACTCTCAGCTCTAGCCTACTGTGGCTCCGTCAGTGTCCATGGGCTCAGGAGTTCCCAAGAAGTACCCAGACTTCAGAGCAACCACCCCTTCCTTTTGTCTCTCTCATCTCAAGGGCAATAGGAGTCAATAGAACATGTTGAACTCAGCCCATGCCTTCATTACTGACTTTCCCCCACTTCCACTCCCAAGTAGACCAGTGTGGATACTAGCCAGGTCACATGTCTGCTTCTGTGTTCCCTTTGAGTTTTAGTCTTGGAAGGGGATTTGTCTTGAAGGGATTTGACTCCTTACCTTGATATCTCCCTCTCATATTTTAGCTTTTAATAGGTATAGCTCATTCTCAATGTCATAAGCTTGCTTTTAAAATTGTTCCAAAAAACATATTGTTTGTGATTCATTATTCCCCATCCTAATTACTTTTCCAATGGCCATCATCTGATGCTTTCCTTTAAAATTTTGTGTTTTTGATGTATTTCTTCATAACTGAGCTCATATGTATTATTATTTTTTTTTCTTTTTTCAGTTCAATGAAAGTGAAACTTTATTGAGGGCCCAGGGCCATGGGACTCAGAAGGACCCCACTAGCAGGAGGCAGGGGAGCCAGGAAAAGAGGGGTCCTTATTTGACCTTCTTCTTGGGGCACAGGTTGTTGGTGTGGCCGCACTTCTTCTTGTGGGAGTTCACAGCACGGGGGTGGAGGCGAGCGTAGCACTTGAAGCAGATCATCTTGTCACAGTTGTACTTCTGGGCGAGCTGGCGCAGGGAAGACTCGATGATGCAGCACCAGGTGCAGGGTGGACTCTTTCTGGATGTTGTTGTCTGAGAGAGTGCAGCCATCCTCCAGCTGTTTACCTGCAAAAATCAGACCCTCATCATCTTGGATTTTGGCTTTGACATTCTCAGTGGTGTCACTGGGCTCCACCTCAAGAGTGATGGTCTTGCCCATCAGGGTCTTCACAAAGATCTGCATCTCTGCATCTGCTGCCTGGCTGCCTTGCTGAAGAGAAAGAGGGCTTCATATGTATTATCTTTTGAAAACTAATTGATTTCCTGTGAAGATGGCTGTCTTAGGCCCAGTTTTCTAAAGAAACAAAAGCAGTGAGACATAGAAAGAAAAACATAAAGATAAATAGAAAGAAATTTATTATCAAGGAAAAGGCTTACAATTGTAGAGGCCCAGGACCCCAGTGGAAGAGAGAGAGACTTTCCGGTGTGTCCATTATATTGGGAGCAGGTCACACCTGCAAAGAAATATCCTTTCAATTGATTGGCTGCTCATAGTCAATCATCGTAGAATTAACTATGCCTGCTTATAGCCAATCAACAGAGAGTTAACTATCAACTGCAAAACAACTGGGAATCCTGGCCCAATTAAATTTATGTAGAACCTTAACAATCACATTTGCTTTCTCCTGTCCAATGAGTATGGCATGATATTTGGCTTTGCTTGGGCTCCCTTTAGCAAGATGGAGAAAGAGCTCAGGTTTCAGCTTCCAATAGATGCATTCCAATAGGAGACCTTGGACAAGTGACACTGTCTCTCAGAGCCCCTGTTTCTCATATTTCAAATGGGGATAATAATACCCCCTTGGAAGAGGAATTTTTGAGCAGAGATGATATATGACATAGTTATGAATTAACAATTGGTAGCAATCACTAGTGTCATCAGAACTCTTTTTAGATGAATGCTTGGAGGTAGCATTATTTTGGATGTAGAATTTTCCAAGTAGCTTCAGTCCTTATGTTCTTTAATTTCTAATTTCACTGAAAATGCTTGAAAATAAATATTTCTGAAATATGCTTCCTTTCCTTCTTAAGCAAATAACTGATTATAATTTGTTTTTCATGTTAATTCTAATTCAATAAATTAATCTTGAGTGTTATGCTGCAAATACAGAACAATGTGGAGTGTGGGAAAATACAATCATCTTATGTTTCCCTTCACATTCCTAATTTTATTCTAATAATAGTGGATAAAACCTGCAAGCCGAATTGACTGGCTTAGTGGGAAATGTACCATGGTTGTTCTTTGGCAAGTCTTACTGAATGAACCACAGATAGAATAGTCATTTTGTCAGTTTGTCCATGTAGTCCTGCTTTCAGTATTTAGGCCATTCACCCACCACTCCTCTGCCAGTTTATTTGTTACCCTGTGGTAGATTGCATGGTATTCTGATACTGGAACTGAGATTG
>NW_006408662.1:8270515-8288459 GCF_000296735.1 Chrysochloris asiatica
AACTATATGTGTAGACCTTGCCAGAGGGAATACACAGGAATCAAATTGACTACATCTCTAGGAAGAAATGATAAGCAAGTTTAATATCATCAGTCAAAACAAGACCAGGGACAAACTGTGGAATGGACCATCAATTGCTCATATGCAAGTTCAGGTTGAAGCTGAAGGAAATTAAAACAAATCCTTGACAGCCAAAGTAAGACTTTGGATCTATCCCACCTTAATTTAGAAACCATCTTAAGAACAAATTGACACATTGAACACTAAATACCAAAGACTGGACAAGTTGTGGAATGACATCAAAGACATATGTAAAGGAAAGGAAAAGGTTATTAAAAAGACAGGAATGAAAGAAAAGACCAAGGTGTATGTCTGAAGAGTCTCTGAAATTATCTTTTAAACAAAGAGAAGCTAAAGTGAATAGAAGAAATGATAAAGTAGAAGTTCTGAACAGAACATTTCAAAGGGCAGCCTGAGAAGACAAAGTACTATAATGAAATGCACAAAGACCTGGAATTAGAAAACCACAAGAGAAGAGCATGCTCAGCATTTCTCAAGTTGAAAGAACTGAAGAAACAATTTAAGCTTTGAGTTGCAATGTTGACAGAGTCTATGGGCAAAATGGAGTCCTGGCTTTCTAGGATTAATACTGGACTGCTAACCACAAGGTCCAAGGGTGCAAACCCACTAGCTGTTCCTCAGAAATCCTATACAGGGTTGCTGTGACTTGGTACTGAATCAACAGCAATATGGGCAAAATATTGAACGATGCAGAAAGTATCAAAAGAAGATAGTAGCAATACATAGTTACTGTAACCATTCTAGGCAGTAGTATATGTTCAAGAACTAATCAATTGGATTGAAGTAAGAAGTCCAAGCTGCGCTGAGGAATTAGTTAAAAACAAGACTCCAGGAATTGGTGGAATACTAACTGAAATGTTTCAACAAACTGATATAGTGTTGGAAGCACTTACTAATTTAGACCAAGAATTTTGGAAGTCAGCTACTTGGCCAAGACTGGAAGAGACAAGATCCATATTTCTGCCCATTCCAAAGAAAGGTGATCCAAGAGAAGGCAGAATTTATAAACAGTATTATTAACATATCATGCAAGTAAAATTGGTTGAAGATAATTCAAAGATGGTTGCAACAGTACATTGACAGGCAGTGGCCAGAATCTCAAGAAGCAGGTGTCCAAGCAGAATAAGAGTTGTTGTTGTTGTGTTGTTAAGTGCCATCGAGTCGGGTCTGACCCATAGCGACCCTGTACAGGGTTTCCAAGGGTGTAAATCTTTACGGGAGTAGAAAGCCTCATCTTTCTCCCGCGGAGCGGCTGGTAGTTTCAAACCGCTGACCTTAAGGTTCGCAGCCCGATTCGTAACCACTACGCTACCAGAGCTCCTTATTTAAAATTAGGAAAGGTATGTGTCAGGGTTCTATCCATTCACCAGGTTTATTTAATCTGTATGCTGAGTAAATAACCTAAGAATCTGGATTATGTAAAGAAAAATGTGCCATCAGGATTGGAGAAAGACTCATGAACAACTTCTCATATGTAAATGACAAGATCATGCTCGCTGAAAGTGAAGAGGATTTGAAGCACTTAATGGAATCCAGGCTCCATTGTGGGTAATGAACTCCAGCTCAGTACAATGAACAAAAATCCTCACAACTAAGCTAAAAGACAACATCATGCTAAAAGGAAAAATCCTTGAAGTTGGCAAGGATTTCATTTCACTTGGAGCCACAATCAACGCTTATGGAAGCAGCAGTCAAGAAATCAAGTGCACTGGGCAAATAATGTTTCAAAAGACTTATTTAAAGTGTTAAATAGCAATGAAGACTAAGGTGTGCCTGACCCAAGCCATGGTATGTTCAATCATTTCTTATGCATGTGAAAGCAGGACAATGAATTAAAAAGACCAGAAGATAATTTATGCATTTGAATTATGGCTGGTAAAGAATACTGAAAGTACCTTGGACTGCCAGAAGAACAAACAAATAATCTGTTTTAAAAGAAGTACTGGCAGAATGTTCTTAAGAAGCAAGGAGGTTGAGACCTTTTCTCAGATACATTGGACATGTTACCAGGATGGACCAGTCCCTGGAGAACATCATGCTTGAGGAAGACCTTCAATGAGGTGGATTGGCACAGTGACTCCAACAGTGGGCTTAAACATAACAACAATTAAAAGATGGCAAAGGACTGGGCAATATTTCATTCTGATGTGCACAGAATCCTCTGAGTTGGAGCCAACACAATAACACCTAAACTACAACAGTGACCTAAAATGGACTGGTATTAGGTTTTGATTCAGACATTCATATGGTTTACTATGCTGGGGACAAATTAAAGAGGAATGGTGTCATATTTGTCATCATAAAGAATATGTCAACATTTACCCTAAAGTACATTGCTGCTAGTGATAGGATAATATCTACAAGGAAGACAAGTTAAACAACTATTCAAATTTACATATCAATTACTAATGCCAAAGAGTATTCATCATCATTAAAAGATGATGTTTCAACTGACAGCAAGCTAATTTCCACGAAAGCTCTATTGTAGGTTTGAATAGAATTCTAGTTCCAAGCACCATAAACAATTTCAACTTTTCTGTAATTGCTCAGCCATAAGTCTTATATCCTGCCTTTAATGGATCACCTTTCCTATGAAATGCCCTTTGCATTCAAGTTTTATATTCTGTTTAGTTCCATGTTCTAAGAGCTGAGTCAGTATGCTAGCATCTGAGAACAGAGAGCTGGTAAAAATCTCTTTTTTTTTCAGAGAGTTCCACAATGATCTTTCAATAAAGCAGGTCTAGTGCCCTCCTTAATGCTAGGTATCTTGACAACAGTGGCACTCACTTAATTAGGAAAAAAAAAATTATGTAGTCTGTCCATGTATACCCTTCTGTTTTATAAACTAAAGAGAAATGTGTGATACCTTTATGACAGACACCACCACGCCACACCTGTTGTTCAATGCCATTCTTACATCTTGCTTCTTTCCTGCCTTCTCTTTCTTATGTTTGTGAGTCTAAGCATACTGTTGATGTTGTTATTTACCACCAAATCGGTTTGGGCTCACAGTGACCCTGTATAGGGTTTTCAAGGCTATAAATCTCTATGGGAGCAGAAAACCTCATCTTTCTCCCATGGAGTGACAGATGGAGTCAAAACACTGACCTTGTGGTTAGCATTCCAGTGCATAACCCACTACGACACCAGAACATCTAGAAATTTAAAACATAATAATGGAAATAAAGCCTTGAAGGACTTAACAGAAAATCTGGTGCATATAAATAGATATTTTGTGAATTGGAAGTTCAATCTGAAGAGATTTATTTAGATGTTGCACAGAGGCAAAGAGCTGCAAAGTATGAAAGGAAGGTTAATGAGGATATGTGGAGGAGAGAGTAAGATGGGCTAGCATAATCTTCATTAGATGTTCCAGGAGATGAAAGAGTAAATGGGTGCAGATCATCAACATTGGGTTAGCAGCTGAGTACTTTAGCCACTATTATCACCAGAGCTGCTTGAATGAAAAAAAAAAATTAGAAAAAATAAGAAAATGTATAAAACCTCAGATTATTCACAATCATAGTCCGTGGTGGGCTTGAAAATTAGTGAGTAAAGGAAGACTTAATAAGTGGAACTGGGACAATAGTTTTCTTTATGGGAAAGAAAGTGGACCTGATCTCACATCATATTAAAAAAAAAAAAAAAATCCTTGTAGATTAACAATTTAGATGTGAAAGGCAAAACTATACACCCTTAAGAAAGATGATATAATCAAATATAGTTACAGTCTTGTTGTAGAATGGCATTTAATAAACAAGATATACTAGGGGAAATTATTTGCATTTTATAGAAAAAGACGAATAACATATCTCATTTAAATTAAGAATTTCTATTTGTCAGTAAGGAAGCTCAGTGGCTTTGCAGAATAAGCACTAGACTACAAACCATAAGGCTGGTAGTTTGAGCCCACTAGCCACTCTGGGGGAGAAAGATGAGGCATTCTGTTCCCATAGAAATTTTTACCCTTGGGGTGAGTTGACACCTAGTGGATGGGAATTATCGACAACATTTGTCAGTAACTGCAGTGCATTGAATTACTTCAACTGGCTCTTCTACCTATAATCTAAGGAGTCCTGGGAGTGTAGTTGATTATGAGCTGGACTGCTCACTTTAAGGTCAGCAGTTCAAATCTATCAGTTGCTCTGTGGTTGAACGATGAGGTTTTTTTCTTCTCCCATAAAGATTTATAGCCTCTGCAATTCTAAACAGGATTCCTTTGAGTCAGAACTGAATCATCAGTACACAACCACTGCTACCACGACCACCACTCATGATCCAATACTACCAACAACTGTTTTTGTCCTGATAGGTCTGGATAAGAGTAGGTGGGAGAAGATGCTGATGGTATGATTCCATTGTGAGTGATGGCCATTATAATTCTAATTGTAAAAACATGGAACCCTAATGTGAGTATTATCTGAGCCATGTCAGAAATAGGAATGTGGGATTTCACTACCATCAAGAAGAGTTAGGCGTGGAGCACATCCTTTGGACTCCAAGATCCCTGTGCGTTAGACCTTCTCGACCCAGGACAGAAAGCTGTGACACTGGACGAGTAGCAGAGAAGCAACAGAGGAGAAGGACCAGTAGAACCAAGAGCTGGAACACCAGAGTGGTGGGCTTCCCAGCCCAGGGAGCAGATAAAGCTGATCTCTTTGGGATGGGGCTAACAGCAGAGTGGAGTCCCCTTTGGGCATTTATCAGCAGTGCTAAAAGAGCTTCCTCAAATACTGCAGTAGAGTAAAGGCCAAGATACCTGTGGGCATGGCTGAGAAGAAGCTGTCCTGGCTGACAGAACTGTGTCCTGAGCATTTCTGACTTTTAATTGTAACATTAATTTCTCTTATAAACCCCATGTCTATGAGTTTGATGGGAGTCCTGGTGTGGCACTGTGGGTTAATGTGCTGGACTACAAAGTCAGTTTGAAACACAAGGGCAGCAGTTCAAGTTTACCAACGGCTCCTTGGAAACCCTATTCAGGGTCTCTATGAGTCAGAGCCCTAAACATTTGTATGAAGTCTGAGCTCTGTATGCCTGTTGCAGTGGATTATCAAACCTAGCTGAGAAGTAGAGTGTGTTATAGACGGGACACTGCTGTCCGAATTGGTAAAGGGCGATGGTTGATGCCATTTTTGTCGTTTCCTGAGAGTAAATGACAGAGTATGAAATGGAAACATTCTCAGTCACTGGCCAAGAAAAAAGTTCAAAAGTCAACCATCAGCTGGAAAATTAATACATAGAGTTTTCTGAGATTCTCAAAGACCAGTATTGGAACAGTATCGGGAAAAAGGTTCAACAATCTTTTGCACTGCTTCTTATAGTGAGATGTTCACTGAAGAACTGAATCCTAAACTTCAGATTAAAAGTAGAGGACTGCTAGTCAAGGTCATTGTGATATTGCGTGACAATTCACATCCACACACCTCTGCCCACACTATTGATCATCTGCAAAAACTCCCTTTTGATGTGTTAAAGTATGCTCCCTATTGTCCTGATCTTGCTCTATTAGACTTTCACCTGTCTGGTCCCCTGACAGCAGCCCTTCTAGGATGAAGATTCACCTCTGAAAAAGAAGTGAAGACTGTGGTGCATTCATTGCTTGCAGCTCAGCCTAAAACATTTTTGAATAAGGTAACAAGAAAACTTGTTGACATATGGACAAAGTGTATTGGAAAGCACGGAGATTATGTTAAAAAAAAAAAAAGATGAATTTGTTGTTTCTAAAAGTTAATTAAAATAAATTCTACAACCAGAGTGCAGATAATTTTTGACTCACCTTTGTATAATGCCAGAGACTGAATTGTCTATATTCTTTGTTGTATTACTAATTTCAGGCTTGCGCCAGGCTGAAGAATGAATCATTAAACATTTGTTAAATGAATCAGTGGAAACTAATTGTTCTTTTAAAAACGGAATTATTCTCCATTGGATTAGCGATGACTCACAGCAACCTTCTGCACAACAGAACTAAACACTGTGTGGTCCTGCACCATCCTCACAATTGCTGTGACCTTAGCCCATTGCTGCTGCCACTATGCCAATTCATTTCATTGGGGGTCTTTCTCGGTTTCACTGACACTCCACTTCACCAGTCATGATGTCTTCTACAGGGACTGGTCCCTTCTGATAGTATGTCCAAAGTATGAGAGAAAAACTCTTACCATCCTGACTTCTAAAACAAATTCTGGCTGTACATCTTCCAACACAGATTAGATTATTCTTCTGTCTCTCCATGGTACTTTTAGTATTCTCTAATACCATAAAGGAGCTCTGGTAGCGTAGTGGTTACGAATTGGGCTGCAAACCGCAAGGTCAGCAGTTCGAAACTACCAGCTGTTCTGCGGGAGAAAGATGAGGTGTTCTGCTCCCGTAAAGATCTACAGCCTCGGAAACCCTCTACAGGGTCGCTATGAGTCGGAACCGACTCCATGGCACATAACAACAACAACAACAAATACCATAACTCAAATGCATCAATTCTATGGTTTCCCTTATTCATTCCAACTTTCATATTCATGTGAGGTTATTGATAATACCATGGCTTGGGTCAGGCACACCTTAGTCCTCAAACTGACATTTTAAAGAGGTCTTCTACAGCAGAATTGCCAATGCAATACATTGTTTCATTTCTTGACTGCTGTTTCCATGAGTGTTGATAGTTGATCCAAAAAGAATGAAGTCCTTGGCAACTTCAATCTTTTCTCCATTAGTAAGAATATTGTTTATTGATCCAGTGATGAGCCTTTTTGTTTTCTTTACATTGAGATGCAATCCATATTGAAGGCTTTGATCTTTATCAGTAAATATTTTTCAGTTTCAGCAAGCAAAGTTGTATCATTTATATATCACAGGTTGTTAATGAGTCTTCCTCCAATCCTGATGCCATGTTTTTCATCATATAATTCAGCTTCTTGGTTTATTTGTTCAGCATACAGATTGAATAAGTATGGTGAAAGAATACAATCCTGTTGCACACCTTTCTTAATTTTAAACCATTCAGTGTTCCCTCGTTCTGTTTGAATTAACTGCTTCTTGGTCTACAAGTTCCTCGAGAGCACAATTAAGTGTTCCAGAATACTCATACTTGTTGTCTATAGCTTGTCATGTCCATGTTGTCCATAACTTGTTCTGTTCCACACAATTGAAAGAAAGCCTTTGCGTAGTCAATAAATGACAGGTAAACATATTTCTGGTATTCTATGTTTTCAACCAAGATTCATCTGACAACAGCAATGATATCCCTACTTGCAAATCCTCTTCTGAATCCAGCTTGAATTTCAAGACAAAAACTGTATGAAGACTAAGGTGCACCTGACCCAAGCTTAAATTTCATGACAGTTGCAACTGTTTTTAAATGATCTTCAGCAAACTTTTACTTGCATGTGATAGTAATGATATTTTGTTAGATGATTTCCACATTCTGTTGGGTCACCTCTCTTTGGAATGGGCACAAATATGGATCTCATTCAATTGGTTGGCCAGGTAGCTATTTTCCAAATTTCTTGGCATGAATGAGTGAACTCCTACAGTGCTCCATCAGATTGTTGAAAGATTTCTGTTTGTAGTCCATCAATTCCTGAATCCTTGTTTGTTGCCAATGGCTTTAGTGAAATGGTTGAACATCGACCGTTGCTTTTTGGTACAATAACTGTGTGTATCTTCCATCTTCTTGTGATGTTTTCTGCATCATTCATAGCTAAAATGTTGCAAATTAAGGCTTGATTTTTTTTTCTCCAGTTGTTTCAGCTTATGTGTTTTGATGTTTTCTACATCATTCCACATTTATCTAAAATGTTGCAAATTAAGGCTTGATTTTTTTTCTCCAGTTCTTTCAGCTTATTTCAGAATAATGCTGATTGTGTTCTTCCCCTTTGGTTTTTTAACTCTAGGTCTTTGCACATTTTATTATAAAACTTGGCTTTATTTTCTCGAGCTGCCTTTGGACTTTTTCTGTTCAGCCCTTTCACGTCCTCATTTCTTCCATTTGTGTTGGCTTCTCTATGCTCAAGAGCAAGTTTCAGAGTCTCTTCTGACATCCATTTTGGTATTTTCTTTCTTACCTGCCTTTTTAATATTCTTTTGATTTCTTACTGTATTTTTGAGTATTCCTGTTTCATTATATTAGATATATGTTTTATTCTATAAATACATTGTTGTTATTGCTGTGTTGTTGTGAGTGGGCTCTGACTTATAACTACATTATGTACAACAGGATGAATCATGGTTGGGTCCTGCACAAACTTCACAATCATTGTTAAACTTGAGCCCATTGCTAAAGCTACTGTGCCAATCTATCTCTTTGGGGTACTTTCTCTTTTCTACTGACCTTCCGTTTAACCAAGTATGACGTCCTTATCCAGGGACTGGTTCCTCCTGATAATATGGCCGAAGTATGAAAGACAAAGTCTGTCCATCCTGGCATCTAAGAAGCATTCTGGCTGTATTTCTTCCAACTTGGCTTTGTTTGTTCTTCTGGCAGTCCATGGCACCTTTAGTATTCTTCTCTAAAACCATAGCTCAATTGCATCAGTTCTTCTAAGGTCTTCATTATTCATTGTCCAACTTTCACATGCATATGAGGCTATTGAAAATACCATGGCTTGAGTCAGTTACACCTTAGTCTTCAAACTAACATCTTTGCTCTTGAACACTTAAAAAGGTCTTGTGTAACATTTTTGCCTAATACAACAAGTCCCTTGATTTTTTTGACTATTGATTCTTTGAGTGTTGATGGTGGACCAAGGCAAAATACAGTTTGCTTACAATTCTTTATTGCATGCTTCACCAATGAACTAGATATTGTCAATGATTTTTTTTTTTAGTCTTAGTGAAATTTGAATGTTTATCTCAGCATTACATTAGAAATAAATTTTTAAAATCAAGTCCTTAAGATATTTTATTGAATTTTTTCTTAAGAATTATATTTCAGACAATTTCTTATTCCTAATTAATAGTAGTGCTTAGGCGTTGTCAGAGATGGTGGCAGAGATGGTGATGTGGAAGATGGAGCAGCCAGAAACTCCAGACTCATGGAGGGAGAGGGGCTGTATGCTGGAGACCTGGGGACAGGCTTGCAGTGTATACCTTTTGGTTGTTTGAATGATTATATATTCCTGAGTGTTTTGGTGTACATCCAAAAAAAACAAAACAAAACAAAAAACCCAGAAGGAATAGAAGCAAATACTGTTACATGATGATGCATGGAGGGGATTGTAATCATTGCAGTGAAACAAAATATGATAGGATGAGTGCAAAACTGATGTTCTCCCATGTAAACTATCACTCAATTCACAATAAAAACTTAAAAAAAAAAAAACCTAAATAAAAAGAGTAGTGCTTTGATGTGTAATAATATATACATCATAATTGTTGTTGTTGTGTGCCGTTGAGTCGATTCTGACCCATAGTGACCCTCTATAGGGGTTCCAAGGAGCAGCTGGTGAGCTTGAACCACCAATCTTGCAGTTCTAATGGCTTTGCAGTCTGGTGCATTAACCCACAGCACCACACCAGAACCCATACATCATAATAGATTATTTTAATAGTATATTATGAAGGAATGGAAATGTGCAAAAAATACTAATTTTAAAAATTACATTCCCTTTCTCACATCATTCACATGTTATGAAATTTGTTGTTTTGTATTTTTGAATTTTAACATGGACTTATTGTATTTTCGAATTATGATATATATTTATGATGATCACATGTCAATATGAAACACTATCTCTATTTTTTTTTTTTTTTTGATATCTAAAAGCATCTGAGTCAAGATCTGGAGGCCTCGTCATGCTCTTCAACACAAGGAAAATTTCAGCGAGATCAGTTTTACAAGTTTATCATTTTCCCTGGCAAATGGATTAAAGTCTGGTATGATCGACTTACTTTGTTGGCGTTGCTCGATCGGTAAGCCACTGGGCGTGTAGATGTACAACTGAAAGAGCACGGGGACACACCAACACACAGGCACATGGATTTAGAAAGAGAATTACCACTTGTTGACGCTCTCTGGAATGCTTCCAAACTATGATTCTCTTGTGCTGCAAACCCAATCAGTAAGATGCTGAAAACTTAATGTATTATAATTTGGCAATTAAAATAGGAGATACAAGAATTACACAACATGATTTAGGTTTAAGGTTAGATTTTGGGACAGTGTTCTGCTTTGATCTACTCTCATCTTAATAACTGGATAAGATATTTTTGTGGAAAAGTTAGAGACTTCCATAATGGAGCCCATGGCCTGACCAGATCAGATACAGGCATAGACATAGTGGGGACCATGAAGTGGAGCAAATCCTTGTTCTTCCTGGACAACATGAATCTAATTTCTCACCCTGATTTATGTACACTGGTATGGAATGTCAAGGAAAGCCTTTAAACCTTTTTAGTTTTCCTCACCTCCTTTTCACATCCTTTCTCAAGATAAATGCAGGGTTGGAGATGATATTACTGGTGGAAGTGGGGGGTAGTTGTGTTAAGGTTTGTTATGGTTGGTGATAGAAGTGTGACTAGTTTGGGACTCCCCATTTCTATTTTCCCTGCTTTCTCTGTTGCAAAGGACAATATTATGATCTTCAAAGAGTGTATAATTCTCACTGGAATCTTAGTTTGAAAATCCAAGTTCCTGTTACCTGCCCTCTCTTCAGCAGATGTTGACTGTTCACAGTTAAATGCCAGCCAGTAGGCACTGAAAAACTGATGGTTCCTACCTTGCTGCTGCTGACATTCCAGTGACTACTTGTCACAATAATGCCTTGTGATGTGATGTGATCACATATTTTAAATGATAACCCATCAATTGTGACCCATAATGAATCTATAGGACAGAGTAGAACTGCCCTCATAGGAGTCCTAAGCCTATCTTTATAGAAACAGACTGCTGCAGTTTTCTTTCACTAAGCTGATGGTGGGTTTGAACTGCTGGCCTTCCAGTTAACAGTGAGGCACTTAACCACTGATTCACCAGTATTCTTTTATAAAATTACAACAATTAATTTCAGGGAATGGAGTTAAAATGGTTTTTCTAACAATACTGTGTTACTCAAGGGTCACATATTTAACATAAACATTTAACACTTAACTAATGCAGAGCTGAAATCTTTCAAGAAAGCGAGGCAGCACAGGAAGCACTCACTCGTCTCTGCCAAACAATTTGGAAGACAACTATCTTTCCGACTGATTGGAAGAGATACATATTTGTGCCCATTCCAAAGAGAGGGGATCCAGCTGAGTGCGGAAATCATCAGACAATATCTTTGATATCCCATGAGAGTAAACTTTTACTAAAGGTAATACAAAAATGGCTACAATCATACACTGACAGAGAACTTCCAGAGGTTCAAGCTGGATTCAGAAGAGGCCGTGGAATGAGGGATATCATTGCTGATGTCCGATGGATCTTGGCGGAAAGCAGAGAATATCAGAAAGATGTTTACCTGTGCTTTACTGACTACACAAAGGCTTTTGATTATGTGGATCATGACAAGCTATGGACAACATTGTGAAATATGAGTATTTGGAACACTTAATTGTGCTCATGAAGAATCTGTACCTGGACCAAGAGGCAGTTGTTCGAACAAAACATGGGAACATGGAATGGTTTAAAATTAAGAAAGGTGTGTGACTGAGCAAATAACCTGAGAAGCTGGTTATAAAGAAAACTTGGCATTAACTTGTGATATACAGATGCTACAACCTTGCTTGCTGAAAGTGAAGAGGACTTAAAATACTTACTGATGCAGATCAAAGAGCACAGCCTTCGGTATGGATTGCATCTCAATGTAAAGAAAACAAAAATCCTCATCAATGGACCAATAAACAACGTTCTTATCAACGGAGAAAAGATTGAAATTGTCAAGGACTCCACTCTTGGATCAACCATCAGCACTCATGGAAGCAGCAGCCAAGAAATCAAATGACATATTGCATTAGGCAAATCTGCTGCACAAGACCTTTTTGTTGAAGAGCAAAGATGTCAGCTTGAGGATTAAGGTGCATTTGGCCCAAGCCATGGTATTTTCAGTAACCTCATATGCATGTGAAAGCTGAACAGTAAATAAGAAATACCATAAAAGAATTGATGCATTTGAGTTATGGTGTTGGAGGAGAATACTGAGAGTGCCATGAGCTGCCAAAAGAACAACCAGATCTGTGTTGGAAGAAGTGCAACCAGAGTGCTTCTTGGAGGCCAGGATAGTCAAACTTCGTCTCTCATACTTCAGACATATTGTCAGGAGGGACCAGTCTCTGGAGAAGGATATCATGTTCAGTAAAGTGGAGGGTCATAGAAAAAAGAGGAAGAGCCCCAGCGAGATGGAATGGTAAAGTGGCAGCATCAATGGGCTCAAGTGTGGCAACAATTGTGAGGTTACTCCAGGACTGGGAAGTGTTTTGTTCTGTTGTGCATAGGGTCACTCTGTGTCTGTACTGACTGTATAGCACCTAACAACAACAACGTGGAGTTGTAGGGTAAGCACTTGACCACAAGGTTGGTTTGAACCACAAGGTCGGCACTTCAGACTCATCCAGCAACTCCTTGGAAACCCAAGGCAGGGTCACTATGAGTTGGAACCAACTCACTGGCACTGAACAACAACAATAATCTAAGATAATATATTCTGTGAGTAGAGTCATTTTTATTTTATTTTAAATTTTATTCCTGTTAGAAAGAATGATTAAAGCTGGACTAGCTAATGTTAATCTTCCATGTTAAAATGAGATATTTTTGTAGTTTTCAAGGTCTCTTATGTTTGTTATGATACACTTGCCAACAAAACTGAAAATCCAATAAAGTCTAGACAGGGATACTAAAGAAGGTTATTTCAGCTTTCTAAGTGTATTTTTAAATCACCTTTCATGTAAACTTGTGTTCAGGGCACGCATGGGGGCAGTCCAACTTCTAGCCGACAGCCATGGATCCCTATCTGAGAGGTCAGGACTTAGACTCTGGAGTCAAACCTTTGGATTTAAATCCAGTACTTCCTTTCATTTGGTGCTGTGATCTTGTTGATGTTGTTGTTAAGTACCATCTAGTCAGTTTCAAATAATAGAAGTCCTGTATAGGGTTTCCAAGGAGTAGTTGGTGGGTTTGAACCCTAACCTTGTGGTTAGTAATTCAGTGCTTATCCTGCAGCACCTATAGTGTACAGATGATGACACCAATAATGCCTCCCACAGCACTACCTCTCTGCTGGATTTGACAATCTATTGCCACAGCTAACAGAACTATGGTACCGTACTCACAGTTATGGGGTTATTACGGAGGTTAACACTTGCAGTGCAGGATCAGAAATATCCAGGGCACAGCTCTGAATAACTTCTGTGCTGCATCCATGGGCAGGCCTCTTTCAGGCATTCAGCCCCTTGGCAATGTTACAGAGCTCTTATAACTGCCCCGAGGACACACCACTCCACCATAAGCCTCAGTCTGAAGGCACTCAGCTCTAGCTCCATGGATCAGCAAACCTAGCGCCCCCATTCTGCAAGCAAGTAACTCAACTTTGCTTGCTGGGAAGCCCACTGCTCTGTCTCATGCTCTGGTTCTTGGTTTTGCTGTGGCTACACTGCTGTTCCTCCATTGTTACGGCTTCATGTCATTGGGTTGAGGAGGTTCAATGTGCAGGAATCTTGTGGTCCATAGGCTGCTCTTCATTCCTGGCTCCTCTTCTTGGATGACAGTGAGTTCCTCTCTCCTGCTTCTGAGATGACTTATTTTACATCCACGTTAGTGTTCCAAGTTTTCACAATTAACCCTATTAACAATCATTCATAACTGAATCATGCCAGCCTACCACTACCTTCTGCCACCTTCTCTCACCCAGACCCATCTGGAAAATGTTATTTGTGGGAAGTTATGAGGACATTACTGGAAGCAACATATTCAATAATTCACTGCACTGCAGATGGCGAGGAAGTTTCTCTGTGCCTTAGTTTCCCATCTGCCAAGTAGGGGCAATCCCTCCTGTAGGGTGGTCATAGGAATCCAACCAATTTGGCACATAAAAGAAATTCTTTAAATGGTAGTTGTTGCAATTATTGTTTCCTAGAATGTGGCCCAGAATTCAGGAAGAAGAAAATATAATATAATATAATTAGGACAACTAGAATAGATCTTATCAAATTAAGCACTTTATTTATAAGCACTATAACCCTTTACTCACAGCCCAGATTAGCTTACTTTTCTTTTTATAAAAGATTATTAACAAACTTAAGAAAAAAAACAGTTAATATGGCATCACCTCCCATTCATGATGACCACATGTGTGTCCGAGTAGCACTGTTCCATAGGATTTTCAAAGCCATGACCTTTGAAGAGCACATTGCCAGGACTTTCTTCTAAATTACCTCTGCGTGGGTTCAAACCGCTAGCCTTTCAGTTAGTAGTCAAGCACTTAGCTATTTGCACCACCAAGAGACGTCTACTATTGTCAAGCTTAGTTATCTGATCTTCCAGGACACAGTCAATTACAGAGGAACATGAACTTGCCTGAACCTATAGCTAACAGCAAGAAAGGAGGAAGAGAAGCCCAGACTTCTGACCTAGAAAATCTAGCCAGTTTGGAACATTGCAACAAGAGAGCAATCCCCTAAAAGCATTACTGATCAGAATTTCCAGGTAACTTGATAAAATTACAGATTCCCAAGTTTAAGAAGTCCCTATGATACAATAGAACTATAGTATGACATACCTCATGAACTCAGCTTCTTAATTATGAGAACTATGTTCTATAATGTTTGACATACTGCATTTGGGTAAGACTGCTTTAAAAGAACTTTTAAAAACAAAAATGTCACTCTGAGAACTAAGTACCTGACCCATGTCATGGGGTTATAATTGTCCATATTCATAAAAAAACTGGACAATGAATATGGAAGACAAGAAAAAACAATGATGCATTTGAATTATGGAATTGGTGAAGAATCTTGAACATACTATGGATGGTCAGAAGAATGAACAAATCTGTCTTGGAAGAAGTGCAGCCAAAAGTCTCCTTAGAAAGGAGAAGGGTGAGATTTCATCTCATGTACTTTGGATATGTTATCAGGAGGGACCAATCCCTGGAGAAGGACATTGTAAAATGGTGGGGACCTAACGTCAGAGGGAATAATAACCAAGATCCAAGTAAAGCTGATTCCTATGGGTTGGAGAGGAGACACACCTCCACCTCCCAACCATTTTGCCAATTATGACACCAATTGTCCTTCCCATGGTACTCTCTGGCCACACCCAACTCACAGACCATACTTACAGTTAAGGGGTTTATTAAGGGAGCAACAAGGTACAACTCAGAACCAAGATAATAAAGCATACAGATCTCCCAAGGCTCTCCACCAAAGGAGAACACTTCTTCAGTGCCAGACAGCTTTTACAGTTCCTCTTAACCTTGCAAGCCCCCTAAGGACAGACTCCCCCTGGCTGTATTTCATTACTGACAACTTCTGGATCCTTTCCGGGCTCTACTGTTAGCTCCCTTCTGGCCCTTTGGCAGCCTTCAGTGTTAGAGCTCCTGACAGATCTAGGAGTTGTCTTGTTGTTGTTGTTGTTATGTGCCGTGGAGTCAGTTCCGACTCATA
The DNA here is from genome assembly GCF_000296735.1 of Chrysochloris asiatica. Lineage (NCBI taxonomy): Eukaryota > Metazoa > Chordata > Mammalia > Afrosoricida > Chrysochloridae > Chrysochloris > Chrysochloris asiatica. The sequence goes on from NW_006408662.1 coordinate 8,286,176, forward strand.
GTGATCCTGTACAGGGTTTCTGAGGCTGTAAATCTTTATGGGAGCAGAAAACCTCATCTTTCTCCCCAGAACAGCTGGTAGTTTAGAACTGCTGACCCTGTGGTTCCCAGCCCGGTTTGTAACCACTATGCTACCAGAGCTCCTTAGGAGTTGTCTTACCTCCTCTCTTTCTACTTCTCTCCTGCTTTTAAATGCTGCCTCTCTGCCTGCTTCTTTTGGTCTCAAAAGCCTCTCTGCTATCGGCTGTATATATGCTGTTGTTGTTAAGGGTCATTGGTTCTGACTCATAGTGACTCTGGATAGTGTTTCTGAGGAGCGACTGGTGGGTTTGAGCTACCAACCTTGGGATTAGCAGTCCAGTGCTTACTCTACAATGCCACACCAGGACTCAGATGTATACACACACACACACACACACACACACAGTCCTCATCAGTTTCAAGGTGTGGCCTTCTCACCAGGCCCATAAACTGGCCAATCCCTCACAGTGTTGTTGTTGTTAAGTGCTGTTGAATCCATTCCGACTCACAGAAACTCTGTAGAGGGTTTCTGAGGAGCGGCTAGTGGGTTTGAACTGCCTACCTTGTGGTTTGCAGTCTAGTGCTGATCCTACAGTGCCACACTCTAAGTCTTCCCTCTTAGGAGGCTATAGACATTTTAGTTATATAGTGTGTAACAGACACTTCATTTGTATAGGTTATAGTTGATGGTATTTACCAACAATCATCACTTCACAGTCCTGATGTGGTGCTGTAGGATGAACACTGGACTATTAATCACACGGTCAGTGGTTCAAAGCCACCAGTCACTCCTTGGAAACCCTATACAGGGTCACTATGATGACTGGACAGCACTTAACAACAACACAACCACAGTAGCTACTTAATTTACATAATATATTAACTGATCCATGCAAAGTGTATACCAACCACATGACAGACTTCAGCCTAGGGCTAGACAAAATTTTGTTGTTAAGTGCCATGCAGTTGATTCCGACTCATAGTGACCCTGTATAGGGTTTCAGAGAGGTAGCTGGTGGGTTTGAACTGCTGATCTTGTGATTTCCAGTCCAATGCAGATCCTACAGTGCCACACCAGGAGTCCAAACATTGCATAGTGGAGATAAAAATATAAACTTCCTTTTTCAAAAATATGTCTTGGTCCCACCCAATGGTCTTCAGCATCATAATATCCTACTACTTCACATTTCTATACATGTGTTACCTTCCTTCTTTGCTCTTTACTATTGGTTTAAATGTCAGGTGCAGTCTGTTGTTAAGTGCCATCAAGTCAGTTTTGACCCATAGCAACCCTGTATAGGGTTTCCAAGGAGCAGCTGATGAGGTTGAACCGCTGACCTTGTCGTTCAAACTGACTTTGCAGGCCAGCTCATTAGCACACAGCACCACACCAAGACTAGTTGCAGGCTAGTGCAACCGAATGACTCATTCTCTCCTCTCTCCTTGCTGATTCCCCCAGTTTGGTAGCCTTAATGCGATGCCTCTTTGTAAAGCCAGCTCACAATCTGGTTTGTTTGCTTCAGTCACATATTTTCCATTTCTTTTACTTTCTGCAATAGTTTTTGTGTGTGTCCATCACTCACCTGTCTGTCTGTCACACTGTGGTGGCTTGCATGTTGCTCTGATACTGGGAGCTGTGACACCGGTTGTTTTAATTACCAGCAGGGTCACACCACACATGGTAGACAGATTTCATTGGAGTTTTCAGACTAAGACTGAGTAGGAAGAAAGAGAGGCAGGCTACTTCTGAATGGTTAACCCTGAAAAACCTTATGAAGAGCCACAGAACATTGTCAGAAATAGCACCAAAAGATGACATATTATGAATACCAGCAAAATATTGTCAGATCTAGTACTGAAAGATGAGACCCTCAGGTTGGAAAGCACTCAAAATACTGCTTGGGAAGAACTCCTCCTCAAAGTAATGGTTGTTGCCAAGTGCCACCATGTTATTTCTGACTCCTAGTGACCCTGTATAGGGTTTCCGAAGAGTGCCTGCTGAGTTTGAACCACTGACCTTGTGATTAAAACTGACTATATGGCCAAGTGCTTATTCTGCAGTGTTACGCCAGGACTCCCCATAATGACGTGAATTAAGCAAAGCTTTTGGACTTCCATTTGCTGATGGGGCAAAACTCAAAATGAGGAGAAAAATCTGAAAACACCCATTAATAATTGGAACATGGAATGTAAGTATGAAATACAAATCTAGAAAATTGGAAGTTGTCACAAATGAAATGGAATACATAAACATCAATATCCTA
>NW_006408662.1:8290189-8299549 GCF_000296735.1 Chrysochloris asiatica
ACTCAAGAAGACAAAGTCAAGTGTGATAATGAAATGCACAAAGAACTGAAGAAAAAAATCAAGCCCTGACTTGTGATATTGAAGGATTCTATGGATTCCTGGTAAAGTGTTGTAGGATCAGCACTAGTCTTTGAACCACAATGTCAGCAGTTCAAACCCACCAACTGCTCGGAAATCCTATACAGGGTTGCTATGAGTCAGAACTGACTTGACGGCACTTAACAAGAGCAACAATTGGCAAAATATTGAATGTCTCAGAAAGAATCAAAAGAAGATAGAAGGAATACGCAGAAACATTGTACCAAAAAGGAATGGTCACTGTTCAGTGATTTCAAGAGGTAACATATGATCAAGAACCAATGCTTTGAAGGAAGAAGTCCAAGCTGCATTAGCAAATAACAAGACTCTAGGAATTAATGGAACACAAATGGAAAGTTTTCAAGAAACTCACCTATGCCAAGTAATTTAGAAGACATCTACCTGGTCAACAGATTGGAAGAGATCAATATTTGCCCATTCTAAATAGAGGAGACCCATCCAAATGCAAAAATCATCAAGCAATATCATTAATACCACATGCAAAGTTTTACTGAAGATAATTCAAAAATATTTGCAATGGCACATCGACAGGGATTGCTCAAAATCAAGCCAGATTCAGAAGAGAATGTGGGACTAGGGATATCATTGCTGATGTCAGATTGATTGTGACTGAAAGCAGAGAATACCAGAAAGATGTTTACTTGTGCTTTATTGAGTATTTAAGGCTTTTGACTGTGTGAGTCGTGACAAACTATGGATAACATTGTGACGAATGGGTATTCCACAATGCTTAATTGTATTCATGAGGAAACTGTACATAGACCAGGAGCCAGCCATTTGAACAGAATAATGGGACACTGAATGATTTAAAATAAGGAAAGGTGTATTCCAGGGTTGTATCCTTGCAACATACTTATTCAATCTGCATGTTTAGCAAATAATCTGAGAAATTGGATTATGTGAAGAAGAATGTGGCATCAGGACTGGAGAAAGACTCATTAACAACTTGAGATATGTAGATGATACAACCTTGTTTGCTGGGTGCAAAAAGGACTTAAAATATTTGCTGATGGAAATCATTGTGTTGCACCTCAATGTAAAGAAAACAAAAATAATCACAACTAGACCAACAAACATCATAATATATGGAGAAGAGGTTGAAGGTGTCAAAAGACTTCATTTTGCTTGGATACACAAACAACATTCACAGAAACAGCAGTCAACTAATCAATTAATGCATTGCATCAGGCACATCTGAATCTGCAATAACCTTCTTTAAAGTGCTCAAGGGCAAAGATATTAGTTTGAGGACTAAGGTGTGCCTAACCTGAGCCAGGTGTGGTGCTGTGGGTTAATGGGCTGAACTGCAAAGTCGGTCTGAACTGCAAAGTTGGTGGTTCAAGCTCACCAGCCGCTCTTCGGAAACCCCATACAGGGTCACTATGGGTCGGAACCCACACAATGGCGCTTAACAGCAACCCAAACCATAATACTTTTAATTGCCACGTATGCATGTGAAAATTGGCCAATGAATAAGGAAGACTTGAGAAGAATTGATGCATTTGAATTATGGTGTTGGAGAAGAATTATGGTGTTGGAAGAAAGTGCCATGGACTTCCAGAAGAGCAAATAGATCTGTGTTGGAAGAAATATAGTCAGAATGCTCCTCAGAAGCCAGGATGGCAAGACTTCATCTCTCATACTTAGAACATATTATCAGGAGGGACCAGTTCCTGGAGAAGTATATCATGCTTGGCAAAGTGAAAAGTCAATGAAAAAGAGGAAGATCCCCAATGAGATGGATTGAGCAAGTGGCAGCAGCATTTGGTGAGACTTGGTCTATTATACTTCAGACATATTGTCAGGAGGGTCCGGTTCTTGGAGAAGGTTACCATGTTTGGTAAAATGGAGGATCAATGAACAAGAAGAAGACCTCCGATGAGATTGATTGAAACAGTGGCAGCTATAAAAGGGCTCAAACATTAACAATAACTGTGAAGATGACGTAGAACTGGGCAGTGTTTCACTCTGTTTGTGGAGTCACTGTGAGTGGGAACTGATTGGACGGCACCTAACAACAACAGCAACAACTGTGTGTGTGTGTAGTCTTCGTAACTATTCATAAACAGTTCATACCACATGAGTCCAGGAGGCTTGGTGGTGTAATGCCTAAGCTGCTAACCGAAAGGCTGGCAGTTTGAACTACCCAATGATTTCATGGGAGACAGACCTGGTGATTGGCTCCTGTAAAGATGACAGAGACCTATACCTGCAGTGCTGCTCTGTCATGTGAGGTCACTACAAGTTGAAATAGACTCTAGGGTCCCAATAGCAATGACATCCCACAATCCATGCACTTAATTATTTGTTACTTCAAATGTATGCCCTTCGTTGTGGTGGTGGTGGTGATGGTGACGGTGACGGTTATGGGCCATGGAGTCGGTTCCGACTCATAGCGATTTCATACAGTGTTTCTGAGGCTGTAAATCTTTACAGGAGCAGAAGGCCTCATCTTTCTCATGGGGAACAGCTGGTAGTTTCGACCTGCTGACCCTATAGCTGCACGGTTGTAACCACTACATTACCAGAGCTATTTCATTCTCTTTAGGTGTCAGCATTAGACTTGTTCTCTTGTTGCATCCCATTGATTTACTGATGTATTCATTCATTAAAAAAAATGTTTAGTAGCTATGTATGCCTGTTGTGCCGGGCCTGTTCAGGAGTGCCTAAACTGTCTAAAAAATATCACAGTTTAGTTGGGGAGGTAGATATGTACATGAGCAAAACTTGGTGAGATGAGAAATATACTAAGAACTCTTCTGAATTACTCACTTATCCCCTTGACTCCTCATTCCTTGTTAGCCATCCTTCAGGACTCCACTCTAGCCACTTCCTCCATGACTCGCCCTGAAACTTGTCTTTTTACAGAGCTTTTCTCCTCAACTCACAACCCTAGTTTCTGCTAATAAACTCATACCCTTCCTTCTCAGACCTCTAGATGTTCCGAAACTATTTCTACCCTGGACTCATCTACGTCTTCCATCAAATAGCCCTCCTTCACCATCCTACTAAGGCTCCATATTCAGTCCTATAACCCCTTTCTTTACAGTCCCCTAAAATTCCCTCATTCCCTATCCTTCAGTATACTCCCTAAGAAGCCCCCACCTCTGATGAACTCCACTGCCTACCATGCAGCTGCTTGGCCGAGTCTCACAGATAAAATCCTCAATGAAAGATTATGCAGAGTCTAAGTTCATGACCAGGAGTCCTGGTGTTGTGCTGTGGGTTAATGTGCTGCACGACAAAGTCGATTTGAACCGCAAGGTCGGAGGTTCAAGCATACCAGCCGCTCCTCAGAAACCCTATACAGAGTTGCTATGGGTCAGAACTGACTTAACAACAACAACAAAGTTTATGACCAGCCCCTACCAGTCCTCTGGGTCCTTGCCTTAGCTGTCTGGTGCGAGCTCTCCAGCTTCTCAAACTGGCCAGCCAAATCTAGCTGTGGAGATGGAGTCTGAAAATCAATTCCTGCTTTATCCAGGTGTTACTGCACCGCCCAAAATTCCATTTAAAGAGCTCATGAAGTTCTTTTTCTGAAACACGTCTCAAAGTTCACTGTCTTTTTTTTCCAGTAAACTCAATTTTGTGGTCAAGGAAATCCAATGGGATTATATTTCATTTGTTGCAATAGCAGACATCTGGGGCAAAAATATGGATATTGTTTTTACAGCGCAAGAATGTAAAAAAAAAAAAAAAAGAAACCTTAAAGTCTTGTTAGAAAATGCAAAGGTCATGCTGGAGGCAATTGCTTTATTGTCACTGTTGGTCCTTTCAGAAGCGTGCAAGGACTCTCTGTTTAAAAACAGAGAAACTTAGCTCTTATTGACTTTTGTTGTTGTTGTTGTTTTATTCTCCACAGAACTGAAGATGTCATGGAGAATGTGCTGGCTGTTTTACTCATTGTCCTTGTTTCCCTGCTCGGGTTCCTGACGCTGAACCAGGGCTTTTGCAAAGACATGTGGATTCTCCTTTTCTGCGTGGTCATGGCCAGTTGCCAGTATTCTTTGCTAAAGGCAAGACCATCTCTCATTCTTACCAGTAACTTGTGCTCTCACTAACATGTACTTGAGCTCATAAAATGATGACACACCACTTCTGATTTGTGTTGCAGAGCATTCAGCCTGACCCTGCCTCGCCAATTCATGTAAGTTTCAAGCTACAGGCAAGTAGCTGGTCATGTCTGTTTGTACCAGAGACAGGGGGAAGGCCACCATCTATTCAGAAGGCAAAATGCATGGCTGATGTAAAATAGAAATACCAATGGGCAAGTTCAGACTAGGTCTGAGGGTGTGGTGTTGGTGGGGGGCTACTGAAGGTGGAGGAAGAGTGTGAGGAAGGTCTTTTTTGTGCCACTGGATTCACGAAAGAAAAGACAGTACAGCCTCGTGGATCTCATTGCAGATTGCAACGGCTTCATTCACTTGACTTAACTCCTTACTGCGTCTCCACTTCTCTGTTGTATTGTTGTAAAGATGTATATAACACAGCATTTACCAATTCAAGACTTTTCATGTGTACAATTTAGTGATACTGGGTTGCTATGAGTCGGCGCCAACTTAATGGTACTTAACAACAAAAATTACATGAATCATGCTCTGTATCCCTCACCAATATCCACTGCCAAATTTCCCATCATCATGCACAAAAACTCAATGATACCCAAAGAGTGATTACCCCTTTTCTCCCACTTTTAGTAACTACTATTAAACTCTGATATCTATTAAACTTTTCGTCTATTCTAGGTATTTCATCTAAGTGGGATCTTCCAATATTTGTCCTTCTGTGACTGATTTATTTTACTAAGGTTCATCTGTGGTGTAGCAGGTATCAGGACCTGAGTTTTCTTTATAACTGAGTGGTGTTCCATTGTATGTGTAGACCACTTTTTGTTTATCACTTAACCTGTGTCAATGGACATCTCAGTGGTTCCTCCCTTTCAATGATTCCAGACAGCACTGCGAAGAACATTGGTGTCCACGTGCCTTTTTATATCACTGTTTTCAAGACTATTGAGTATAAATCAGTGTGTACAGCTTCATGTGGTAGCTCTCTCTTTAAAGTTTTCTAATTCCACTTCTTGGAAGCTTGGCACTGAGCACAATACTTGTTCACTCCATGCCTTGGTCTCTCTATATGTAAAAAAGGACAATAGTAATATATGAGAGGATTAAATGAAATAATCCATGTAACATGCTTAGAATAGTGTCTAGCATGTGGAAATTGCTCAGAGAATGTTAGCTCTTAGTAGTAATATTAGTTATTATGATTGAATCATTAGCTTGTAAAATGTTTCACGTGATACGGATGTCTTCAAGTGTATTGCAAACTTTTACCCCGTATTTTTGGGTAATTCATCACTGAGATTTTGGGCTCACCAATATGTATTTAGTGACTTGGCATTCTTTGATAAGCCCTACTGAACTGGCAGTTCCCCCCCCTGACCCAATGCCCTCTCCCCTATCTACACTGCAGTGCTGGGGGTTGAGAGACAGCGTCTGGCACTGTCCCTGAAGGTGCCCCACCAAAGGTGCCTTCAAAAGGAATTCACTGCCGGGTGGCACCCCAAGACCTTGAATGACCTACTGTCCTTTGCTATCGTGAGCCCCCACGTGCCCACAGAAAGCCCTTCCAAAGAAAGAAAGCTGATCTTCCCTGCATTGTGCTTCTAAAAAATTCATATCCAGGATTTAGGATGTTTAAAAATCTGTGATAGCTCATGGTTAGCTCACAGTAATTAAGAAAAGCTTATAATTGGACGATCGTATGGCACAAGTTGCTATCTTGTTAAATCCCTCTGTTCCCCATAATTGGTTGGTATATAATACATTTTCTTTTATTCCCAAGTCTGAATGTCAAGATAAGTAGAAGCAAGATAATTAGGGTATTAAGATGTATTGTTGTGATTGTAGTCAGAAATCTGGATTAGGTGGGGTGAGCAGAGAAATGCAGTTCTGAAATTTCTCCTACATGCACATTGTGAATGCTGGGCTCCAGTGAGTCTCTTCCCAGCAATTGCACTTCAGTGTCATGGGGGACAAGGGGAAGGAGGCTGTATGCTATCAAACATTCATTTCCTGCCTGTGCTTTCAGGAATAATTCAGAACCTGCCGGCAAAGGGGCATGGCAGTCCAGCTGTGTAATTCTATGAGATTGTAACGTCTGTGGCTAGAATCTCTGCCCCTGCTTTAGGATGGAGTTTTATTGTGTAGTTTCTCACTGAATAGAAGAAGCTATGATGACTTTTTTATGAGCAAACATGGGCCAGTGAGACAGGGAGATTTTCTTACTGTCAGTGTGGCACAGCCAGATACCTCTGCTTATTGCAGGACTAATTCACTTCACAGAGATTTCCAGCTGGTGAGTCTCACATATGAGTAGCCATTTCTCTAACAGTTCTAATGAGGAAAGAAAATACGGTAGCTGTAAATAGTTCCTTTGGTCATCTGACCGAGCAATGTGGGTAATTAGAAGATGGATATGTGATCTTCAATTTGTAACTGAGAAAACATCAGAAAGGAGTTAAGTCAAGCAAATGAAGCAGAGTTGGTTCTCAAGGCTGCATTGTCTCGAACCCTGGCTAAGTTTTCAATCATACGACTGGTGTGGTGCTATAAGATAAGCACTGAATCACAACATTGGCGGTTCAAGCTTACTCAGAAACCCTACCCAAGGTTGCTCTGAGTCAAAACAACAATAGCAACAATGATTAATCAAACTGCTTTTCAAATTATACAACTATACAACCCTGCTTCAGGGAAGGACTGTCAATACAATCAGACAATTCTTGCTCTCAGGGGCTTGACAGTTTTCTTCTCTGCTTCCAGGAGCATAGGTAGCAAATTATGAGCAAATTACTAAAATCAACAGACAGTGAAATAAAAATAAATTTTGTGTGTGTGATGTAAGCTTATGGCTATTCCAATGTCAAGGGAAACGTTAATCCTGTTAGGCTAATTGATACAGTACAATAGATGCTGGGTCTAAAAGAAACGACTCTGTACCTACAAGAAAACAAACCCAGGAGATCTGTAAGAAATTAAGGAAAGGGAGCTAGTATTGGTAGACAGTTGAGGGACAAAAGCTGGGAATAAGTATTGGGGTTGAGGATGTGTTGTTGTTGTTGTTGTTAAGTGTTGTCAACTCAGTTCTGACTTATAGTGACCCTGTATAGGTTTCCAAGGAGCAGCTGGTGGGTTTGCACTGCTGACCTTGTGGTTTGCAGACCAGTGCTAATCACAGTGCCACAATGGTGGTGGTGGTTTTGTGCCATGGAGTCAGTTCTGACTCATAGTGAACCTGCATGGGAGTTCCAACGCTATAAATCTTTACGGGAGCAGAAAGTCTCAGCTTTCTCCCATGGAGCAGCTGGTAGTTTCAAACTATTGACCTTCAGGTTAGCAGCCCGACTCATAACCACTACACTACCAAAGCTGCTTACAGAGCTACACTAGTGGGCATAAGTACAGGGATTCCCTGTGATCAATAGCTCTCTATTCAAACCAGGTCTAACAATAGCTTCTAATGCTAACCTAAAAAGGAAAAAAAATTAGTAGAATATCTAAGAGGCGGCAAAAACAGGAGTAGTGAGCATTGTAATCACTGCCTACAGGTAGAGCCAGAGGCCAAGTTCTTTGTCATCGCCTGAGATTTGGAGTCACTGCATCTGGGAATGTCCAGGAATATTTATTTTAACAAATCTGGCTGGCAGGTGATTTGGTGTAGGTGATAAAAACTGGGGTATCTGAAAGGCTTTGGGATTGGAATCCAGACTTACCAAATACCATCTGGTGGTGGTGGTGGTCATGTGCTGTGGAGTCAGTTCTGACTCATAGCGACCCTGTACAGTGTTTCTGAGGCTATAAATCTTTACAGGAGCAGAAAGCCTCATCTTTCTCCCACAGAAGAGCTAGTAGTTTCAAACTGCTGACCTTGAGGTTCGCAACCCGATTGGTAACCACTATGCTACCAGAGCTCCTTCTATGGGGTCTTAAAGATACTTCTCAAAATCCCAGTTGTCCTCATCTATAAGTGAACAACAACAGAACAGGATTGAATGGGGAATTAAATTGAATGGGGAATGGATTGAATTAAACAAGACAATGCACTTCAATTGTTTGCCTGGTATTTGGTCCTGTGGGAGAACTTTGTGAATGTTCGCTGTAATAATAACCTCAGGTGGATTTGGCAGAGAGTAACCTGGGCACTAGCACAGTGAGCTCAGTGCAGAACCTAGAATATAATCTGTCCTCTAAACGTTTCTCTTCCTTTCTCCTTTTGTCTTGTTTCCCTGCTTACAAAGAACTAAGGCTATAACTTCTTCTGGGCTGTACTCAATAAGCTGTTACTACAAAATGAAGAGATTTGGTATCCACTTCAGGTTATATAATGATCATCAAGAATGACTTTTAAAATTAAACTTCTTTATTTTAGAACAGTTTTGGATTTTCAACAAAATTGAGAAATGATAGAGAGTTTCCATACAACCCACTTCGAAAGCCAGAAAGCAAAGCAAACCCTTTTCCACTGAGTTGATTCCAACTCACAGTGACAGCAAACGACAAAGTAGAATGGCTCCTTATGTTCCCAGAGCACTGATCTTTACGGAAGCAGACTGCCGCATCATTCCTCCACAGGGTGACTGGTGGGTTGAAATCCCTGAACTTTCTGGTTAGCAGGCGAGGATTAAAACACTGAGTCACCAGGGAACAGTTCATGCCAGCTTTCTCTATTTTTAACATATTGCAATAATCTGGTTCATTCGCCACAATTAATGAAGCAATAATGATAAATTATTATTAGCTTAATTCAAAGTTCATACTTGAGTCACATTTCTCTCATTTCCCCCACCCTAATGTCTTTTCTCCTGACAATATGTCCAATGGCACCTAACAACAACAACAATAAATGTCTTTCTCTGTTCCAGGATCCCAATCAAGACACCAATTACATTTAGTTGTCTGGTCTTCTTAGGGTATGATAGTTTCTCAATTTTGCTTGTTTTTTTTTTTTGATGACATTGACAATTCTGAGAAAGACTGAATATATATTTTTAGTACAATGTCCCTCTATTGGGATTGTCTGATGTTTTTCTCATGATTAGGTTGGTTATACACTTTGGGAGGAAGATCACATAAGTAAAGTGCCATTTTCATCCAATATATTAAGGGTTGTTGTTGTTAAGTGCTATCAAGCCAGTTCTGACCCATAGCAACCCTGTATAGGGTTTCCGAGAAGTGGCTGGTGAGCTTGAACCACCTA
>NW_006408662.1:8305503-8313588 GCF_000296735.1 Chrysochloris asiatica
TCCAATGATTGTTATTGTTAAGTGCCATGGAGTCATTTCCAACTCCTAGTGACCTTGTATGGGGTTTCCAGTGATGGCTTTTGTTGTTGTTAAGTGCTGTCAAGTTGGTTATGACTCATAGCGACCCTATATAGGTTTTCCAAGGAGTGGCTGGTGAGTTTGAACCTCCAGTCTTACAGTACAAACTGACATTGTGGTCCAGTGTTTTATCTCACAGTGCCACAGCAGTGACTAGCTAGAGTCAAATGTCAGCAAACAGGATATTTTGGCTCCACAGCAGAGGAACTGAACAGAACAGCTGATGTTTTTCTGTCTAACTCCCAGGTAAGGAGGGTTTTTCACCACTCAGATCCTTTTTGGGAAAAGTCAAAATACCAAAGTTTTTATAATTATATTCCCCACACTCTAGACTTGCTTCACAGGAGTAGCATTGACATTAAATGTTAAAGAATGACAAATGTGAGAGAAATTTCATTGAGAAGACCTGAAAGGAAACAGTATCCAACGTATGAGCTCCTGGCTGTTGTAAGAGACAGACCAATGGCCAGGCAGTCAGGGTCCACATCCTGGATCTGAAGAAAGGGTGTCTGTCTCTGAGACCTTGGGAAAATAGCTTTATATTTGGTAACTGATTCTCAGGGCGCTATGAGGATGAGAGGTATGAATGTACTTAGAGTAGGTAGAGTAGCATGTGATACATGGTAAAAACGGAATAAACTAACAGTCGTGGCTATTGTTGGTTTATGCCAGTTTCAGGATATAGACTGGGCCTCTGAATGTGCAGAGATGAGAATGGGTGTAATCTCTGTTAGTGGAATGAACCTCCTTCCTGCCTTTGGATAGGAAGCAGAAAGTTGACTGTGCTTGGAGGCTGGCATGACATGGAGGTGGGCCCAGCACCTGCCTTTACAACCCCCATTCTGCCCCTCCAAGGCTCACACACTCTAACCCTGAGTTCTCTAAGAGTCTGGGAGACAATTTCTTTTCCTTATAATAAAACCTTTGCATTTTCTTAAAAACAACACAAAGTTGTAAGCAGCATTCTTTCTTCAGAGGAAGATAATTAGAAGGGCCTCCTCGTTGAACCACAACTGTCTCTGTCCCACAAGAGGGTCTCCCAGAGGCGATGTGAGACTCTCTGACTATATGCTTTTGCTGAACTGTGACCAAAATGTGGCCATGAAATTGTGTATGTAGGTCGGTGTGATGGAAAATCCAATCGTAAATATGAATTAGCTTTTTTGAATTGCCTTGCAAGATGTATTGTCAGGTTAAAAAACAGATTGGGGATACAGTCCAGTGACTTTTTAAAAAAAAGATCATGACCAGCCTGGTCTGGAGGAACAAGTGGAATTTTTCTATTGAAAAAGTAAAAAGACAATCCATGCAGGATTTGATGATTAATTCATATATGCAAAAAGGAACGAGCGCACAGGAAAACTTTGTGAGGCTGTGTTATTGAGAATCAAGGCAAATAAAACTAACTCATATGCCACATGCAGAGTCTCTGGGCAGCTCAAGTGGGCAAGTGCCAACTGCAAAGTTGGTGGTATGAATCCACCTAGAGTCAGTTTGGAAGAAATTTCTGGTAATCTCAAAGGTTGCAGCCTTGAAACCCCAAAGCAACAATGGTACTCTAACTGACATGTGGTCACCAAGTTTTTGTTGTTGTTGTTAGGTGCCATCAAGTTGGTACCAACTCATAGCGACCTTATGCACAGCAGAACAATATACTGCCTGATCCTGAGCTAATGCTTGAGTCCTGTTGCTATGCTTGAGCCCATTGATGCTGCCACTTTGCTGGGGGTCTTCCTCTTTTTTTCTGACCTTCCACCTTACCAAACATGGTATCTTTCACCAACGACTGGTCCCTCCTGAAAATATGCCCAAAGTATAAGAGGAAGTTTGGCCATCTTGGCCTCCAACAAGCACTCTGGCTGCATGTCTTCCAACACAGATCTGTTGGTTCAATATTTTTAAAAACACATGGAAAATATTCCATAACCTTTACTCTATGATCTGCCAGGATTCAAGAGAAAATTTCATAAGTGCAACTGTTCTATCAGGAGTGAACTGAGATTCACAGACAAATATATCCAGCACCTGTGGACAGTCTATGTTTCCTCTCAGAATGGGAGCGGTTCTATTATATAAAAAGAGTGAACATTTAAATTGTATATCTAAATACGATATATTAAAGATAATGATTTTAAAAATTCACATCTGAAGGTCTTTCATCTTAATCTTTACTTTTTACACTCAAGGTTGTTAATGAATTGCAAAGAGCACTCTCCCTCTAATTCATTTATATTTGTTTTTTGCATCTTAATGAACTGTGCATTGCTTTGTGAAATGAAAATTCTTTGTTGGCTTTTGCCTTGGGAGGTTGATATGCTATCATTTCCTTAATTCTTGCATACATCCAAGGGGGAGAACTCAAAGTGTTTGTACTTTTACTAATAGTGATAGTCTGAGGGCCAAGGTAATATGTTAGGTATTTGATACACCTCAGACAAAAGTCCTATATAAACATCAGGTTTAAAAATTGGATTATCCATGATGCTACACTGAGACATTGTATGCATTTTCTGCAGGTACAACTTGGTACCTGCATTGTTTTGCTTTCTATGACTGTAGAAAATTGAAACCCCCAGTTTTACAATTTTATTTCTTGTTGATAATGGAGCCCAAGTTGAACCATATATAGCAAATGATGGTTTAAATTGGTTTTGCACTTGAAATGAGCAATACAAATGTAAGTTTCACTGTTGGAGAAGCATTGAATTTTCTCCAAGGAAGGGCATTACATGTTTAGGTAAATCTTATTGAGCAAGAGAGTGAGAGCATTCTTTTTGTGATTCTCAGTCTGGTTTGAAAGAACAAGCAGTATCTCTCCCCCACCCCCCTGGTGTTTTGTGCATATTTCTTCTGGTAAAAGCATGGGAAGAATGTGTTATATGGTATAAGTTGTATGCTATAGCATAAGCTATTAAGCATGAGGCTTCTGAAATTTAATCATAGCAAAAAGTACCATTCAGAAATTGTGTTTGTTTTCTAGGGACACAACCAAATCATAGCATACAGCAGACCAATCTATTTTTGTATGCTGTGTGGACTTATTTTACTTCTTGACACAGGAGCCAAAGCCAGACACCCTCCTACTTATGTTGTCTATGGCCTGAAGCTCTTCTCTCCGGGGTCTCTACAATCTGCTAGGGACCACTTAATAGGTGAGTTAATTCTAGGTTGTGGGGAAGGGTATATGAGGGGAGGAAGCTCAGTCTCCTCTATCCTCGGGAAATCTGATGGGAGAACCCTCCATACTTTGTTATTAAATTAAGAGATTTGCATATCCTTCTAGGCTACACTGTACAGAGACATCTGAGAGCCCAAGTCCCAAAGCATCCAAAGATAGAATTATTCCAGAGGCTGTTCAAAGCCATTGTCCAAAAGTTACAGCCCTCTAATGCCTGGAGCATGGTTACTATCGGGGCTGGTGAATGATGCTGCTGGGATGAAGTTTACCATCAGTGTGGTAGTTCAGTTACAGATACTTGATAACAACACATGCTTGTCATGATTCTCCACCTGGCTGGTCACCCAGTCTTCTGCTAATACACTTTATTTGCCTTGAGGTCCCCGCCATTTATGTTATTGTTAAGTGCTGTTGAGTCGGTTCTGACCCACAGTGGCCCTCTAAAGAGTTTCCGAGGAGCATCTGGTGACCCTGAACCACTGACCTTGTGATTCAAATGACTTTGCAGTCCAGCACATTAACCCACAGTGCCAAACCAGGGCTCCATTTATACACCATCCTTTATATTAAATGCTCCACTTAAGCAAATAAAAATGTGAGGTTTTACTTTGAGCAGTAACACTTGTTCTAGAAGATACTATTGGCTATGCAAATTCTCTTCTTTTTCTTCAATCAGTTTATTAGGGAAAGGAGATGCCAGGGATATGGCATTCTTAGCTTTCCCAGCAGAATATCCTTTCTTTCACTAAGACTTCGCCTTAGTGCATGTTTTTGTCTGCTTGTCAACAGTGACAAGTAAAAATGGTGATACACAAGTTAATAAGCCTACTAAATGATGCCTGCAGTAAAGATAAATGGAAAATCAGAGCCACAGCAATCCCTGTGGATGGAATATATTACATATAACAGTTTACGGTCATCAGGAAAAGACTGGGGAGCAAATGGAAAACAAATGGAAAGATAGCAACGATATAGAGGTTGACACTGTTTTCTGAGGAAAAAATGGCAATTGAGTCATTTCTCCTTTCTATGATACTCTTCACCAAACTCTGTTGCTCAGCTACCAAAGGATCTCAATTTAATTAGCTGCTACCATCGCAAGGAGTCTTGGTGTGGCGCTGTAGGAAAACCATTGAACTGCAAGGTCCATTTGAACCACAAGGTCAGTAGTTCAAACTCACCAGTCACTCCTCAGAAACCCTCTCTCTACAGGATCATTATGAGTCAGAACCGACTCCATGGCACTTACAACAATAACAATTGCAAGGTCCAGGTTAGAACAAGGAAAGGAGGAGAAGAGAAAAAACAAAGAGGGAAAACAAAAGGTTACTGGAAAACAAAAAGGAACAGTTAAGAAAAAGGAGGAGCTAAACAAGAATTAAGTACCTGTGACATTGTTTCCATTTTGTGGCCAGAAGGGGCTGGCATGCAGCTTCTATTGTGTTGGGTAAGGAGCCTTGGTAGCATAGTGGATTATGAGCTGGGCTGCTAACCCCAAGGTCAACAGTTCAAATCTATCAGTCACTCCACTGGGGAGAGATGAGGCTTTCTGCTCCAGTAAAGATTTTCAACCTCAGAAACCCCTTACAGGGTCTCCATGAGTTGGAACTGACTCCACAGCACACAAGCACCATTGTGTTGGGTAGATGTAGGTCTCTGGAATGTGAAGTGTTTCTTGGAGTTGTGCTTTCTTACTGACATTACCCACTGCCTGCCCAGTGCCATACCCCACTTGGAGGGGGAAGAGATGACTGGAGAAAAGAGAGGAAAGAGGTGCAACCTCTGCTGACGTCAGGCAAAATCAAACATGTCAAATTCCACCTCTCAGAGCAACAGATATTGAATGTCTGGGGTTGTGATAGGCGATGTGTTAGGTAGATATTGTTGTTGCTGTTAAGTGCTGTTGAGTTGGTTCCGACTCATGGTGACCCTGTATATAGTTTCTGAGGAGTGGCTGGTGAGTTTGAACACTAACGTTGAGGTTCAAACCGATCTTGGGACCAGTACATTATCCTGCAGTGCCACACCAGGACTGCACTGCGCAGGTGGAAAATCTGGAGACACTTCCTTTCATGTATGAAGTAAGGAGGACTGAGAAGCCCTCAAGAAGCACCTTAGATGCAATAAGAGACTGTGAGAAAATAGAATAATAGAAGAGGAATGTCCAAATGTTGGATAGAAGGGATGTGGAGGTGGAAACTCACCTAAGAGGAAGGCAGCAGCCACTGGTGAGGGCTAGTTGTTTTGTAGGCAAATCCAGCAGCTGAAAAGTCTGTGAAAGATATTCTTAAATATGCATTCCCCCCGCCCCGCCCCTTGTTTTAAATCACTCATAGAGATTCAGACTATTGCTCTGCAAACTTCCCTTTCATTATAAAGACAATTTCTTCATTTTTATTTCCAGGAATAAGAGAAAGACTGTATTTCTTATACTCAGTCCCAGGCTGGTAGTTTTGGGGCTGAAATTTGGATTACTTTCCATGTGGTGAACTTCAGCAAACACCATGAGTGAAGCTGGCTTTATACTTACCACCTAGGTGAGAAAGCCAAGAGCTCTTCAATTCTTAGTACCATACTTCACAAGGAACAGTGACAAACTTTGAGTGTGCTCTGAGGAGCACAGGCACATGGTCTGGGATCTGCACGCTGGTAAAGGCAACTGGAGATATCCAACCCAGAGAAGATGACTTTGGCTAAACATGGAACCTTCAGAGGGATAGAAGTCCATCATGTTCTGTGTTGTAGTGGTAGTAATAAATAGTCCTCATAGCTGGGTAGGTGGATTACACAGAAAAAAGACTAGAAAGTTGGTTTGGATTAGAATTTTCCAAAAGTAAATGGACTACAAAGAGTTTCCTGATAAGGAAAGAGTTCAGGTAGGACGTTTCAGATACTGTACAAGGTAAACAAACAAACAAACAAAAAAGGAAGTTATACAAATTAGATGGATTCTTTTTCAAATGGGCTCTGGGGTCCTTCTCAGACCTGAATTGTTTTATGTTTTATTTTAGTTGCTAGAACTAGTAACTCTTCTCCATAATATGTCATCTGTGGAGCCAAGTAGAAGTTTTGTAACCGTTACTAAACTGCATGCCTGCCTCTCTAAACACTCAGAACACACATATGCATGTCTTATATAAAGACTTGTTTCCTGACCTCAGTAATCCATGACTAGGACAACTAGTTAGTACAAGATAGACACTTTACATATACACAAGAATATATACATTTACACAGACTCTATAGGTTTTAGTATTATTTCCATGTTATTTGAATTCTGAATGCTTCCATCCTAAACTTGCAAATAGAGTAATGGATATGATTAATATTTAACCAAAAGAATAAGCAGCTTATCAGTTTTTGTTTGTAAGTTTGACTTGAAGAGAAATGGAACAGTTCCAGAAGTTTCTGCATTTGTGGTATTACGATTATTGTTTATTTCAACATCTTACTGAATTTTTCATATTACACAATTTACTCAAATCACTTAAAATGCTGGGGAGACAAAACAACTTTAAAAAAATGCAGACCACATACCTCTTCTAACTGAGGTAATATTATTATTATCAAATCACAATTTTTTTGTTATTCTGCTCTACTGCTTGGTATCCCACCAATGATACGCATTAACTCAAAGCAAGACATTAACTATCCAGTTTATATCACCGAACAAGAGAGAGCGACAGTAGGAAAGAGATTAATCAAATGAAAGAGATGTAAGAGAAATTTTAGCACAATATGAATTGCTATGTAGGATTTCATTTGCTCATGTAGTTTTGAAAATCATTTAAACTTGGCTATCTTTTTAAGAGGTGGCATAGTAATCTCTTTCTGTTCCAAAATATTGAGTAAATCAACTGAGTTACACCCTCCACCACAATGTAACACCAGTCTCGGATGATAAGGCAAATATCAAAGTGTTTTGTTTGTTTGTTTTTCAGAGCAAATACATGGATAGAAATATTGAATCATTTGTGTCCAATCAACAGTGAATTATTTTTGCAGTTATTATAAACACAGTGCTGATGACAAGCACATCTGCAAAAGTGAGGAAGAGCCCTCTTACCTCTCTAATTTTATGTTTTTGAAAACTCTGGTTATCAAATCCTCTGGACCATAGCCATTTTGAAATATTTGTGGCAATTATTATTGAAAAAGAGAAGTAGGGAGAATGAGAGAGAAAATTATAGACATGTGCAGTGGTATGCTAACACAAAAATGTTTGTTTACAGGGAAAAATGCCAACAACTGCGGGACCTTTTTGTTTTTAGATAAAGAACAAAACAATCCCAGCAATTTTTAGTGTGATTTTTCAGTAGTCCTACTAATAGAATTCACATTTTACTGCTTTTTCATTTATGTTCACTGCCACCTGCCAGATGAACTGCATGGACTCCATTTTTCTCTTATTCACCTTGCAGTTTTTATGTCTTAGACTAGAGATTTCTCTGGCTAGTTCACCCTGTGGAAGATCCAGTCGGTACATGCTGCTCCACGTTGACTCTCTGCTCTCCCCTCACTGTTTCACTGCGTTCTAATTATGCACACACAGCCAGATCGTCTTCAGCTGTGACTTTCTGGGGTCGCTTACCAATTTATTTTTCTCATGCCATTAATCATTGTGTCCAAATTCATTTCCCTTTGTTAGTTTTGCTTTGATTGGCTAATGTGTTTGTTAAACCAAATACTTCTTTTTTTTTTTTTTCTAAGTTTTTATTATGAGGTTTACATGGGAGAACATCAGCTGCACACTCATCCTATTGCATTTTGCCTCATTGTAATGATTACAATCCCCTCCGTGCATCAACAAACAACCAAAGGGTACACCA
>NW_006408662.1:8313766-8315332 GCF_000296735.1 Chrysochloris asiatica
GCTCCTGGGCTGCAAAATCAATCACTCTCCTCCTTTTGTCAAAAACCATCTACCTCTATATTTCCTACCCTCACAGTCAATCCTGATGGCAATTATTCACTATTGTACCACAAGAGTCTTATCCCCATTTCCTATCACCTCCCCGGTTCCAATATATTGGAAATCATTCAGTGAAGGTTTTACCTATCCCAGCTCCATCTGGAACCAGGCTCCCTCTTGAAAACTTGTAAGTCAGTCACTTCTTTCCATTATATGCCCCCCATTTTGGGTAGCCAATGTTGCCCATCCCTGTCAACCTTGTGTACCGAGGGGGTGGGAGTGAGCCTTGCTGTAAAGACTTGTTCCCTGTTTTGAGCTGCTATATCCATAAGTATAGGTAAAGTTCATCATATTGTAGCAGGTTACTTTTCCCTCCCCCCCCCTTTTCTTTCTTCTTCTAATTGAGTTCTAATCATCCAGCAATCGAAGCCAGGTCAAGTGGGTACTATCTGCAAGTATGGGTGTTCTTGTGCATCTCCCCTCTCTTCATATCTGCTGGATGCTTCACTCTCCACTCTAGTCCTCTGTGGCCATGTCACTGCCTCTGGGCCCAGAAGTCTCCGGGTCTTGCCATATTGCTGGCCATCCAGGTCTCCACCCGGGTTGACAGGGATCTATTGAATATGGTTGGGCTTAGCTCACAACTTCAATGCTGTATTTTCACCCTCTTCCCCTTATCGGTGACTAATGTGATTACCAGCCAGACCACATGCCTGCTCATGTATTCCCCTTGAGTTTCAGTCTTGGAAGAGGGTTTGCTCTAAGGGGTCCCAACTACTTGCCTGGATGGCTACCGGGCACACAGCTAACTTGTTCTTGCAGTAATCAATCGGAATACTGTTCTTGTTTTGGATTTTTCCTGCTGGTCTTTCATTCACGAAGTAGGTTCTATTCTTCTAGCCACTCCAGGCTGGTCTACTTGTCCTTTCTAGTGGAAATTTCCTACCTCAGTCAGTTCTGGATTGGGTTTTGGATTCCACCTATGATCTTACGCAATGTAAAGACTCCACAGGAAGCCTCTATCACTGGGCAACTTCTAGTCCTCTTTAAGGTATTCCAATCAGTTATTTATTCACTGTCCAGCTTTTGCATCCATATGAAGCTATTGAAAACACAATGGCCTGGGTCAGGTGCACCTTAGTCCTCAAGCTGACATCTCTGTTCTTCAATACTTTAAAAAGTTCCTGTGCAGAAGATTTGCCCAGTGCAATACGTCATCTGATCTCTTGACTGCTGCTTCCGTGAGTTTTGATAGTTGATCCAAGAAGAATGAAGTCTTTCACGACTTCAATCTTTTCTCTGTTGATAAGAATGTTGTTTATTGGTTCAGTGGTGAGGATTTTTGTTTTCTTGACATTGAGATGTAATCCATGATGAAGGTTGTGCTCTTTCATCTTCATAAGTAAATGTTTCAAGTCCTCTTCACTTTCAGCAATCAAGGTTGTATCATCTGCATATCGCAGGTTGTTAATGAGTCTTCATCCAATCCTGATGCCACGTTTTTTCTTCATAGAACCCAGCTTCTCG
>NW_006408662.1:8319626-8321202 GCF_000296735.1 Chrysochloris asiatica
TTTTTTACTGAATCTTTGGAGTTTTCTACGTATAGGATCATATTGTCTGCAAATAGAGAGAGTTTTATTTCCTCTTTGCCAATTTTATTTCCCTTTAGTGCTGTATAGCTCTGGCTAATACTTCCAAAATAATATTGAAAAGGAGTGATAAACCAAATACCTCTTGACTCATGTTTGGTTGAACCACTTCCAATATTTGGCTGCATTTAACATTATTTTACAGACATATCTTCCCTCTGTAGTTCATTCTTGGTGTGGTTTTTATCACATACATAGCACATTGAATGGTGTACCAATGAAAACTCATTGCATGTTTCCTCAGGGATACAATCTTCATTGGTGGGTTTTGTGTCCTCAAATTGAGAAACACTAGTCAGTTTCTTTAAAATTTGTGGATTAAAATGTTGATGCTCATATGTTCTGCAATTATATTTCCTTTCACATCTCCAATTCCATTCACATAAATGGGTGGAAATTGTGTATGACTAGCAGATCCATATTTGCATCTTATTGCCTACTTGTTATTGTTGTTGTGAAGTGCTGTTGAGTCAGTTCTGACTCATAGCCACCCTGTATAGGGTTTCCAAGGAGCAGTAGGTGGGTTTGAACTGCTGACCTTGTAGTTCACAGTCCAGTATTGATCCTACAGCACCACACCAGGAGTCTATTAGAGAAATGACTTTCCTATAGACAATACAGATTTTTGTAATAGGGTTAAAAGTGTCCCATAAAAGAAATGATAAGATTGCCAGGTGTTTTAACCCCAAATCATTATTCCAACCCCCAAGCACAGACATATTTATACAATCACATTCATTACAGAAAAACGAACAGAAGCAGTTTTTAGTTATTGTAGAAGGGGTTAGCCCATGTTAACTTTAAAAGCAAAGCAAACCAAAGCAAAACAAAAAAGCCTTTTTATTTTGATTTGGGTGCAAGTTTCCAGAACAAATTGGTTTTCCATTCAACAAGTCATACACATTTTGTTTTGATTGCAATCCCCACAACGTAACAGCATTTTGTCTGTGTTTACCATTTCTGTTCATCCTTCTTTGTATCCTTTCTGAGTTTTATTCCCGAGAATATGCTGCCATTTGATCTCCTGTGATTTATTGTTCCAGAGAACGTTTATTTCCTTTTATAGGTGTGTCTATTGTTTGGCTGAAAGCTGAGCCACAAAGGTGGTTTAAAGGGTGACTGAGGACCATGCACACACAGCGGTTCCATCAATCTGTATCAGACCAGTAAGCCTGATCCTTTTGTTGTTATTGTACCACATTTTTCTCCCACCCATCCAGAACCCTCTGTTGTGTTCCACTTTCGTGAGATAAGCTGTGGTGCCGGGGCAGTGTCTAATTCTTCTGGTCTCAGTGTGCTCATGGGTAAGGTCTACATGGTCCATGAGTTCTTTGAACTTATTATTTCTGTGTGTCTTATTTTCTTCACACTTCTTTTCTCTGGATGGAGGAGACCTAGTGGTCTCTTACTTTTAAGACCCCTGTCACTACTCACCAAAGTAGGATGTAGAGCATTGTCTTTGTGTACTGTTATGCCAATAGACCTTGATGTCCCCTGA
>NW_006408662.1:8336236-8336732 GCF_000296735.1 Chrysochloris asiatica
CCTCCAGGTAGATGTGATCAGGAAATGGGCTTCCCTTTTCACTCTTCTTCTTGAGAAATTTCAAGATGCCACTGTTGGTCGTTTTGACATACCTTAGGATTTAATTTTCGGCCTGTTTTCTTTTTTGTCTGCTTGTTCAGCTCCACAATCCCTATTAAGGCCTTTTTTCTAGTTGTAAACAGTTCAGGGCCAGCTGTGGCCATTTGGTTTTAATTGGAAACTATCTCTTTAAATTTCGAGGAGATCTGTGAGCATGCGTAGTAGAACCCTCCGAGGGTGGGGCTGGGGTGCCCACTAGCTAGGCACCCCTATAGTCACCTGAATGGAGGTGTGCAGTTAGCAAGGGACCAATGAACAGATACCAAAAGAGAAGAATGTCCACACCATTATCTCTGTGGTTCTGCCAGGCATCTGTGGCTGCTCCGATCCTTCTCCCGCTTGGTCTCACCTAAGATGGTGGCTCCTGGAGCAGGTGAGCATCCCAGACTAGAAAGCA
>NW_006408662.1:8336832-8344320 GCF_000296735.1 Chrysochloris asiatica
TAAGCCTTCCAACCTTCTAAATATTCCTTTATATGTGGTTCAGAGTTCTGGGACCATCCTCTGAGCCTGCTTGGTTGGCTATTCTGTGTTGTTGCTGGCAGAGCTCTTTACAACACTTCCACCTGGTCCTCCATCTTGTTTATTCTCTCCTTGATCTCTTTTTTAATTACCTGAAAGAATCCAAGTTTCAATCTTTTGAATTCCCTATTAGTTACTTCCAGTAACATTTCTTCCTCGAGAAAATTTTCTGGTTCCATATTTTCTTCACTTGCTTGCTCCATCTTGTCCTGTAATTTTTGTGTTTGACTTACAGTTTTATATTGTCTTGGAGACATTTTTGTATTGTTATATTAATTTGTTGATAATATGTTGGTTTACTTCACTTTGATTTTTGTTTTGTTCTCTTTTAATATATCTGGGCAATAAGAAGTTGCTAGTTTGGCAATAGTGGGGCCCTCAGCACTTGTGTCTAGGTGAATTTGATTGTGCTTGGGAGTGTCAGTATGAGTTTTTGACTGCTGGTCATGTGGAGCAGTGGAGGGCAGGTTGGGCAGGTGTCGGCCTCTCTCTGTCATCAATCTAGTCATTCTGTAATTTGTCGATGGAACTCAATTAGTGGGTGCAGTGACAGATATGACTGGGTAGGGTTGTTGACATCTGACTGATGTGGGGATGGAGTAAAGTAAAAGAGCAAGAAGAAAGGTAAGTGGGGGAGAAGGGAAGAGCTACAAAGTAAGAAAAAATGATGAAAAAAGGGAAAAGAAGCAGCACAGTACTAGCACAAAAACTAGCCACCAAACACAGCTGTAATGAGAGCATAAAGC
Organism: Chrysochloris asiatica; assembly: GCF_000296735.1. NCBI lineage: Eukaryota > Metazoa > Chordata > Mammalia > Afrosoricida > Chrysochloridae > Chrysochloris > Chrysochloris asiatica. Next base: position 8,337,657 of record NW_006408662.1, read on the forward strand.
TCTCTCTGTGGGATGCTTATTGTCAAAACAGGAGGGGTGGGTGTGGGTGTGGCAACTGCTATCTGTGTAAGTGATGGGAGGCATAGTGCTCACTTCATAGGATCACATACTTCCTACAGAGGCTGACCACGGAGGTAGTGGGGGCAAGGTGCCCACTCTGCAGAATCAATCAAAAAGAGAAAAAAGGAAACTAAATAGGGGGAAGAAGAAAATAAAGAAAAAAACCAAGAGGGAGATAGAGAGGGAGGAACTAGGAAGAATGAAAGAGAATAAAAGAGAAAAAGGAATGTGGCACAGTCCTGGTGTGAGCAAGAGCCATGGAATCTGGTGACAGTGGATTCTTGGCGTTCTCTGCAAGAGGGCTCACTGCCAACTATAGAGTTATGCAGGTGGGTGTTACTGACTGCAGAGGTGATTGAAGCACAATGCAGGCAAAACATTTGTGCCAAACATGACTGTAGCCCCACTTACTGGTAAGCAACTATTGAAACACGAATGAAGCATACACCTGTCATCATTCCTAAAATTTCACTATAGAAAGTTTGCATTTTCTACTTCTTTGGAAATTGATGAAACACTCTCCCCTGTCATCCATTTCTACTCCCATTGTTCTCCTTGGATATTTATGTATAGTTTGTATTTTTATGTATAGTGTTCTAAAACAGTTTCAATGTATAGGAGGCACACTGGACTTCAAATCAAATTTCCTTAGTTTTATTCACGTTTACCAGTATCAAGTTTCATTAATTCTAACTCTAAACTGAGTTAGAAAGGATGAAAGATGCATTATAGCATTGACAATGGGGTTTCTATGAAACGCTACTTAAATAGAATTGAAAATGAGTGTGATCAGGAAATTGCTGTAAAACATAGCTGTATTACTACTTTTTCCTCTCCCTTCCTAAGAAATCATCTTTGTCAAGCATTGGATTATCATTTACAAGTATTTTAGCCAATTGCACAATTTTATTTTATGATTATGGGAGGCAACACCATCTTCCCTGCCTCAGTCCTTGGGTCTCCATCACTGTATATTGTAGTTCCTTGTTTACTGACCACTCTCCCTCACTCCTCTATTAGAGTTTCAGTTCTGAATTTTCAACCAGTGCTTAGAATGTAGTAAGTCAACTCTCAGTAACTCAAGTGTACACAGTTACTGAGTAATAAGCAAGAATCACCCTTATCTCCAATCTTTGGTTACCTCTCCGATGTAGGAAGATATTCTCCTAACAATTATCCTCCAGATCCAAGTCTATCCTCTCAAACTCAAAACCAGTGTATTCTTTTACTCACCGTCTTTGAAGTCTGTGCACAGTTTTGGATATGCAGATGCTCCTTTTGTCAGAAAAGGACATCTGCATATCCACCTGCATATCAGTTTCTTCCTGATTGCGATAAGGCATGATTTCATCTCAGCTTCCAGATGTTCCTCCTGGTAAAAGGAGCTTAGTGTAACTTCTAGTATTCCTGATGTGGCACTGTAGAATCAGCACTGGACTGTGAAGCACAAGGTTGGCAGTTCAAACTCATCAGCTGCTCCTTGGAAACCTCCAACAGGCTTGCTATGCGTTGGCACCCACTTAACATCACTTGACAACAATGGAAACAGCATTTCTGGTGGGGTGGGACAACCTGAGAGGGGACAAGTTTGCAGCAGGAACGACATACTTATTGTCAATTTTGCTTTTTCACTTCCAGTGTTTTTATATTGCTTTCCTGCAATTTCCCTCCTTGGGCTTTTCCCACAGATCAACACTTTCTGCATTTATCTTTTGGAGCAAATTGACATGCTGTTTTTTGGTGGCTCTGGTAAGTCATTTACATTCTATTTCTCCTATAAAAGAATCTGAAATTGAGATAATGGTGATGTAACCTTGACCATGGAATGAGAGTTTAGCATATTAGGTTTTCTTTGTCCTAAGCATTTAAACTACAACACTAAACAGACCACTTAAAATGAACTCAAAATTTAAAAATGAACTCAGTGTTGGTCAGTTCAGTTGATCTTGTATTCATTCATTCAGCTAGATGGAGAGTGGTCTGTTTAGCTTTGTAGTTGAGGGAAAGCAAAATCAAAGACAACTGGGGAAATATAGAACCTTGAGTTTTGAAATAGGTTTGGGGTTTGTCTTAGGTCAGGTTTTCTACAGAAGTAAAACCAGTGAACCATATCTGTGGGTGTGTAGATAGATAGATAGATAGACAGACAGAGAAATTTATTATCAAGGAAATGGCTAACAGTTGTAGAGTTCTAGGTCCCTGCTGGAAGACAGCGAGTATTTCCTGTGAGTCCATTATATTGGGAGCAGGTCACAGCCCCAAGAAAACATCCTTTCAATTTATCGACTGTTCATAGCCACTCATCATAGAGTTAACTATGCCTGTATTAGGTTTCATCACCCTGGAAATAAGCACATCTCAACTACCAAACCAACCCAATCAAGCTGACGCAAAGCTCTAACTATTACAGGACTCTTCTAACTACTGTTTTGAAAAGTACTTAGTATGAATGAATGTGTGTGGGTGTAAGTGTGTGTGAGCATGTATTTGAGCAGGGATATGGGTGAGCTAGTCTAGGTGTGCATTTGTGAAGGTGAGTGTGAGCACACACTTATGTGTGTGAGACATTGTAAGTGTGGGTTGTGTGTGTGTATTGCAGGCAGGGGATCTCTCTCACAAAACCATTATTATGACTTTCATGTTGTTTAGTATCCAGAACACTAGATCTAGACTAAGCTGGATTTAAATCACATCTAACATCGGAGACTTTATGCAGATTGCATAACTTTACAGCTTACTCTTCTCAAAAAGGAAATTATGTTGAACTTATAGAATTGCTGTGAGAACTAAATGAGATCGTATGTATAGAGCACCAAAACCTAGCAGATGCTGAAGTACAGCAGAGAAGAGGCAGAACCTCACTGAGATGGGCTGACACAGTGGCTGCAACAATGGACTCCAATAGAACAATTGTGGGGCTGGTGCCATTGGGGGCAATATTTCCTTCAAAGGGCTACTGTGAGTCCAAACCAACTCAATGGCTCCTAACAGCAGCCAGCCCATTACACAGACACATACATGAGTACACACATGTGTGCACAAGCAGTGTAATTGTTCAAGCATAACCAAGCACACTCCCAGGCACACACATTTATAGAACATGCACACATACACACTTGATTGTGTATATTTTCTTTGTGTTTCTCTCTCTCATTCATTTTCTCCTTCTTTGAAAATTGCTGTTTATGACCTTTTCCTTCCTCACATCCACATTGACACATCTTGTTGTGATTGTTTAGTGCCATCAAGTTGGTTCTGACTCATAGCGACCTTGTATAGGGTCCTGAGGAGTGGCTGGTGGGTTTGAACTGCTGACTTTGTGGTTCAGACTGACCTTGTGGTCCAGTGCATTACCCAGCAGTACCACATCAGCACTCCACATTGACCCATACTGGTCAGCATTTCCTTGTGCTGATACTCAGTCAATGTTTTTTGTCTGACCCCATAGAGTTTCTAGTTGTGTCTTGACAGGGGTTTTGTATATGAAAACTGCAGCCTCTCTCTACTGCGTGACAACACGTGTTGCTTTGGGGAGCGTCCACCCAGGCCTGACCTGTGCATGTTTGCCTTACAGCAGTGTCTGGGGTGCTGTCGGCTGTGTACGGCGTGACCCGGAGCTGCATGGCCACCGCTGCTCTCCATATGCTCTGCTTCGCCGCCATAAAGGTAAGGGGGTTGGGCATCAGCTAGCTGCCATATCCTTCTTGCAGTTCTTAAATCCACTTACTGTTTACCTAAGCCGGCATTTTCTCTAATTACAAAAACAATAGGATCTGAGCAGATGAGAGAACACCAGTGTCTCACTGATCAGGTCTCTGTCAGGTTAGATGATGCCACTCTGCCCTGTGCATAGGGCCCACCTGGCTGACTGGCCTGTCCTCAGCAGAGGTCTTCCAACCATGGCCATTTAGCAACACAGAGAAGGACTTCTGCTTAACAGGCTAGTCATCCTTTTCTCCTTCTAAAGCACCACTTAACAAACAGGAAAGGGATAAAGTTACATAAAAGCTGTATGGACAAAGGGGTTTGGAGAACCTATGACAGTAGCACATTTTAGAATCTGGAAAACAGATGGACGATGGAGTTATCCTAACAGAGAAACCTCGACTTGCTGCAAAAACAAAACACAACAAAAGTCAAAACCTACAGTCATAAAGGCAACTCTAATGCCTAGGGACCTTCTAGAGAGTAAAGTAGAACTGCTCTATCGCACTTCCGAGGCTGGAAGTCTTTACAGAAGCAGACTGTAGAGCAGCTGGTGGCTTCCAAATGTAGACTTTGCAATTAGCTGCCCCACACCTAACCCACAGCACCACTAAGACAAGAAAAAACAAGGTACACATTAGCTTCAGGGAAGCAAGCGTACATTGAGAAGAACAATTCTTTTGTCCACACATAGTTCAGCTGTGGAGAATGTTCACACATGTATAACGCTCTGAACAGACTGTGTTATATCTGTGATGGAAGAATGGGGGAGGGTAAGTATGTGCAAAGTCAGTAGTTTGAAACTACCAACTGCTCCTTGGGAGAAACATGAGGCTTTCTGCTCCTGTAAAGATTTATAGCCTTGGGAGCCCTGTGCAGGGTTGATATGAATTGGAACCGACTTCACGACACATAACTACCACTATCATCACCATGTTAGACATTCAGAAAATCGTAGCTGTTGTTGTTAGCTGTTGTCAAGTTAACTCTACCTCATGACTCATGGAGACTAGAATTGTGCTCCATAAAATTTTCAATGGCTAGGTTTTAGAAGTAGATCTGCAGGCATTTCTTCTAAGGCATCTCTGGGAGGACTTTAATCACCAACCTTTCTGTTAATAGGTGAGCACGTAAACAGTTTGCACCATCTAGAAACGACAGGATGTTCATAAAGTCTAAAATAATAACAGCCACACAGAATGTTGTCAAGAACATCTTCAATCTATAAAAATACAAGTTAATATGTTTTTTTACTTTATAGACAACCTTCCCCTCTACCCTCCCCCCCTAGCCCCACCCCCCACCCCCACCCCGCATGATAGATTTTTTTTTTCCCTAAGTTTTTATTGTGGATTGAGTGAAAGTTTACAGGGCAGATCATCAGTTTTACATTCAATAAATCATACACCTGGTTTTACTACAATGATTATAATCCCAACCATGTACCATCAGTTAACAGCATTTCTCTCTATTCACTCTAGCTCTTTATTTTTTAAACACTCAGGCATATATAATAATTTACAAACCAAAGGGCACATTCTGCAATTCTGCCTCCTGGTCACCAGATCTTAGTCCCTCTCTTCCCGTGAATCTAGTCCTCAGCTGCTCCCTGTCTCCATGTCCCCATCCTTTATGGTAAAGGTGGTGGTGGTGGTTATGTGTCGTGGAGTCAGTTCCAACTCATAGTGACCCTGTACATGGTTTCCAAGGCTGTAAACCTTTACGGGAGCAGAAAGCCTCATCTTTCTCCTGCAGAACAGCTGGTAGTTTTAAACTGCTGGCCTTAAGGTTTGCATCCTGATTGGTAACCACTATGCTACTAGAGACAACTTTTATTTAATGTTTTAAATCACATATACTTGGTTTGATAAAATAAAATAAAATTTAAAGTCTAAATAAAAGTAGTATTTATTCCAAAGTATTTTTAATATAAACCAATGAACTTTTCTTCCCTGACCTTTTCAGATGTGATTAAACACATCATTGGCAGGAGCAGGAAAAATAATTACTTATTTACATTTGTGGCAGAGCAGAAGTCAACAACTGTTAACTCCCAGTGCTCAGTGTAATTAATTTATCTGTGATAATCACTGGAATAATTCTGTCTTATCTTCTTTCCAAGGAGCTCTGGAAGTCGAGTGGGTTACAAGTTGGGCTATTAACTGAAAGGCCAGTAATTCGAATCTATTAGTCATTCCACGGGAAAGATAAGGCTTTCTGTTCCTGTAAAGAAACCCTATACAGGCTCGCTATGGGTTAGAACTGACTCCATAGCACACAACCACCACCACCACCATCCTCTTTCTGGAGTTCTGGTGTGGTGCTGTAGGATTGCACTAGATTGCAAAATGCAAGGACAGTGGTTCAAACTCATCAACCACTCCTTAGAAACCTTATACAGGGTCACCATGAGTCAGACCTGACTCGACAGCACTTAACATCAGCATCTTTTTTCCATCTGTTCTATATAGATCTTTTTGTTCTGGGCAGGTTAAAAATAATTAAAAAGAAGTTTCCTTTTTCCGAATACACACAAAGGTAACATACGCTAGTGGACACCTGTTTATTGCCACATTTATACTACTGCAACTCTTTTGTTTGATGTATCTTCCTTTATTATGTCACGAAAAAGTAAAAACCACAAAAAATATAATTGATAAGTTGAACTTCACTGTATTTTAAAACATCTGTTCTTCAAACAAACAAACAAGCAAACAAATGAACAAACACAAAACCACTGTGTGTGAAATAGAAAGACAAGTCACAGTCTGGAGGAAAATATGTGTTTCATCCAAAGAAGATAGATATTTTCTCAGTTCTTACTTTTTAAGAGTATCTTTTTATTGCCTCTTGAGAAAATGGCTGATTCAGAAGAGGACGTGGAACAAGGGGTATCATT
>NW_006408662.1:8345653-8346657 GCF_000296735.1 Chrysochloris asiatica
TGTGCATAGGATCACTAGGAGTTAGAAATGACACAATGGTACCTAACAACAACAATAACAAACAAAGAATTCTGCTCTTTTTAATATACACATCTAAACAATAGTTTTGGCATTCTCAAAAGATTCAAATTGTATTCCTTTGCAATGTTATTTCAGTTTGTGAAACAAAAGGAAGTCTGAAAAGTGCAAGATCATGGCTGTTGTTCTCAGGACAGGCCTTGCAACCCTCAGAGAATGAACAGGTGCATTGTCATGTTTGAAAGCAATTCCTTGGCACAAGTTCCCTGCCTTTTTCTCACCAGTGCAGTTTTCAATTTTCTGAAAATATCTGCATAGTTGTTGTTGTTAGGTGATATTGAGTTGGTACCAATCACAGTGATGCGGGAGTCCAGCTCTCGCAGGGTCACGGGACATGAACGGAGATGAGGAGTTGGTGAAAATGAAAGCAATCAAGGAGCCTCTGCTTAGTTGGCTGATGGGGCTCTCTATCTCTTTCTTCTCTTCTCTCTTTCTCTCTCTTTTTTTTCTCTGCCCCTGCTCAGCAAGTCTTTATTTTTATACTTAAAATTATATAGTACATAATGATTCGATACTTTGATTTTCCCTTGAATTATTACACAGTTGTTGTTGTTTTTTTCATAACATTCCTTCACCCTGTGATTAGACAACCTTAACAAAAGTATTTCTGTGATGTCTAAACTGACCATCCCATATCTTGTTCATTTTTCAACCATTGAACATTTTCCTTTTGAAATCATCTCCTCTCCTACGTAAGTGATAAATTGCTACTTCTTATTCCCACTAAAAGATCAAGTTAAACCTTACCCAAATAATTTCCACTTATCAGACCCCTGATTACATTTTCTTAGTAATATAAGTTTCTATTAATCATCAATGCTTACATTACTTTATTGTTTCTACTAGGTGATTATCAATCTTCTATCCTACATACTACACTACTATTTTCATACTAAAAGTATTACTAACATCTACTTAATTATTTT
>NW_006408662.1:8347802-8348465 GCF_000296735.1 Chrysochloris asiatica
CTTGAATTTAGCTGGCCCAGCAGATTCTCTCATAAGTTGCTGTTTCCATGGAATCATATTGGTAAATTCAAGAGTGGTCTCTGGCTATGATTAATTACATAAAATTTTCATTAGTTTTGATCTTACTTAAAGGAGTGATGGAATGACCAGCTCATTTTCACACGATGATTTAAACACTCATCCTTTTCTTTGAAGATGACCTAATGAAACTAAGATGAACATATTACTGAGAGGACTTGTCTTCAGACATACACTGATTTCAGAGACATGTTAAAACACATCTTATTTATAACACAGCCATGCATGTATTAACTGTGTCCCTAATGGCAATGCTTTTAACTTGCCCTACACTTATCCTATTGCATTTTGTTTCATTGCAATGATTACAGTCCCCTCCATGCATCATCAAACAACCACACAGGCTTGCCCCCCGCCAAACCCCCCCAGGCTGTCAGCACACAGCCCTTCTCCATCCCTGAGTTCAGTGTCCCCAGCCACTCCATCTGTCCACGTCATCATCTCTCTCTCCATCCCTGGTGTCACTGCCTCTTGGGGTAGGGTCCTGCTCTCCGTTCTTACTTGTTGGTCCCAGTGACCTCCCCTCTTGGTCTGCAAAATCAATCACTCTCCTCCTTTTGTCAAAAGACATCTACCTCTATATTT
>NW_006408662.1:8352325-8353419 GCF_000296735.1 Chrysochloris asiatica
ATTTGCATATTGCTTTCCAGTTCTGCCAGCACCATCTGTTAAAGAGACTATCTCATCACCATGTAACATACCTAGGCACTTTGTCAAAAATCAGTTGGCTGTATGTGAATGGTTTAATTTCTGGATTCTCGATTCTGTTCCATTGATCAATGGATCTTTCATTGTACCAGTACCAGGCTGTTTTGACCATGGTAGCTGTGTAGTAGATTTTGAAATTGGGGAGTGAGAGACTTCCAACCTTGTTCTTCTTCTAGAGCAGTGCTTTGCTTATACTGGGTCTTCTTCCTGTCTATATAAAGTTTGTAATTGTCTTTTCCATCTCTTTGAAGACTGTCACTGGAATCTGGATTTGGATTGCATTATATGTGTAAATTGCTTTGGGTAGTATTGACATTTTCATGACGTTGAGTCTTCCTATCCAGGAACATGGTATGTTCTTCCACTTTTGTAAGTCTCTTTTGGTTTCTTGTAGTTCTTTTTGTATAGGTCCTTTGTATTTCTGGTCACGTTTATTCCTAAATATTTCATCCTTTGGGTGGCTATTGTAAATAGCATTTCTTTCCTAATGTCTTTTTCAGTGCTGTCATTATTACTATAGAGGAATCCAGCTGATTTTTGTATGTTGATCTTATACCCTGCCACCTTGCTGAATCTTCCAATGATGTCTAGTAGCTTTTTAACTGAGTTTTTGGGGTTTACTATGTATAGGATCTTATCGTCTGCAAATAGAGAGTTTTATTTCCTCTTTGCCAATTTGGATACCTTTCATGCCATGTAGGTCTGGCTAAGACTTCCAGCACAATATTGAATAGGAGTGGTGACAAAGGGCATCCTTGTCTGGTTCCCATTCACAGAGGGAAAGCTTTCAATTTTTCTCCACTGAGAGTGATGTAGGCTGTTGGTTTTGTATATGCTCTTGATTATGTTGAGGGATTTCCCTTCAATTCCTACTTTGTTGACTGTTATCTGGAATGGATGTTGGATTTTGTCAAATGCCTTTTCTGCATCAATAGATATGATCATGTGGTTCCTTTCCTTTTTCGTATTTATGTGGTAGATTACACTGATTGTTTTTCTAATGTTGAACCATCCTT
>NW_006408662.1:8354764-8363266 GCF_000296735.1 Chrysochloris asiatica
CTCCCCCCCACCACCCCCGGTTTTAGCACACAGCTCTTCTCCGTCTCTGGGTCTAGATCTTGTTTCTGGATCATCCTCTAACCTCTGGTTCTTTGAACTGGAGTCAGTGTCCTGCAGCTGTGTGGGTCAGAAAGCTCCAGCCTGACATCTGACTACAGACCTAGGACTTGCCACCTCTTCAACTATCTGAGCCATATCTGTGATATAAACTTCTCTTTACATATGCATTTTTGTTCAAAGAATCCTTCAGTATTTCAAGTTGAGCTTTGAATGTTTTCTTCAGTTCCTCAACTCGAGACATGCTGAGTGTTTTCTTCCTTTTTGTTTTTCTAACACCAGATCTTTGCACATTTCATTATAATATTTAACTTTGTCTTCTCGAGCTGCCCTTTGAAATTTTCTGCTCAGCTCTTTTACCTTCTCATTTCTTCCATTGACTTTAGCCTATATACTCTGGAAAAAGGAGCTCTGGTAGTGAAGTGGTTACGAATCAGGTTGTGAACCGAAAGGTCAGTAGTTTGAAACTACCAGCTGTTCCGTGGGAGAAAGATGAGGCTTTCTGCTACCATAAAGATTTACAGCCTTGGAAACCCTATACAGGGTCGCTATGAGTTGGAACCCACTCCACGGCACATAACCATCACCACCATCTACTCTGGAAAACAAGTTTCAGAGTCTTGTCTGACATCCATTTTGGTCTTTTTCTTATTTCTTGTCTTTAAATGACCTTTGGCTTTCTTCCTGTATGATGTTCTTGATGTCATCCCACAACTCTTTTGGTCTTCTGTCATTAGTGCTTAATTCATGAAATCTGTTCTTGAGATAATCTCTAAATTCAAGTGATATATGTTCAAAGTAATATTTTGGCTCTTGTGGACTTGTTTTAATTTTCTTCATCTTCAATGTGAACTTGCATATGAGCAATTGATGATCTGACCAAAGCTATGGTATTTTCAATAACCTCATATGTACACAGAAGTTGGATAATGAATAAAGAAAACTGTAGAAGAATTGAGGCATTTGTGTTATGGTGTTGGAGAAGAATATTAAAAGTACCATGAACTGCCAAACAAACAAATAAATCTGTGTTGGAAGAGGTACTGACAGAATGATCCTTAGAAATCAGGATGCCACACTTTGTCTCTTGTTGTTGTTGTCAAGTGCAATCAAGTCAGTTCTGACTTTCTGCAGAGTTCAGAACAGAATAAAGAAACAACAATGAAACCCTGCATAGGGTTTCCGGGAATGATTGGTGAGCTTAAATCACTGATCTTGCAGTTCAACTGACCTTGCAGTCTAGTCATTAACCTGCAGTACCCCACAAAGGTCTCCATATTATCATGAAGGACCATTTCCTGAAGAAGGACATCATGTTTGGTAAACTGGAGAGTCATCTAAAAAGACGAAGATCCCCAATGGGATGGATTGGCATAGTGGCAGCAGCAAGAGGCTCAAGTGTATCAATGATTGTGAGGTTGGTGCAACACTGGACAATGTTTCATTCTGTTGTACATATGGTCACTATGAGTCGATACTGACTCAATGGCACCTAACAAGAACAACAACATACATACATACATAAACGTCACTAGTTTTGCTTCTCTAGAGAACACATACTAGACAATGACAAACATAGAAAAGATTGACATTCTCAAGGACTTCATTGTAATTCATTGACCTTATTGATTCATCGAAGCAGCAGTCAAGAAATCAAAGGGCTTATTGCATTGGGCAAATCTGCTATAAAGGATCTTTTTAGAGTGCTGAAGAGCAAAGATGTAACTTTGAGGACTAAAGTGCACCTAGTCCAAGCAAGGGTATTTTCAATTTCCTAATATGCATGTGAACACAGGACAATGAGTAACGAAGACTGGTCTTAAGAATGGAGACGCACTGATGTATTTGAAGTACACTTTATCAATTATTTATTTTCTGGTTTATGTTTTTAATGTACTATTCAAAATTATTTGCCTATTCCAAAATCACAAAGATTCTTCTCCTAGAAGTTTGATAGCTACAGCTCTTACGTTTAGGTATGTGATCCATTTTGAGTTAATTTTTGTGAATGATATGACCTAAAGTTTCAGATTCAAAAGGATCAGTTTTTGAAAAGACTAACCTTTCCCCCATCAAATTAATTTGGAACTTTTTTAAAAAATCAAAGTTCAGATATATGTGGTTCTATTTCTGGAATCTATTTGGTTCCATTGTTCTGTATACCTATCTTTACAACATTAACATATTATTTCGATTACTATAGCTTTATAATAAATCTTGAAATTATATAGTTTTAGTCTACTGACTTTATGAACTCTGGTAGCGTAGTGCTTATGAATTGGGCTGCGAACCGCAAGGTCAGCAGTTCAAAACTACCAGCTGCTCCACAAGAGAAAGATGAGACGTTCTGTTCCCGTAAAGATGAACAGCCTCGGAAACTCTGTGCAGGGTCACTGTGAGTCGGAACCGACTCCACGGCACATAACAACAACAACTACTGACTTTATTCTTGTTTCCCAAACTATTTAAACTTTTCTAGGCCTGTTACTTTTAAGGTAAATTTTATTAAAAAAGGAGATCACCAATTTCTATTCAAAAAGCCTGCAGTAATTGGGATTATACTGAAACTCTATATAGATCAACTTGGAGAGAAATGATATCTTAAAAATACTGAGGCTTCTGATTCATTAACATGGTATATTGCTTCATTACTTCAGTCTTGGTTCAATTTTTCAGAAATATTTTCTGCCTTTTAGCCTATAATTATTACATTCAGATTGTCAGATTCAGAGTTAAGCATGTCTTTTTTATGCTATTGCATATTTTACAAATTACATTTCCAGTAGTTCATTAGTAGTACATATGATTGATTCTGTGTATCTGGGCTTGTATCTTGCAGTCTTGATAAATATACTTATTAGGTCTAGCAGTTTTTTGTAGTTTGGGGGGTTTTGTGCATAGATGATTATACTGTCTGTGAATAAATATAGTTTTTTTTTTTTTTTTCCTTTCCAATCTGTGTGCATTTGATTTCTTTTTCTTTATTTATTAGCAAGTACCTCCAGAGCAATGTTGACTATTGTTGTTGTTGTTAAGTGCCCTTGAGTCAGTTCTGACCCATAGCAACCCTGTATAGGGTTTCTGAGGAGCAGCTGGTGAGCTTGAACCACCCACCTTGCAGCTCAAATGGCTTTGCAATCTGATGCATTAGCCCACAGCGCCACACCAGGACTAAAAGTGGTGATATTAAACATTTTTTTTTCCTAATCTAGGCTCATTTTTTTCAGTCTTTCAGCATTAAATATAATGTTACTTGTAAGATATTTGTAGATATCCTTTATCAGGCTAAATAATTTCCTTTTGATTTATGGTTTGCTAAGATTTTTTATATATAATTAATAGATAACAAGCTCTTTAAATTTTTTTGCAACTGTTGTATTACAGTTTTTTTTATTACTAGCATTTTCCCTTGTCTTTTTAATATAGTTGGCCAAGTCACTTTAGAACTAATCCACCATACGTGTTCATGCATTCTTCCCACTATATGTTTTAACATCGTAATCATAGTTGTTTTAAAGTCCAGATTAAAAAAAAAAAAAAATTCCCTTTTTCTTATAGTTAGATTTTCTAAATCTCACCGATACCTAGTTTTAAGGGGGGGAAGCATAAGCATGACTTGTGTTTTTTTCTTAAATTTTCATAGAATTGTTCATTATCTTCTGAAGTTTATTTTATTTATTTGCATTAGATATTATACATTGCTCTCTTTCTTTAAGATTTCTGGAACATTATGTCATTCTCACTTTTCATATAGAAGAATCATCACAGATAAAAATTTCCAGTTTTAGTTCCTGTCATTTTTCAAACTTTCAAAATTGTGAGTTGGATGAAGGTTTGTAGAGCAGATGATCTGTTATACATTCCCCAAATCATACAATGTCAATGACTGCAGTCTGCTGGATATAACATCACTTATCTCATTTCTGACCTGTGATTCTGAATCCAGTAAATGCTGCCCTTTGGATCACAAATGGTTGCCCATTGTGCAGTGTGCATACCTCACTAGTGTTGTTGTCTCCCCATATAACTATCTATAGCTGAAAATTGAGCCATGAGGAAAAGTTTAGTTTTAGACTTGAAGGGTGGGGGGACCAAAGACCCTAGTGTCGGGACTCCTTCAGTCTCTTTCTGATCTGTAAGCCTGCTTTTTTTATGATTTTTTTGAGTTTTTCCCAGTTTTTCTGTCACCTTTTCTAGGACCTTCTAATGTGATCTCTCTCAGAGCAGTTGGTAGTGCTAACCAGGAATGATATAGTTCTTCGGGTCTCGGCCTTGGATACTGATATTTCTCTACTCCATGACTCCATTGAACGAATTGTTTCCAGTCATCTTCAATTTTCATCACTCTTTCTTTCCTTCCCGCAGGGAGAGACCTTTGTTATTGTTTCACCTTTGTTATTGTTTTTCAGTGTGTTTGAATTGATTATGACTCATAGTGACCCTATATAGGGTTTCCAAGACTTTAAATGTTTGTAGGAGCAGAAGGCTTCATCTTACTCCTATGGACCAGCTGGTGGGCTTGAACCATCGACCTTGTGGTTTGCAGTTGAATGCTTATCTTATGGTGCCATTACACTTCCAGTTGCACTTTGATATTGTTGTTAAGTGCTGTCGAGTTGATTCCAACCCATAGCAAACCTGTATCGTGCTGGTGAGCTTGCACTACTGACCTTGCGGTTCAAACTGACTTTACAGTCCAGCACATTAACCCACAGTGCCACACCAGGACTCTGCACTTTAGATGGCCTCTTATGAGTGTTTAAGACCCCTGTAACTACTTACCAAGGAAGGATATAGGACATGGGGTTCGTAGACTATGTTATGTCAATTGATCCTGAGGTCCCCTGACACTATGGTCCTGAGCCCCCAGGCCAGTGACTCATTCCTTCAAGGTGTTTAATAATGTCTAAGAAGTTTCCATCAAGGTCAGTTTGAACCACAAGTTCGGTGGTTCAAACTCACCAGCAGCTCCACTGAACTGCTCGGCGCTCTGAAAACAGTAGGCCCATATTCCCATGCAGTAAGAGCCTGCTGGAGCTGAGTAGTGAGGCTTAGTGACCCCAAGTTCACAGGCCCCCAGCACACTGATCATCCCTTATACCTAGTAATAGGATGCTTTCATGCCTCTTGTCTATTGTAGATTTTGTGACCCATGCCTTAGACTCAAGTAGAAATTGAGTTGACTTCAATTGAGAGGCTACTTTTCAAGGGTTTCTAATCAAATCTTTTTACAGGTACCTCAGGCCTAAACCACTGGGAGATAGAGAAAACAAAACAAAATTGGCCATGATCTAGTAGCAAATGACCATATCTAAGATGATTTTCCCTGGGAAAATATTGTATTAATGCAATCTTTGTTAGGTGTGAGAGCAAGCTTCATAATGAGCAGCAGATATTAGTACAATGCAGGGAGAATAGTGATCGCTGTTCTGGGCTCTTGGCTCCAATATCCCCCTTCTATGACCAGACTACTAAAACCCTTATGCCTTTGTTTGTTGTTGTTGTTGTTGCTGTTAAGTGCATTCAAGTTGCTTCCAACTCATAGCGACCCTATATAGAGTTCCCAAGGAGTAGCTTGTGGGTTTGAACTGCTGACCTTGTGGTTCACAATCCAGTGCTGTTCCAGGAGTCCAATGATGCGTTATACAGTGAATGTAGTCAAGTATTGCCAGCCCATTAATATGTGAGCCCAAGTATTCAAGCCTCCTGACATATTCTGGCCTGCCCTAACTTTCAGCCTGCCACTTATATAATTGGGTGTAAGATCTTTTCTTTCTTACTGTCTCAATACGCTACTCTCTCAAATGGGGAGTGGACTTTTGGGTGTGTGTCAGACGTTAAAACCTTCTTTGTGCCCAGTTCTATCTATAATGGAAGTTCTGCAATCAATTCCTTGTAAACAAGCACCTTTCTCTGGTTCCCAGTGTGGATTCAGACTTTTCCCTTCTTTATTGTGTTATTGAACAATTAAATGGGCTATGTGCTGGTAATACTGTTTTTTAGCAGACCCCACACTTCAGCCTCTTTACAACCCTGAATAGGAAATAGCATCTGATGTAAATATTTGCTTTGGTTGATGGAGATGTGACCACACAAGCTTTCTGCAACTGGCACAAAGGCTGGAATATGAATATTTAATGACAGTTAACATGTATTTATATATTAAGTAGTGACTCTGGGAATTTGAAAGCAAGAAAAGACATATTCCTTTCTCCTAAGAGACTTAATTTTTTCAGAGATAACAATGTGCTGTGACCAATAAGAGAAGGAAAAACCAGTCAGAGCGATGCAACTCGGGAAGGCCTACAAACTGGGCTATACTGGCTATAGAATATGCAGTCAAGTATGTGAAATTGTTTGATGTAAAAGTCAGAGGTGTGATTGGTTAATCGTACCATGTGAGGAGCTGGTAAGGAACTTAACCCACTAATGGAGAGTAAGAGAGAGCATCTTCTGGTGAAGATGCATCAAAATGATAATAAAAAAAAAATTGGAAGCCAGGCTAGAAATGCATATTCTGGGCTGATTGTGCTTCAGAAGGATAGGGCTTCTGTGAAGGAAACTTACGGAAAAAAAGAAGTAACTATTCTGAGCTGATGACACAGCGGTGATGGTAAATGTTAAGAAGTTCCACCAACAAACATATTTCTCTGATCATCCTGCAAGATACTAGACTATAATCTTCACTGTCCTGCCCACCAGTGAGTTGAGGCCTACATTGAATCACTTCTACTTACCCTATGCTTTGTAATGGTAAACCCTTTCCTTATGTCTCCCACTTCTAAGCTGGTAAGACTCATTTGATATTAAAAAATAATAATAATAATAATTCATGATGATATAATCATGATTGAATCTGTAGAAAACTAAACCGTCTCCAGTCACAGGATGATTTGCACAAAGGGATACTCATAAAACAGCTTAAATTATTTTTCAAAGAGGGCGTGCGTGTATTCCCTAAAAAACACCATTTCATTTGACAAGTACTTGATGTTCATTATTATCAGCTCAAGTCTTATCAAAAGCAATGCACGCTCCTGGGATTGTTACAATCCTTTCTCTGGCAGAATTCTTAGCTTTTGGAAGTGCTAGAAAAATCTTGTATTTAAAAAGACAGAAGGTTTGGGGTAGGGGAGGCGCTGGATTGCAAAGCTGCTCCTTGGAAACCCTATACACTATGGATTGGAACTGACTCTACGGCACTTAACAAGAACAATCTAGTTGTGGGACACGTTACTATCATTCCTCCACCTTCAGAAGCCCAACTCCATTCTCTTGTCAGCCACTACTGTTTGGCACATCACTTTCTCTCACTGGGATCAGTAGGGCCTCTGGGTCCCCAGACAGTAGTACAAGCAGATACACCAAATGAACAGAGTTGGCCAAAGTTGATTTATTGTCCTAGGTCAAGGTTTTCAGTTTGTTTATTTCCGTTTTCTCTTCTGCTTATGGCATGCTATAGGCATCAGTAAGTTGGATCAGAGAAAAGAGATGTCATTTTGAAAGTACACTGTTAACTCTGTGATGAGAATGAACACTTAAGAGCCCTGGGGTTTACTTAGGTATTGAAGCCAGCTCGTTACCAAGTGGAACTGTGGTACTTTGAGAAGGTTGATTTCATCTCAGAGAGGCAACAACTCCCGGTGCTTTGCATAGAACAGGGCTCACGCTTGTAACACACAGCATAATCTGTTGTTACAGACTTTTAATGATCTAGTTTTATTTTGAAACACCTTTTGGTAAAAATAGAACAATTTGCATTTCTCCCTTCTTACTTTTAGGTCCTGAGTTTTCTAATGGTCTCAGATAGACTTTTCACTTTAAAAAACAGAGTCTATTAAATGCTGTGAATTGGATGCCATTAACAAATTGGCAAGGGGGTCCTTAGGAGAAAGGCGAAGCTCACCCATCTTCAACCTAGCTCACGTTTACCCAGAGCTGTGATTCCACTTCTTGTTTAATGATGTTTCAGTTTATGCCTTTATGCTTACTCAGCATTGTTAAAATTGTCATGATGAACTGATGGGTCTTTGTAAACAATTCCAGCATGTAAGCTGCCTTGCCAGAGATGTATTTCCACGTATCGTGTTTATATGTATTTATTTCCTTGGTTATTATTATTATTATTACTTGGTTGGAACAGATTGAGAAATTAGGAACTAATTATGTTCTCTGGAATATTAATTATGGGAAGAAAATGTGATCCCTCTTTTAATTTCACATTCTCTTTGACTCATCCAACAAGTGACATATGAATGGATTCCTTATGGACTTAAATATTTGACAGTGATTTAGAGAACAAAACTTGAACATTTTATCCCTGGAGAGATAGCCCAGTAGTTAATTAGCTGGGCTTTCTCTATGGCTGGTAGAACCATGATTTCTATTTTTCATTATCCTTTATGAAAAGATTTTAGTTTATTGATGGCAAGGGGATCCAGAAGT